>NC_045599.1:42594685-42894685 GCF_009762305.2 Zalophus californianus
ATATTATGAGATTCTTTGTTTGGGAGAATTGGACTGTATCGGAGGGGGAGATGAACCATGAGAGGCTCTGAGAAACACACTGAGGGTCCTAGAGGGGAGGGGGGTGGGGGATGGGCTAGCTGGTGATGGGTGTTAAGGAGGGCACATATTGCATGGAGCACTGGGTGTTATACACAAACAATGAATCACTACATCAAAAACTAATGAAAAAAAAAACTAATGATGTAATGTACGGTGACTAACATAACATAATAAAATAAAATTAAAGAAAAGAAAATACATGGAAATGCTGGAACTCTAATGGAAACTCTGTGTCTTGTCCGTCTTTGTCGGTCCGTCCATCTTCCTACCCATCCACCCATCCGTGTGTGATCTATGTGCTGATCTATGGATCTGTGTGATCCATGTGTGATATATGGGCTGCAAAAGAGGTGACACGGATTGTCAGATAATTCTTACTTTTGGCCAATTTGGCAATCATGGCGTAGTTGTAATATGATTTTCTCTCCTCTTGCTATAATGGTTTCTCTTAAGGCTTTTTCCTTTGAATAAGATAAACTCAGGACTGTAGTATTTGCAGGACCCCAGCAAAATTAGAGTGTGGCGATGGGCAGGGCTGTTCCATTGAAACAATCAGAAGGAAGAGCCATCTAATTTCATGCAACTTACCCTGAATTATGAGCTAGTCTGGGATTTAGAGTATGGGGCGAGTCAGGATAAAAGGTCCTAATCTAAAAAAAAAAAAAAAAAAGGAAAAAAAGAAAAAAGAAAGAAAAGGAAAAAAAGCCAATCACTTTGTCTAAAACACAGAGAGTTCACAACCTATTCAAAAGGCATGTGGTAAAGATCAGAATGAGTTTCCTCATTGTTTTAAGATGTTTAGCAATCCTTATGGTGAAGGAGTTGGAAGTTTTCTACCTCTGCCCCATAAAAAACAGACAAAGTTCAGCCCATCCAGCCATGGTAAAGCTTGAGGCAGACCACAAGAAGGAATGAGACAGAAGCCTATAATTCTGGGTACAATATACTCCTCCAGCCTTAGGTCCTACTCTAGAAACTACAGGGAAGGTGGGGCAAATTTCCTTTCCATTTTTCCTCAAAGCTCTTGGAGAAGTCCTTTCACTACTGTTATCTTTGTAGACCCTGTGTGTGTGTGTGTGTGTGTGTGTGTGTGTGTGTGTGTGTGTGTGTGTAGGAGTAACAAATGTTTTTGGCTGGAGAAAGACTTCTGTTTACACTATGGTTCTTCTTAATTTTCATTTAATTAGAGTTGATTTAATTTTTTTCTAAACTTCAGAATTTTTTCTTTAAAAGCAAAGGAATTCCTTTGAATTCTAATATGCTGGGAATGTATCATTATCTTGCTATGATCCAAAGTGAAGGGTGAATAGAAAGACAGGTCTTACAGGGCAGCTCTTGGGCCACTGATAGACTCTCCACTCTTCACTCCATTTAACTATTAGAGTAAAAACAGCTACCAAGCGCCTGTCATCCTTATCGGAAACATGGGCTTTCCATTACATACCACAAACATGAAATGGAGAAAATGAATTAAGTGAGTACACTGTGTGCCCGCATGCCTGGTGACTTGTGTCCTTGGAGCTAGGAGTGGGTGTTTTGAGGATCCCATTTTCATCCCCTAGATGGCAGCAACATTCTTCAGTGGCTGATGAGTGACTTGCTTTGTAGCACAGCAAACCTCTATTAAAGGGGGAACTGCAAGTGCCACCTCTAGTCTCTGCCTTCAAATTTACGTAGGACCTTTGACTTCTTTGCTATTTTTGTGGCTGCCTGACTTAGTGAGTTTACTATTCATTAATGAGAATACATGATTTTCTCTTTTGTATGGAAAAATAATGACTGTATTTAGAGCTGTATTTATAAATGTAGATCAGGGTTTCTCAGCATAGGCATTGATGTTTTGGGCTGGATAATGGTTTGTTGTGGAGGCTCTCCTGTGCTTTGTAGATGTTTAGCACCACCTCCGGCCCTTACCTACCAGATACCAGTATCATCTCTATCTGTATCCTCATTTGTGACAACAAAAATGTCCCCAGACATTGCCAAAAGTCCCCTGGGGAAGAAAATTACTCCTGGTTGAGGACCACTGAACTCAGTGGTTTTAAATCTCTCTGAAGACTGGATCCTGCATTCCTCCCCATTTACTTTTGTGTGTGTGTGTGGGGGGGGGTAAATTAAATCATATCTACTTATAATTTAAATATATTTTACTTTTTTGTTTCCTTAGAGAATACTTTTCCTGAAGAAGAAAGAATGAAATAGAAAAGGCAATTAAAGCTATAAGTATAGATATTATACATCTTACACCCGAAGAAAAAGGTTGAGTTTCAAATTATAGTTTCTTATTAATAATAACCACAGACATGTGATTCTGTTACTTTTTATTCCCTTTGATTTTGACTAGCCTCACCGAAAATGATTCATGAAAAGGAGAAAAACCATAAGAGGCTATACTTACAAAAAATTTTTCAGGAAGTGGAAAGGTTTTGAAGTATGACAGAATCTCAAGTTGGAAAAGACTTTAGGAGTCATTTGGTCCAACTTCTGAGTCTCTTAAATATGGGGTGCCGGGTTTGGCATGTGATCTGGGTGGAAAGAAGGGGGCAGTATTATCACAGGTTTCCAGGCCTCTGGCTTCTTCTAGGTGAGCAAGGTGAATGCCAACTTGGAAGGAAAGAGAGAAATTTGGTCCTTGGCAAAGCAAAACAAAGCAAAGCAAAACACACAAAGCAAAGTCAGCCCTCCCCCCACCCAGCTGTATACTGTAAGTTCCCAGAAGAAGGTGGCACGCAGGCAGGAGGACGCTCCTAGAGCAGGACCTCATGAATCAGGCCCACCTGAGAGGGTGAGGGGACCCAGGGGTGGTAACAAAAACTCCACCATGTGGTGTTGAGTGGGAACTTCATTTTTCTATTTGATCCAAATACTTCACACATGATTAGAGCATTCAAGTGAGTGAGTGGGAGGAAAAAATGAATGTGAGACCAGAACCCAAATATGGACAAATATAATAGGTGGTTCGCCCCTCCTGCCTTGGAGTGCCTCTAATTTTAGAGAAGGGAGTTAAGTCTTCAGGCAGACAACCGAATCAGGCTTAAACTTGTGTCCAGAGAACCCCGTGAGCTGGGGCGGGACCACGTCCCACCTTTAGAGTAGCTGAAATGATTTCCAAAAGAGAAGGGATGGTTTTTCCTGGTGAAGAAAGAGATAAAGGCCAGAAAATGAAGTTCATATGGAATCATCTGGGTCATCTGCATCTGAGCATAAAGTAGTTGTGATGGAGTCATGAGATGAAATACATGGTATTAAAGGGTTTGATGTTGAGTGAGCCCTGGGGGAGGGATAGTATGGCAGGGCAGAGAGAAAGGCCAGTTCAAATTACAGGTTGTATCCGTTCTTTGAAGACATAGTCACATTTTACTTGAATTTTTCTACGCTGTTGGGTCAATCTCTGTCAAGAACGTCCGTCCCATTTGGCAATGAGATATTTCCTATCACCCTTTTCTCCTCCTGTTAGTCCCATGGTCAAGGACTGACATCCAAACAGCAACTACACAGCCCCAGAGAGAGATCCCTTGGAGCACTGGACCCTAGGGAGAGACACATGTGAGGAGGTCTCCTAGCAATGACGACTTGGTGGCCTCTATCCAAGATGTTCAGATTCTTTCGAGTAGCATCGCATTGATCTTTGTACTGCAATATATGGGTCACAAAGCACCATGGGTGCTCTGGGAGGCTGGGAGTGGGAGCAAGTGAAGGTCAGCAGTAAACTGGGGCCAGGGCTAGGGATAGAATTTGATTCCCTAATTCTTGTTCCAGGACTCCAGCAGCCTGGCTTCACTGGGGCCAGGCTGGTTCTGTTCATAGAGCAGTCATTTGAGTTTTGGTCACTTATACAGCATTTGCTAACTGTTCATAATTCCTGTGCAGTTTTGCTCAGAACATGGGAAACAAAAGATGGCAAAACAAGAGGCCCTTATGCTTTTCTCTGCTGTCGTCAGTGGATAAAATTGGCTGGACAGAGTACAAGCTTTTTCTTGCTACACTTGATGGATTTTTTTTTTTTTTTTAAGTTGCAAGAGCATTTTCAGTGAGAAAATGCATGTGTGCAAAGGAGGTGCAGAATGCCGTGTGAAGTGTACAAAATACAGTATTTATCTATCTATTTTGGCAGGGAGAGTGAGTCAGTGGCTTAATCATTTAGTCAACAAATATTTGAATAGATGCAAATCAGTCATCATTGTCACAGCTGCTACTAGCCCACGGTGACTTGTGCAAATTAGAGAAAGGGGATTCTCTGGGCAGAAAGGACCCTGCACCAGGCCACGTGACTTCAGTCTCTATCCCCTCTCAGTTGGTTGCCTTTGTACAGTGTGCAGACTGTAAACTGCATGATTATACATTGACATGAGAGCACAGGCCATCAATTATGCCATTAGATTGGATAATTTCCTGAAGAATTAAGTCTTGAGCGGAGTTTAAAGGAGATGGCCCTTTCTTTTGCACACGGCAGACAGGAAGGGGTAGGATGTTTATTCTGAGGGAAAAATTGTAAAGATCTGCTAGGTTCTTGGCCCTTAAGTCTTTACCCCTACAGCTGGGTTAAGAAAGCTTCGTTACAGCTGTAGGAACAATACCGACTGTAAAGAGAAAGAAGAGAAGGAGTTGAGAACCTAGCACTGAACAAATTTCCTCACCTTTTAGCTTCATGGTTCCACTTTATGCCTGTCAAGCACAGCCCCTTGTTTTCTGTGTCTTTATAGTTTTTGTAGTGATGGAATTTTGTGATTGGTTTCCAGCCTTTTCCCCATCACCCCTCACTGCCACTCTGTTGCCACCCCGTGGAGTTTTACCCCAACTCTCGACGGGGGCCCTGTGGGCACATGCTATATTCCTCCGATACCATAGGCCTTCCTGACTTTCTGGCCACTGGCATGCATTCAGGTACCCACCATGGAGACTATGACCACTGGCCTTACTTGTCTGGGTGACATCCTGGATCGTGGGCTCATTTTGAACCTACAGATACTATTTATGTTTTTACTCCATGAATCTTTCTCTTGGTTTTGGACTAATCTTTAGAACCATGGTTTTCAAAAGTAACTCCTTGTTAGAATTGCCTAAGGGGCTTTGTAAAATCTGGTTGCTCAGGGTGCATTCCAGATGAATGAAATCAGAATTTCTGGAGAGGTACAGGTTCTGGGATTTTTAAACCTCCACAGGTTATTCCACAGTTGAGAACCATTGTTTAGACTACATTTGTTCATCCTTACGTTAATCAGCCTTTGCCGTGCCTCCATATTCAGAACTGTGGCCTTTGCCCTACCTCATGAGTTGGATTGCAGTTTTCCCTGGGATGGCCTGGCTCACCACCAGAAAGCTTTAGATTATGATTATGTTTTGGAGCCAAAAGGCTGAGAAGGATATCTGGAGACCCAAAGTAAGTCTTTTGTGGTTTCTTTAGCCTGTAATTCTGATAAATGCAATCCATCATCCTTTTCTCGAATAAGAAAGAACATCCTTTGTAGGCAGTCCTCAGCTTATGAATGGGTTGTGTTCCAAAATTTGTTTGTGGTCGGTTGTTAGGGATATAGAACTCAATTCCCATAGCAACAAAGTTACAAAAGAAAGTGGCAGGTCACAGTTGTCTCCTGAATCCTTAAAAAGAAACTGAACTTTAGAATTAACGGTTCATTTAGAAAACAGCTGTTTTTTTTAATTTCAATGTTAATTGAATATATTATAAAGAAAAACACCACTTTCACTGATGCTTATCATATCTCCAGTCATCCAAGTTTCTGTCTTGACTCTACATGAATTAACCTCCTGTTTGTAACCAGCATTCACTCAGTAAAGTGGCTTGAGATTTGTGCTTCTCCACATGAATTCCAGGTCAACAAGGGGAAAACTTTTAGTCTTACTGGGATTAAATGTCTGAGGACGACTGAGGATTTACTTTCAGAAACAATGAGAATGGAAACAGGATATAAGAGATGAAAAAGATTTGATTGTGTAGACTGCAGAGATTATAGAACCTCTTTTTTCTCTTTAGCCAGGCATAAGTAAGCAAACAAAAGAAAGGGGAGGCCGTGTACAGGAACCTTCACAATAGTCTGGGTCACAGCTTTCGAAAAGAATGAATATAGCAGCAAACTGATGATTATAAATTCCATGGACTCTGAAAAATAGGCTGATCTCTTAGTTTTTGCAAGCAGTTTCCATAATGCATTTTCCTTCACCATCACATTTTAATGCCATCTGTTGCCTGTTTTCATGCGTGAGGTCAATTCTGAATCACTTTATGCAATTACGCAAATATGGTTCCTATAAAGTACAGGAAAGTAATGTTGCTGTCAATCATTTTCGAATGCCTTGCAGTGATGAGAGTCTCACCCTAGACTAGTAAAACTATATTGTTTTTTTTTCACTTGCTTAATGTATTTTAGAAGTAAAAGTTTGCAAATGTCTTTTAGAAGTGGTGTCTAATATACCCCTTTCAAAGGTTTGTTTATCTTTAAGATGTTCTGGAATGGTCTTTAATTTTTTTAGTTTGTGAGCATTGCTAATTGGCTATTTCCAGAGTGGGACCAGTCTGACTATAGTTCTATTTCTGCATACTAGTGCCATCAAAACACAGACACACACTCTTATCTTTTCTGTCATAACCTTTTGTCCCAGCTCCAGTCAAGAGGGGGAATCACGTGGGATTTTCTCATCATCTTTCTTCTGTGGTCCTGCAGCTTATGCAGCAGTAGGAATGGGCTGATAGCAGCACCGTGTGGGGAGTGATGTCATACCAGTACTGTTGTTTAATATTTGTGTGTGTCCAGAGCTGAGGTGGGGGCTGGAGGGAGACAGAGATGAGAAAAGAAAATGTTTTCTCTCTAGAGCCTCCTCAGAAGATTATACTCCTCTCCAGAGGCACATAAAAAAATATTCTTACCATTGTAGCTATGTCAGCTATATTTGGACTGCTCAGAAAACAGAGTGTTTAGGTTAAAAAAGGCAGAGATGCAACATTTAAAAAATGTTAACTTACCATAGTAAGTTAAATGGATAAATGGTATTGAAGGGATAAAAATTTAGTAGATAAGAACTATAAACAAAATGAACTTAGGGCAAATTTATAGGCAGTAGCAAAGACAGGGGCCATATTCAAGAGCAACAGAGCATCAGAGAATGGCATAGAACACCCAGAAGATTCAGTTTTTCAGTTAATGCATATTTATTGAGTGGTTGCTGTGTTTCAAGCACTGTGGAAGCACTGGAATTTCGGCAGTGAACAACAAGACAGACAAGGTCCCTTAGAAGTTACATTCTAATGGGGAAGTAGAGGATACACAAGTAAACAGGTCAACAAATCCATTTTTGGATAAATATATGTGGACAAATAAGATTTATTACAGTAATAATTAAAATAATATAATTCCAGATAATACAAAGGACTGTGAAGAGGTAAAGCAAGATAAGGGAATAGAGCTAGGGGTGATTGTGGTTAACAGTACAAATTTAGCTAGCCCACTCGAGGACATCTTCTCTGAGGAAGCTACATTTGAGCAGAGAGATCTGACTTACGTGAAGAGGTAGGCTCTGGTGAACATCTGGGGGAATAATGTCCCAAAAGGAGAAAGGACTATTAGAAAGTTGAGGCAGAAACAAGCTTGAGACATACCTGGAAGTAGCAAGAAGCTCTGGGTGGATGGACCAGAGTGAGTGTTGGAAGAGAGGTAGATGATGAGGCCCAAGTAATAGGCAGGTCTGGATTGTATAGGGCATTGTAGGCCACTGGATTGTATTATGAATGGGATGTAAATCCAGTGAAGGATTTGAACAGGGGTGGATGGCATAATTTGATTTATATTTAGAAGTTCTAACTGGCTACTGTATTAAGACTAGATTGAAGGAAGAAAGGGGCCAAAGTCAGAAGACCTGTTAAGCTTTAGCAGCTGTGTGAGTGGGAGATGATGGGGGCTGGGGCCACAGTGGGGTTGACGGTGGTAGTAAGAGTGTTTGTACTTGAAGCCTGTTTTGAAGATAGAATCAACATGATTTGCTGATGGATCATAGAAGAGGTTAGAGGGAAAAGAGGAATCAGAATGATTCCTGGGTTTCTGGACTGAACAATTATGTGTAAGGGATTCAGTTTATTGGGATTGATGTTTCAGATATGTTAAGTTTGAAATGCCTGATAGATGTCAACTGGTGATGTCAAGAAGTCAACAGATATACAACCCAGGAGCTTAGGGAGAAGCTGAGCTAGAGGGGTACATTTTGGGGCTGTAAGTATATAAATGTCATTTAAATTCATGAGTCTGGATGAGACAAATTTGGGGATAATGTAGAGGGAGGACTAGGTCCTAGAGCATTCCAACATTGAGGAGTCAGAAAGAGCAGGAGTAAAAGACTGAGAAGCAGTTGCCAGTATCCATAGTCCAGGGTCCCAGCAAATGGGTGGAGACAGGATTTGAAGAATGAGAGAGCTATCAACTCTGTCAAATGCTGTGGAGAGGAAAAGCAAGTGGTGGTAGAGATGTATCAGTAGATTTGGACAGATGGTTGGAGATCTCTTTCTTTCTGTCTCTCTGCCTCTGTTTATGTATGTACATATACATATGTCCATAGATACATGCATAAATTGAGTTATATTATTATAGTACCTCTTTAACCATATTTTTTTTGCAGACTTTAAAAAACCTATTAAATTGTGGATTGACAATGTATTAGTTGTTTCAGAATAATTCAGAAATTCACATATTCATGGGACACCTTGTGCCTCATATTTCTTGAGACATCAAAGGCATTACAGGGAAAGTACACATTTTTATTAGAATTTTATTACGATACCTGGATGAATTGAATATGCTTTCATTTATTTTGATCTCCTTGATAACAGTTCATAGGCAATGTGGATACAATTTTTTTTCCTATTAGAACTCAACTCTTTTTACAATATTTGATATATCAAATTGTATGTTGTATACCTGCAACTAATGTAATATTTCGATTATATCTCAAAAAAAAATCACAAAAAGAAAGACCTCACCTACATGACTCTATCCAGAATCAGAATAATACTAGAATTTTAGAGCTTAAAGGGTTGAAAGACACAGAGGAGCCTTTCTATTTGGAACAGAAAAGCTATTTGGTGTAATAAAAAGGGCATTGGTTTGAATTTAGCTGCACAATTTATTTTTTGTTCTTCTGTGAGTTTGTAGAGTCTCAATTTTCCATTCTATAAAATGGGGATAAATAGCACCTATTTTATATGGTGGAGAGGATTGAATAAGATAATGTATCTAAAGCACATTGTGCATTCCAGTTATGGAATAGGCATTCACATCATGTTGGTTGCTCTCTCCTTTTCATGCCTGAAGTCTTAAAGCTAGAGAAGCCAGAGTCCTGGTGTCCTGACTTGATTTTTAAACTTGCTCTTTTTCCAGTAGTTATTGACTTTGCTTATGTCTTGGCAATGGCGAATTTCTCCAGAACGTCATGGTCATGTCTGGAACTGAAGGAAGAGAGGCATCTTGCTGCCTGTGTCTTGGTTCTGTGCTCATAGTCTCTGGGGCTCTCACATGGGAGTTGTTTGTAACATGAAAGCAATCTAAAGATGATCAGAAAGAGGCTACCCTGTCCTTCAAGGAATTCTCATGAAGTATGCACTTCAGTGCTCACTTGTGTTGGGAAATTCAAATAAGAATCAGTGTGTAACAGTCACTCTGTTCCAAAATGACTGGTCTTTCACAGCACTGAGGGAGCTGAGCTAGCTTTTTTGCATTTATTCCCAAGGGAAAATGGGTGTTTTTCTCAACAGATATATGAACTGATCAAGGTCATAACATCTGTCATCATTCCCCTGTTTTCCAGCCAGTGTAGACTACTTATATATATGTTTAAATCATGCATTCTGTATGTTCCCATCTCTATATTTTGCCTATATCTTCCCTAATTTCCCTCTTTTCCTTTTTCCATCCATTGGAAATAATCTTGCACTGTCTTTGACACGGTGTAATGTACCCACCCTCAGAAGTTAGCTGTGTTCCAACATTTTTTTCTGGAAATCCCAACACAGAAGGAGAGCTCTCCCTCCTCAGAACAATGGGTAACTGTTCATTCTACAGGATAGAGCTATGCAAAGTTGAGAGAAAGACAGCCACTGCCCACAGATTCCCTGTGGCTGACCATTCTTCTAAAATTTATAGTGATAACATACAGGCCTCTTCATGGGTCATCTAAGGTTTAATAGTGGCTGAAATAAAACAAATAGGCCTGGATTGTTTCTATTCACAAAAATATATCCAGCATCATGGAGATGAAGCAGCAAAGACAAAGGATATCTCTGAGTCACTCTTCCCCCTGTGTGGGGTGATGGCTCAGGGATGCCTCATGGTGGTGCTGATGATTAGCCCCATAGAAGTGAGGAATCTGTGAGGTCTAGGGTCCCCCTAGAGAAAAGGTTTTTTGCTTGTCCCACTGGAAAGAGTATGTCATTTCAGGAAGAACTCCTGCTCCCATGTACATTAGTGAATCTGGTATTTAGTAAACCTAGAAGGCAATGCTAAAATGAAAGCTGAATTTTGAGTCCACATTGGCATGTGTGGAGTCCTACTCAGCACCGGTACCACCAGGTTGATGAAGCCCAGAAGAGCCATAGTGAAAGCTGATGTTGGGGGTTGCTGTGCAAAGAGCATGTGCAGCGGGAGCAGATAGATTCAAGTTCAGAACTCAACTCTTGACTCAGTAACTAGCTCTGTGTTCTTGGGCAAGAGAATCAATCTCTGTGATCTCAGCCCCTGTTAAATGGTGGCAAATCTAGTCTCTGCTTGGCTTTGCCTGGGCACACTCATGTCACTGCATTCAGCTGGCTCCATAGTTGAGGGCTGGTTTGTATTTTCAAATAGTCCTCATTCTTTTCAACTTTTAGCTGAGAGAAAAACCAGAAATGTAGGGACTCAAGTGAGAAACAGAGTCTATACGATATTCTGCCTGTCTCCATTCATTGTACCCAGATGGACGCTCACAGGATCTATGAAGCTGGATGAAGATGCACTGCTAAGGGGTGGTGCCTGAGTGGCTCAGTTGGTTGAGCATTTGACTCTTTATTTCAGTTCAGGTCATGATCTTGGGGTCATAGAATCGAGCCCCATGTCAGGCTCTGTGCTCAGTGGGGAGTCTGCTTAAGATTCTCTTTTTCCCTCTCCTTCTGCCCATGCTCCACCTCTAAAAATAAATAAATAAAATATTTAAAAAATGCACTGCTGATAACTGAGTTGAAATCAGGCTGACCTGGGTCTGCAAAGTGGGGATGGCTGCTGTGACAACCTCATGTTGAGTGGCTCTGAAGTTATTTCTCTCAGGGCAAATAGATGGTTGCAAGACTGCTAGAAACATTCCTTCCTTAGATATCTAGCATTAATTTTTTAAAAACATAATCTTCCTGAACCTTAATGTCCTCACTTATAAAATATAGCTAATAATACCTCCCTCTCAGGATGGCTGTGAGGACTCACAAATAAAACTGAAATGCCTCACACATGTTAGGTATTCAGTAAATAATAGTTCTTCCATTTCATCTAAAGTTTGAATATGAGAGGAAATGCATGCTGGGAGATGCAACCATGAGAGTTCATGGTTGTGGGTTTTTTTTTTTTTTCCTGTTTATGTAGGAACTGTATTCTGATAGGAACATTGATAGGATTAGCCCAAGACAATTTTCCATCAGTAAAGCGCTGTGTAACTTTGTCTGTTTTACTACTCTCCATTCTGACAAGCAACATGGTTGACCGACTCACAACGTCTGACTCACTCCTGTCCTTGGGATGCTTGTCTGGGTGGGTGAGGGATGGGAGTAACCTGCTATTACTGTCACCTTTTCTATTTTCTTGCCCTGGAACCAGAGCTTTGGGTGTGGTCTGTGAAACAGTGGAGGCAGCGGTGGGCGTGGGGCCACTGCTGTGGGGCAGCCCGTCCCCATGTGCTTCTGATATGCCCTCCGAGGTAAGTGGAGCCACATTTCTTTCCTGGCAGCTGCAAGCCCAAGCATCAGTAGAGAGCTTTGAGGTTTCCTGGGGGAGAAAAGGCATTCCATAAAGAGCAGGACTTATTACTGCTTCCTGACTTTGGTGAGTTAGCAATGGTCTGGTGAATTTGGAGAGCAGCAGTTGGCCTCACATTCAATTGTCTCAACTTATTTTTAATCAAAAATGAAAACTCCTCTTAGTTAAATATGATTAGCAGAAACAAACAAAATAATATAGGCAAACAAAGCCCTTACTTCTCCTTCTTTTTTAAATCAGAGCTGTATATTTGGGAATCAGAAGTAAATAAAAGCAAATGAAAAACGGTTGTGATTTTATAACTCTCATGCAGCCAGAATTGAAGTAATTCTAAATTCATTGAAATGCTTTTTCAGTGCATCCTCAGAATTTGTTTTTAATCCCTCTTCTTTTTGAATAGGCCTCGGGGTGGGCATTGTTTCTTTTAAGCCTGACCCAAATTCAGCCTTCCAACTTTTCCCCTTACTGTTACTGCATGACTGTTCTCCCCTGTCCTTCCCCTCTCCCCCCTCCCCCTTCTCCCCCTCCCCCTTCTTATTCTGGGCATTTCTTTCTCTCCTTTCTCTGTGTGAGGAGATGGCTCTCTTCCCCAGGTGCATGCACAATGTGGTTGTATTGCTTTTTGCTGGCCACAAGAATTATCATGTGTAGTTATGCGCGTGATGAATATGAGTTTTATACGGGCCTTTAGCTGACCTAAGGGAGACAGAGCGCCTATAGCTGGTGTAGCTGGCATGCTTTACTGGAGCATCAGTTTTAGCCACCACTTATCAGGCTTCTATTGTATATAAAGCATTGTGTTGGGTGAGATGGGATATTGCAAAATATTTAAGACCCTGAGTTTTTGCAAAGGTGTATCACAAAGGATGCCGACCAGGGTTCCCCTCCCTGGAGTGATCAGGAGAGGACGTCTTGATGCAGGAGTGGTATTCACCTGTATCTTGAAGGGCATGTAAGCTTCGAGAGGTGGAGAGGGGGAGGAAGGCTATTCCAGGCAGAGGGAATGCAGAAAGTTATGAAGGCTGAGAATCCAGAGGTGAACAGGGGGACAGTGAACAGACCCACTAAGCCAGAGCAGAATCAGAGTTTGGAGCTGGGAAGCTGAGTAGAGAACAGTGAGTTGGGAAAGATGAGGCTTAAGAGGCAGAAGTAGAGAGAATTGGGAAAAGGAGATCAAGGTCAAACAGCTAAAAAGAAGACCCTAATTTAAATTAGGGATCAAAGATTCAGGGAGAATGGAGCCACGAGATTAGAAAATTGGGCAGAGATGGAATTAAAAGACAGCCTTACATTAAAGGCAGGATCGGGAAAGAGATAAAGGGCTGTCTTTCCTTCCTGACCTCAGACACGGGCCTCCCCCTCTTCCCGCCTTTAGGCTCGTAGTGATTCAGGTCTCTTGAGGACAGTTTAACCTAGTGATTAAACGCTTGGATTTTGTGAATTCTGGGTCTACCAATAATGGCTCCATGACCTGTGGCAAATTAACGTCTCTGTGCTTCAACTTCCCCGTCAGCAAAATGGGGGAAAATAGCTGTATCTACGTCTGGGTTGTTGAGAGAATGTAATTCAAAGCATACGAAGTGCTCAACCACTCCCTGGGTATTGACTATTATGACTGAGGCTCTCCTTTGCTGCAACGTCTCCTGGAAACTAGACTTTGGAGATGTGGCACGCACCCTACCCAGGGATGCTCTGTTCTGTTAGTTTCCAGGTAACATGAAAAGAAAGTGTGTAGGTTAGAGTTTAGCTGAAACGAGGTGACACAATGAATAGCTTGTAAGGCTACTAGTGAACTGAAAATGTATCACTTATTTTCTGTGGGCAGAATGCTGTACCTCATGTCTATACTTCTAAGGGTAAAGAGAATTAGATTCAGTGACTGACAGAGTACTAGGTGCTTTCCCATACCTCACCTCATTTAGTCCTTATGACTCCCCCACAAGAAAGGAATCAATTATTCTCACTTTGCAGACAAGGACACAAATTGAGAGCCATTAGATTACATGGCTCCAGGCAAATAGCCAGTAAGTGACTCCTGAACGTTGTCCTCTGTGATGAAAACATTAAAAACATTGCTTTGTCCCCCCTCCCTCCAAGAAAACCAGGGATTTTTCTCTTGCAATACTAGAGGACCTGGGTGATTACTCAGCATGTATTCCTGACCTCCACCCTCATGAGTATGGTTCCTGAAACTCTACTGATCACAGCAGATGGCCAATGAAAACTGTCCTCAGGGTAGTGGCAAACCACTCCAAACAACTGACTGTGTGTTCATAAATTAAGGGCATAGATGTCAACACTGTCATTTCCTGCCTATGGGATGGAGAAACCAGATTTCCTCAGGAGGTAAACTAGAGTTTAAGAGTACAGTTTGTGAAACTGTCACTGAGCCAGATTCCTCTGAGGACCAGTTCATTTTGAAGAGTTTTTTGGAGCCAGGAAAAGTTTTTGGTATAGGAGTTAGAGCCCAATGTAGATTATGAAAACACTTTGCCCTGCCTGGACCCTCACCCTTGGGTAGTTTGGGCTCCCAGTTGAGCACCAGCCTCAGAGGATTCTTAGTGGATCCTGTATCAGCTGTCAGAGAACCACTTCCTCCCTGCCTGTTAAGGGCATATATATGGGGGAGGAGATGATCTGTGTGTCTGGGGCTGCCCTCCTGGGGACTCATGTCATATTTGTCTAAGGGGAGAGTGAAGGAGTTCATGGTCCCGTCTGCAGCTTAGCTCTGGGGTTTGTCCCCCTGCCGTCCACCTTCCTGTAGAGAAGGTCAGGGGTGAACCTGGTTAGTGTGTGATTCTGGGAAGGTGGTGTGGGATGGTGTCTCCCCTTTAGTTTTCTACCCACCCATTGCTCAGACCCCTAATTTCACTCTTCTGAGGTCATTACTGTTACCTGTTTCTTGCTCTATTTTCTGGAGGCATTCTGTATACAAACAACACAATTTAGATAACGATCTTGTTTTTATTTTCATTTTTGATTTATTTTCTTTTTTCTTTCTTTTTCTTCTTTCCTTTTTTTTACACATATGAATCTACTTTAAATTTTTTTTCATTTAACAAAGTCTCTTGTATGACAATTCAACGTATTAGTCGTTCTCCAATAGGATATAATATAGGGAATTATAATTATTTCTTATAAGGATTTGTCTCACATGGTTATGGGGGTTGACAAGTCCCAAGATCTGCAGTCAGCAAGGCCCCATAAGAGCTGACATTTCAGTCTGAGATTAGAGGCTGGAAGAGACCAGTGTCTAGCTCAAACAGTCAGCTAGGAGGCATTCCCCTTATTTGTGGGAAGGTTGACCTCTTTGTTCTCTTTAGGCCTTCAACCGATTGAATGAGGACTTCCTACCTTAGGGAGAGCAATCTGCTTTATGAGTAAAGTGGTTTGGTAAACTGAGTTTACCAATTCAGATGTTACTCTCATCCAAAAACACCCTACAGACACACCCCAAATAATGTTTGACCAAATATCTGGGCACTTAGTGGCCCAATCAAGTTGACACAAAAAGTTAATTATTAAAACCTGTCTTCTTCGTTTTTATAATTGCAACTTAAAAAAATAAGCTTTTAGAGCAGTTTTAGAGTCACAGAAAAATTTAGTGGACAGTATGAAGATTTCCCATATATTCCCTGCCACCATATATACACAGCCTACTCCACTACCAATATCTCCCATCAGAGTGGTACATTTGTTGTAATTGATGAATCTACATTAATAAAGCATCATCACCCATAGTTTACGTTAGGTTCAGTCTTGATATTGTACATCCTAGGGGTTTTGACAAATGTGTAGTGACATGTATCTACCATCATAGTATCATACAGAGTAGTTTCACTGCCCTAAAAATCCTCTGTGTTTCACCTATTTATCCTTCTCTTCCTCCAAACCCCTGATCCTCTTATTATCCTCATAGCTTTGCCTTTCCTAGAATGTCATAGAGTTGGAATCATATAATTCCAAGATGAGCTTCTTTTTCTTAGCAATATGCATTTAAGGGTGCTCCCGGTCTTTTCATGGCTTGATAGTTCAGTTCTTTTTAGTGCTGAATAATATTCCATTGTCTGGATATATGACAGTTTATTTGTCATTTGTCCATGTTATATGGACATCTTGGTTGCTTCCAATTTTGGCAATTATAAATAAAGCTGCTACAAACATTTTTGTGTAGGTTTTGTGTGGATAAAAGTTTTCAACTCATTTGGGTAAATGCCAATGAATACAATTGCTGGACCATGTAGGAAAAGTATGTCTAGTT
The DNA here is from genome assembly GCF_009762305.2 of Zalophus californianus. Classification (NCBI taxonomy): domain Eukaryota; kingdom Metazoa; phylum Chordata; class Mammalia; order Carnivora; family Otariidae; genus Zalophus; species Zalophus californianus. Next base: position 42,611,024 of record NC_045599.1, read on the forward strand.
TGTTAGAAACTGCCAAATTGTCTTTCAAAGTGGCTGTACCATTTTGCATTCCCACCAACAATAAATGAGAGTTCTTGTTGCTCCACATTCTTACCAGTGTTGAGTATTGTCACTGTTTTGAATTTTGACAATTCAAGTTAAGTGTATGGTGGTATCTCCTGGTTTTAATTTGCATTTCCCTGATGGCATATGATGTAGAGAATCTTTTCATATGCTTTTTTGTCACATGAATATCTACTTTGATGAGGTTATGAACTTAACAAATGCCTGTTAAGGTATTTGACCCATTTTTTAATTGGGTTGTTTATTTTCTTAATTTTGAGTTTTAAGAATTCTTTGTGTATTTTGGATAACAGTCTTTTGGTAGATGTGTCTTTTGTGTGTCTATCATTCTGTGCTTTATATTTAAGTCTGTGATCCATTTTGAGTTTGCTTTTGTGATGAGTATAAAGTCTGTGTCTAAATTTATTTTTTTCTCATGTTGATGTCCAGTTGTTCTGTTATGGAACCTGGACTGGATCGCCCGATGGAAGAACCAAGCGGCACTTGGAGATCTTGGAGAAGAAGAGGTTTATTTAATGCCGGCAGGGTCAGAGGAGAATGGTCTCCAAAGGTCTGAGCCCTGAGCACAAACAAAGGGGGCAATTTATACACTTCTGTTTCCGCATACTTGGCACTTTTGGCATGTGTGTGAAGTGGGGCAGGGAGAAGAACCCAGATTGGTGTGCACAGGAAGCAGAGCAGGGAGAAGAACCCGGAAGATCCCCGGGGCAAGGACTGGGACTCTCTCACTGCCTCGCTCAGCCATCTTAGGACACAGATTTTCCTTATCATTCCCCCCTTCATGCCCCTTTAAACACCTAGGTTAGAGGGCATCATTCTGTTTGACTCTGAGGGTTGACTGCAAGGCTTGGGGTGAGCACGGACTTAATCATAAACTTAACAGCGCACCAAGTAGCAGAAGACCAGGACTGACTGGGGCCAGGAAAACCATGGTGAAATGTGCTCAGGAGTAGACAGGAGAGGGCCAGTAAAAGTGGGATCTATGACCTTAGGTAGAAGCCTCTGGGGGGAAGTCCAGTCAGGAGGGGCAACAGTGTAGAATCCAGCTCCCAAGATGAGGGAAATCACACCAGTGAGAGCCAGGGACCACGGTGAGCAGGTCGTGAAGTCTGGCTGGACTCTCCACTGGCGCGGCTCCTCGTCCGAATGATGAACTTTCTTCCAATCTTCCTCACTGGCTGCGGTCTTGGCTGCCTTATCTGCCAGATGATTTCCCTGCGCTATAGTGTCGTCTCCTTTCTGGTGTCCTTTACAGTGCAGGATTGCTACTTCCTTTGGAAGCCAGACAGCTTCGAGGAGTCTCAGTATCTCCTCCTTGTTCTTGATAGCTTTTCCTGCTGCAGTTAGGAGGCCCCTTTACTTGTAGATGGCTCCATGTATATGTACAGTAGCAAAGGTGTACCAAGAGTCAGTACAGATGTTGACTCGCTTGCCTTCACCGAGGGTGAGGGCTCAGACTAAGGCATACAATTCAGCCCATTGAGCTGACCATCCAGCTGGTAATGCCTTAGCTTCTAGGACTTCTTGTGCTAGCTGAGAGTTGGAAAGGAAGCGGTGTCCCTGTGTGTTCATGAGGGACACAACTGCAGGAGGGAACTTGACATTAAGTTCTTGCCCCAGAGTAAGTTTGTCCACCTCCTTGATGAGCAGGACTGTGGCTGCCAGTGCCCTGAGGCACGGTGGCCATCCCGCTGCCACGGGGTCCAGCTTCTTTGACAGGTAAGCAACTGGCTGTTGCCAGGGTCCAACAGTCTGGGTGAGTACCCCGAGCGCTATTTTTTCCTTTTCATGCACAAAGAGATTGAAGGGTTTTTCTACATCTGGTAGGCCCAGGGCTGGAGCCCGCCCCAGGGCGGTCTTTATCTCTGTGAAAGCGGCTTCTGCTTCCTCAGTCCAGGCAGGGGGTTCTCGATCTGGTCCCCCTAAGAGATCATAAAGAGGTCTTGCTATTGCCGAGAACCCAGGGATCCAGATGCAGCAGAATCCTGCAGCCCCCATGAATTCTCGTAGGCCCCTTTTTGTCTGGGGCTGTGGCAGGGAGATGATGACCCTTTTTCTCACTGGCCCTAGTTCTCTTTTCCCTTGGATGAGGAGGAAACCAAGGTATTGGACCTGTTGTTGGCAGATTTGTGCCTTCTTCCATAAGGCTCGGTATCCCGAGTCTGACAGGAGCTGTAGGAGGGCCTTTGTGCCTTTTGTGCAGTCTTCTTGTGTGTCACTGGTGAGAAGGAGGTCATCCACATACTGGAGAAGAGTGCATCGTGTGGCCTATCTGGAAGCTGGTGAGGTCCGTGGCCAGTGCTTCCCCAAGGAGGGTTGGTGAGTTTTTAAACCCCTGCGGGAGGTGCGTCCAAGTCAGTTGCATCTGGCGCCCTGTATCAGGTTCAGACCATTCAAAGGCAAATAGTGGCTGGCTCTGGGGAGCTAAGCGGAGGCAGAAGAAGGCATCCTTCAAATCTAGGCAAGTGAACCATCTGGCCGAACCTGGGATTTGGCCGAGGAGGGTGTATGGATTCGGGACCACTGGGTGCAGAGAGATGGTCACCTTGTTGATGGCCCGCAGGTCTTGAACTGGTTGGTATCTCCTTCCTGGCTTCTTGACTGGCAGGAGTGGGGTATTCCAGGCTGACTGGCACTCAACTAGAATACCTGCTTCTTTGAGTTTGGTCAGATGTTCTTGGATGCCGATCTTAGCTTCTTGTGGAAGGGGGTATTGTCTTTGCCTTTGAGGTTGGGCTCCTGGGATCAATTCAACAATGATAGGGGCCTGATTCCGGGCTAGTCCCGGTGGGTTGTTTTCAGCCCATACTGAAGGGAAGGAGAGTCTGAACTCCAGCGGGCTGCTCGGTTGGGCCTGGGCTCAGAATAGCCTCCATTCTTCTTCCTTTGGCATGGTAATTGCTAGTATTAGAGACCCCATCTCCTCTTGCCTTGGGTTCATTTGGAGGCTAGTGTGTCCAGTGGGCTCAAAGGTTATATGAGCCCTAAGCTTGGAGAGTATGTCTCGGCCCAGGAGAGGGATGGGGCAATCAGGCAGATAAAGGAATTTATGTCGGACCTTGTGGCTCCCGAGTTCACACTGGTGAGCCTGGCAAAAGGGCTGTTGTATCGCCCGCGTCCCAGTGGCCCCGAGGATGATCACAGTCCTTTTGCTGAAAGGTGCCACTGGGGAGGTAACAACAGAGTACTCAGCCCCAGTATCAACCATAAAAGTCACTGGCTGACCCCCCACCTTCATTCTGACCGTGGGCTCATGGGGGCCCAGGAGGAAAGAACCTGGTCCCCCTCAGTCTGAGTCCATTCCCGCAAGGCCTATGAGGTCCTCCTCTCGGGGTTCTTCCTTGTAGCAGCTGGGCTTCTGAGCCTTTCCCCGGTTGCGCCACCCATTTTTCCAATGCCCTTTCTCTTTACAGTAGGCACATTGATCCCTTGCCAAGGGGGTTCTGGGTCTCCCCCCTTTTGATGGTAGGGGTCTCCCTGCCTTTGTGTTGCCCTTTTCTTTCAGGGTGACGGCGAGGAGGCGGACTTTCTTTTTCATCTTTTTGTCGGCGTCCTAGTTGGCTGCGACCTCCCTGTTCATGTAGACCTTATTGGCAATCTCTATTAGCTGGGTGATGTTCATCCCGGGGAAACCCTCTAGTTTCTGAAGTTTTTTTCTGATGTCTGGGGCAGCCTGAGCCATGAAGGAGGTGTTTACCATCTGTTGGCTTTCCTGTGCCTCGGGGTCAAATAGAGTGTATATCCTGTAGGCTTCACATAGTCTTTCGTAGTAGTCCCTGGGGGACTCCCCTGGTTGTTGAGTGACCGAGGATACCTTAGTCATGTTCATGGGTTTCTTAGCTCCTGCCCGGATTTCCCCGGAGGAGGGCCTCCTGGTACCGGCAGATGTGGGCCTGTCCCTCAGTTGTGGTGTAGTCCCATGCTGGGTGCTCTTTGGGTGCGGCCATGTTAGCCCAGGCAGCAGGGTCGATGACTCCTGCTGGTGCGTGCTCTTCCAGGTACTGCCGTGCACCTTTCATTATTCTGCTCCTTTCCTCTGTGTTAAACAGGGTGCAGAGTAACTGTTGGCAGTCTTCCCAGGTTGGACGATGAGTCTGGAAGAGGGATTCTATGAGGTCTACCATGGCTGGTGGTTTCTCAGAGTTGGATGGGGTGTTATGTTTCCAAATGAGGAGGTCGGTGGTGGAGAAGGGCTGATAATACAGCATGGAACGTCTGGGTTGGACCATCCTGTCTTCATTGCACCTCTTGGGTTCCTGTGTCTCTTGTACCGGCATTTGGAGGGTGCTTGCACCCGGCCTGGGGCACAGCCTGGCTGCTGGTCCTGGAGAAGGTAGATCCTTTGGGCCTGGGGGTGACAGTGGATCTTCTGGGCTTGGGGGCACTGGTGGGTTCTCTGGGCCTGGGGGCACCAGTGAAACTGATGTTGGCAGAGTGACTGAAGCTGAAGGGCCAGATGTAGATGGTCTTGGGGCTTTGTATGGTAGGGGCAGGATCTGTTTGTCCTCAGGATCTCTGGCTAGGATTTGTGGAGACTGGGGCTTTTGCTGATTTTCTTTAGGTCACTTGGATGAGGTGATTAAGACCCTGGCCTGTCCCTGCCTATTGCAAGTGAATTGCACCCAGGGGGGAAGAGTCTGAGCAATTCCTAGCCAGGAGTCAATGTATGGAAACTGGTCACAGTGTCCTCGTTCTCTTGTTATGGCTCGCCATACTTGACGAATTGCTCGGACATCCAATGTCCCTTCTGAAGGCCATCCAGCATCAAAGGTGGGCCAATCCAATTCACATAGGGTTCTCAACTTGCCGGGGTTCATCCTGACTCCATAGTCTCCCAAAAACCCCTTCTTGAAATTTTTGATCATGGTCTCTAGAACCGTAGGTTTACCCTGCCCTGCCCCCATGGTCATGTCCCTGTGTGCAGTGATGCAGAGACAGACAAAGGGGGGGTGCCTCCTGAGGTGAGGAGACCAATCAGATGCCCATCTGGCCATGTCCGGAAGGAGCTTAGGTGATGCTTAGCCATAGTGGTCTCAGCGTTGTGACTTATGATTGGAAACTATTCGGATGCCACCATAGACTGTATGCCATTCACCATGGAATCACAGATGGGCCCACACAGACTCCGTAGGCTTCTGGGGACCTTAAGGGTGCCCACCTGTGGAGTCACAGAATCAGTCCACTTGAGCAAGCCAGGTCAGACTGCATATTCACTCACACATTTACGCTCCAGAAGTTATTACATTCCCTCCCTGGGAATCCCTACCTGTGAGACCTCTAAGAGGTCTCTGGGAGGTGATCAGTCTCCCCTTCCACCCCAGTGAGGGTGGGTCTATCTGGGTCCTGGGGCCCGAGGCCTTATCGGAATCTGGTGTTGGGACCAGGTCCTCACCTGCCAAGTCTGCTCGAGTCCAGCGGGAACAGTGGAGCGGGGCTGGCCCGAGGTGACTGGGGCAGGAGACTGCTGAAAATTAGGCAGGGTGTGCCTTCTCTGTTACAATCTCTTGATCCGTCACCACCCCACAGTTGCCCCCAAACCGGTGGCAACAATGGGCCAGTGTGGTTGGGTTTCCCGGTCAGGGAACCAAATGTTACAGAACCTGGACTGGATCGCCCGATGGAAGAACCAAGTGGCACTTGGAGATCTTGGAGGATACGAGGTTTATTTAATGCTGGCGGGCTCAGAGGAGAGTGGTCTCCAAAGGTCTGAGCCCTGAGCACAAACAAAGGGGTCAATTTATACACTTCTATTTCCGCATACTTGGCACTTTTGGCACGTGCGTGAAGCGGGGCACGGAGAAGAACTCAGAAGATCCCTGGGGCAAGGACTGGGACTCTCTCGCTGGCTCTGTTGGCCATCTTAGGACACAGATTTTCCTTATCAGTTCCATCATCATTTGTTGAAAAGATGATCTTTTCTCCATTGTATTGCCTTTGCTCCTTTGTTAAAGACGAGTTGATTATATTTATGTGTGTGTGTGTATAAATATGTATATATATACTTATCTAATATATATTAGATATAAATATATACTTGTATAAAACTAAATATATATGTGTGTGTGTGTATAGTTTTTCCAGTATGTTTCCTGAGTTTTGTGTCCTATTACAAAAAGATCTTAATGGGGATGCCAGGATGGCTCAGTTAGTTAAGTGTCCAACTCTTGATTTCAGCGCAGGTCATGACCTATGGGTTGTGAGACTGAGCCCTGCATCGGGCTCCTCGCTCAACAGGGAGTCTGCTGGAGATTCTCTCTCTCCCTCTCTATCTGCCCTATGCCCCCCATGCTATGTTCAGGCTCTCTCTCAAATAAATAAATCTTAAAAAAAAAAGGATCTTATATTTTAGTTATTTTGTGATGTCATGTTTTTGTGTTTTTAGGTATGGTTTCGGATTGAGTGGTAATTTGAGAAATCATTTTTCAATGGTGCATTTGTAAAGAATTCATCAAACTCAAGTCCTTCTTCTGAGAATATATACTTCATCAATCTGTTTCTCTTCCTTTACCTGTGGTTTTCATTCAGTGGAAAGTAATTTTCTATTGGAGCCATCCAAACATGGAATCGGCTGCTTCTTGAGTACCTCTCTGTCCCTGAAAATGTTCAAATTGAGATTGTCTCATGAATGCTGGAAAAAGACTCTTTCCTGCACTGGTTGGGACAAAATGTAGAGCAGCACAAGATAGGGCCATGTGCTTAATTTTACATTTTCAAGTAGCCATACTTAAGAAAGTAAAAAGAAATAGGTAAATTTAATTTAAAAATATATTCTATTTGACTCAATGTATCCAAAATACCATTTCAACACATAATCAAAATAAACAGTATTCATAAGATATTTTATATTCTTTTTGCATCCCAAGTCTTCAAGATCCAGGGTGCCCTTTACACTTACAATGCATCTCACTTCGGACTAGCCACATTTCAAATGCACAGTAGTCACAAGTAACCCATGGCAACTGGCTAGTGCATTAGATATCACAGGTATAGACAGGACCCATTCCAGTGGCGAGTCTTGTTTCTAAAGTCATTCATAGAATAGCCCAGTAAATGGTGTTGGACCATTTATAATATGGCCAAGTGTGGATGAGTGGAGAGAGCTCGGGGCTGAAGAAAGGAGCCCTGAGCTCTTTTCTTGATACCTTACCAACTAGTGGAATATGGACTTTGTGCTACCTCTCTATTTCAGTTTCTTCATCTTTACGATGCAAGTCCTAATACTTACTTCACTCATCTTGCAGAACTGTTATGAGGCCTGGAAAAGATATAAGGTGTGAAGGTGCTCTGAAGAGTAGAAAGCACGTTAAATGTGATGTCATTGCTGAAGCAGAGGCAACCACTCAGCAATGGCTGTGTTCCCAGTTCTGCCACAGGCTTGTTGAACAGCCTTAATCTCTTTATGACTCAATTTTTCCAACTGTTAAGCAGAATATATTTGAAAATGCTTTGAAGTGAATGATATAATGATAATAGACAAAATAAATTGTTGTAATGGTGAGGTTTGTGGGTGGCCCATCACAGTTTCTCATCCCCCAAACATTTCAGACTACAAGTGAGACATGTAAAGAGTAGACATTCAAGGATAGAGGTCAGATTGAACAAACTCTGGATTGTGGGCTGCTTTGCTTCAAATTCCAGCTTTGTACTGTGCTGATTGTATGACATAGTTTCCATACCTGTAAGTTGGGGATCTTAATAGTATTTCCTTGATAGATACTCTGTGAAGTTTAAAAGAACCAATACACACGAGCCTGGCACATAGTAAGCCTCAGTAAGTACATACTATTGTCAATGTTATAGGTATGGCCAAGAGATGGTACTTTATATATTAGCTCCCTATGGCTGCTGTAACAACTTACTGCAAACCTGATGGCTTAAAACACAAATATTTGTTCTCTTACAGTTCTGAAAGTTAGAACTCCAGAATCTGTTTCACTGGACTAAAACCAAGGATTGGCTGGGCTGCACTCCCTTGGGAGACTTTAAGGGAGAATCTGTTTCCTTGCCTTTTTTAGCTTCCAGAGCTCCATTCTTGCATTATTTGTATTATGGCCCCTTCCATCTTCAAAACTATCAGTGTAGCATCTTCAAAAGTTTAAGGACTTGTCCATGCCAGGCCTAGCATTAGCATCAGAGAGAAGGGTGCTGCAGTTTTAACTTGTACTTTAGGATTAATGCTACCAGAAGAGAAGTGATACTTTTGAATTGTGTTTCTAAGATGGTCTCAAGAATGAAAATGCTACCTTCATGCGCTATTGCTACAGATACCCAGTGAAAAAGAGCTTTGTTGTTTATCTGTTTTCTAAAACTTGATTGCTAGATCAGAGCAGTTCTGTAGCGTTGCTCTGCCTTATGGAGTAAAAATACTTTCAGACCACAGTAATTTCATGTTGGAGGAGGGGCGTAACCTGTTCTATTTGATCCTTCTTCTTCTTCTTTTTAACATGAAGGCTTTATACGCAGTGTCTTTCTTCATATCTTTCCCAAGTGCTCATTGAGAGTGTCTGGGATAACACCTGATGTGATTGTTAACAGTGCTTCAAATATTTGAAGGTAGTTATGTCCACATTAAGTCTTGTCTTCTCTTTTACAGATTAAATAACTCTTGTTTATTTCAGCTAACACTTTTGACCACCTACTGTATACCAAGCAATAGGTTAAGGCTTAGTGTTGAATAAAAAAGACAGAATAATAATAGGAGATATAGTAGGATCTGTCCTAATAGAGTTAATAGAGGGACTCACTGCATATTCATAGGTGGATCAAGGAACTCTTCACAGAGATGACTCTGGGGCTAGGTGTTGAAGCATGAGTAGGAGTCTATAGAAGGACAAATAGAATAAGGGCATTTTAGGTAGAGAAAAGCATAGAACAGCATGGCCTTCAAACCCATACATGGAGAAGAATACAGATTTTCCTCCTGAGTATATTCTTCAAAAAGAGGTGCCTTTTCAATAATTTTAAGGTAACTTGTTGACATGATAAGAACGCAATGAAGAGGCTTTGATGAAAAGACATTAGAGAAAATGAAGAGAAAACAACACTACAAGACATGTAGAGAAGGTGCTTTTATGTTCTGTCTGCTAATAAATAGATGTCAAGATGTGATTCAATAAGCAAGAAATTGCTTGGGAGAGGAGCAGAAGGAGCCAGGAGAGCCTTCAGACCATGATAGAGCTTTTCCACCTGGGAGGGACAGAGGGCAGAAAGGAGGATTCAGTAGAAAGGGTCTCTTACTGCAGCACACTTTCAAGAAAGATTTGGCCAGCCTGATGGGAAGACCTCAGGCCAAAGTTGCCCTTTAGTGGAGAGATGCATCCCTTCCAAATGGGTCTGCTTTAGAACCCTTGCCCTGCTCAGACTGAGAGGAGCTCTCAGAGACTGTAGCCTCTACATGAATGAGGTGGTAGATTTGGAGGAGCAGCACCGGGAGACCCAGTCACTTAGGTTCCCTGCAGTAGGAGATCTGAGTGGCACATTTTCATGACTGCAAAGAGGGTACACCTATGAGCAGTGATTCAGGCCTTACCCATTTGGCCAGCACCTCACACTCCATCAGAGTTCTACCTTTGATGGTAGAACTGGTTTGAAGTTTCTTTCTTTTCTTCTCTTTTCTTTCTTAGATTTATTTATTTGAGAGAGAGAGAGAAAGAGAGAGAGCAGGGGGAGGGGCAGAAGAAGAGGGAGAGAGAGTCCTAAGCAGACTCTGCCCTGAGCGTGGAGCCTGAAATCAAGTGGGACTTGATATCACAACCCTGAGATCATGACCCGAGCTAAAACCAAGAAGAGTCAGAGGCCTAACGGACTGAGCCACCCAGGCGGCCCCTGATTTGGAGTTCTAATCATAATCATGGGAAGTACAAAGAGTTTGGTATGTTTGGAGTGTAGAATACACAGAAAGGAGTGACAAGAGGTGGGATTGGCCATGGAGAAGAACTTCATGGGCTTGGAGGCCATGCTAAGGAGTTTGGACTTTGTCTTACAAACAAGGGGGTTTAAAGCAGAAGAACAACTTTATATTTGATTTTTCATAAGATTACTCTGCTCATAGTGATAGAAGTGAATTGAAGTGACGCAGGACAGAAACAAGATTACTAGGGAAGCTTTTGCAATAGTTTAAGCAGTGGATGTTGAAAGTGAAGTAAGTCAGGGTGGATGGAGAGAAATGAGTGAATTTATTACAGAAATTGACAGGATTGAGGGATCAATTGTCAATAGTGGACTAGGTGGTTCGAGGGTGATATCTAGGTTTCTAAGTTGGGAGGAGGTATGAATAGATTGTGTCAGTAACCAATATGGTGCATACTGGAAGAGAAACAGATGGGGTGAGGGGAGAGAAGTAAGTTAAGTTTTAGACATGTTGAATTACAGGTCCTACCAACTATGTTTCCCAATATGGTTTCTAGACTATTTATGATACTGGTTGTTCTCCTCTTGGATACACTCCAGTGCATATCTCAAATGTGTTGTGGATCGCAATAAATCCAGTCCTGGATGTGATCAGAGCTCAAGGGAATGACAGCTACATTTTCTTTTAATGCAGCCTAAGACTGCATTAACTCTTTTGGCGTCAGGCTCAGGCTGTGGGCTTATTTTGAGGTTGTCATCCACTTAAGCCTTGAAGTCTTTTTCACATGAACTGTTTTCAAGGCAACAGTTTCTTTTTCTTTTCCTTTATTTTAAATTTTATTTTATTGAAGTATAATTAACATACAATGCTATATTAAAGTGTACAACATATTAATTCAACAATTCTATATATTCAGTGCTCACCATGATAAGTGCAGTCGCCATCTATCATCATACAGTTATTACAGTATTGTTGACAATATTCCGTATGCTATATTTTCATCTCCGTAACAAACAGACTCTTAAATACAGAGAATAAACTGATGGTTACCAGAAGGGAGGTGGGAGGATGGGTGAAATAGAGAAAGGGGATTAAGAGGTACACACTTCCAGTAATAAAATAAATAAGTCAAGGCAATTCTTTATTCTGCAGTTGATTTTTTTAAAATTTAGATACAATAATTTTCATTTGTTTCATTAAATTTTATGTTGTGAGTTTGGATACAATATTCTAGCCTGTTAAAAATTATTTTCAAATGTTGATTCTGTTAGCCTTTCTATTTGTTATACCTCCAGACTTTGTGATACCTTTGTGTTTGAAAATTGAAAAGCATATTTTATTTTAACCATTGATAGAAAAAGAACAGGACTCATGGGGAGCTTTCTAACACTCAAGACCTCCTTTTTATTTGACAGACCTCTACTGGTCAACTCTCTTTAGAATATATTTTTAACTAACCACATTTATCTATTATGATTTTAAGAACATTAAGATAGACATTGCCAATGTGTTGTTCAACTCAGATGTTCTTTGTCTCCAGAATTTCCCTGTCCTGCCATTTTAGTGACCCTATCTGAAGGCATGACTTGTCTGTAATGAGCCTGGGGTAGTACTCAGTACTTACTGCTTTCTTTGTTAAGTTCAGAAACTGTTTACACATGTACTTCCTGGGGTTTGCTGTCAGACCATGACGATGTCATTTTCATAATCTTCTTTTGTCTGTTTTTGAAAATTAGAACCTTTGACCTTTTCAAGTCTTTTGACTGTCATCGCAGTCTTCTGTACTTCCCCTGCTCCCAAGTTAGTGTCTTAGTTATCATTCAGGCAGGTTCCTTTGGAATTCAGTATAATACAGTGATGAAGAATGCTCAGGCAGAATCTTGGCTGTGAAACTTTGGCAGTTTATTTACCCCTCTTAACTCTGGTTCCTTATCTGTGAAATATGGCTAGTAATAGTACCTATCAGATTAAGTTGTTATGAAGATTGAACATGTAAAGATTTAGAGCCATGTAGTGGGCACTCAGTGAATTTAGCTTTGTTATTACTCTAGGATGTCGTCTGTTTGGATCTGATACCTTCTTTTCTTAACTATTTCTTCACCCTGTCCTCTCTGATTCCCTATTAACTATGATACTCTCTTCTTTGGAGTTTGAAGACTACTCTTTTTGATAAAGAAAATGAAGTTTTAGCTGTGGAGTAAACCAATGGAATGTAGATTTTTAATCAAATAACTTGGTTTTCTTTTAGCTTCTATGGTGCAGAATGATTTATTGACCTATTCTCTTTCATTAGAATAGCCTTTTACTTGAATATATTTTGGAATTAAGTTCTTTCCTTTTGTTTTTGTCTGGTGGGAATTTTTCAGGTTAGCACATGTCATACAACAGTCCTCTGGGAGATATTACTGAGTGTCGAGGAGCAGTATATAAAGGTTTGGGAGTGTCAGTTCCCACATCTCTAAAATGAGGACCCTGGAAGATTTTAGTATGTACTGAGTCTATAGATTGGTTGGCATTCCACTATGAGGTCTAGCTATTGGGAAAGGTTTAGCCACAAAGGTGCTAGACCTAGATTTCTTAGGGAGAAAAATAGCAGGGCTTGAGGAACAGGAAGTTTTTTTTTTTCAGAGTCTGAGAGTCTCCTGACATTAAAGACTTCCTACTCCCATAGCACCTTTGTCAAGTAGAGTTAACAATCCTGTGGTTGCTTTTTAAAACTGAGCTGGAACAATTAATTGATTCTGTGGAGCTCAGAATTAGATTCTGTGAGTTCTCAAAATGTAAAACGATCTATTCCAAGCAAAATTGTTTCCATTTTGTGAATAAACAAATGGTCTTGTCCATGAATAAGACAGTCAAGTTCCCTGTGTCTAAACGTTATGGAAGGGATAAGCTTGTCAAATTAAAACCTGACCTGGACAATAGTTAAAGCAATAAAAACAGATTTTCAGGACTATTGCAATAGGTGAAAAGAGCTCTTGGAATAGGTCTCTCTATTTGGGCTCAATTCCAAATACAGCTTGGGCAAATGGGAATTTATAGCCAAGGAGCATGGGTGGGGTTGGTGGATTGAAAATTACTAAGAAAAAGCACCAGGGATAAGGCAGGGGTCCTGGTTAAACTGACTTAACGTGATTCTTGCTGAAGAATAGATACCAAGGGTCGAGGATGAGGAATTTGGTCAGATATTGAGAGTGGAGGTTCTCTCTAAATGGACTTAGCAGTATTCTTGCTAAGATTGGGCTCTTGAAGACATGCTCAGGGATAGGGCCTGCTCAAAAAAGGTGGCTCAGGGCAGCCTGACTAAAATTTGGTCAAGGGGGTTGGGGGGCACTGTATCAAACTCTGTAAGAACACTCCTTTGTCTCAAGACAGTTTTGATGAATTTTTCCTTTTCCCATTCTCTTTAATTGCACTCAATATAGGGCTTGCAGAATCTGATCATTGTGGAGGAAAGCTGGCTAGGGAGGATTCTTTAATTGGAGCAGCGTTCCTGAGATGAGATGATAAGGACTTTTTTTTTTTTTTTTTTGGATTTCCCCTGTGTCCCCAACCTCCTTCTTCCTGGATGAATTTGGGCTGCCGCTTTGAACAAAAGCTCAGGAGAAATCCTTGGAAAATTAGACTATTAAGTCTAAACTGAACTGCCAGGGTTCATGGCAACATAAGGGACATTTAGAAGGAAAACTTACTAAGACTTAAAATCTTTCCTGTTTTCCCTTGGAGGCTTTATTTCAAGGAAGGAATCAAATACTTCTTTCTTTTGGAGAAATAAAGAAGTGGTACTTTTTTTTGATCTCTTCCTGAGACTTATTCAGGGGCCCCAGAAGTGGAATGTAACAGGAGCAGTAACAGTTTGTTTAGCTAAATGTGGAGTTGCATTTTCTTACTTCCACACTCTGTGTTGCTGTGGTTAGACCCCTTCCCCCAAACCCTCAGCTAGGTGTATTATTAGTGCTTATTCAGAACCCAGACAGCAATTCCTCCCGATGCTGCTTTATGGAATCATAAAACTCTTGGAAATGTATCATTCTGGCCAAACCTACCTCTGCTCAGTGGAATCCCACAGACACCTTTTTACTCTCTCATTTTAGTTCTCTAGAGGATATCATCAGGGCAGCCTTCATTAAAAATGGGTTTTTGTCATTCCTAGGCTTGGATAGGAGCCAGCTACTGCCTGGAAAACTTTTGAACTACAAAAGGCTTAAGCAGCTGTTAGAGCTGATGCCTAGAAAATTTGAAGACCGTCTTCAGTTTCATAGTAACTGAAAATAATGTGTGTGTGTGTGTGTGTGTGTGTGTGTGTGTGTGTGTGTGTGTGTTAATGTAATAAGCCATTTTTGGTTTCAGTTTGAATGGAAAGCGACTTTCGTTTGAAAGAGAAAGGGCAGCTTCTTTTCCCAACCCTCACCCTGCCCATTTTTTAGTTCCTTAAAAATCCAGAGAACTCTGGCTTGTATGTCTTTGTTTCTGGGCCTCAGAAACATTGTGGTAAAAGAGAACAGCCCTGTTTGCTGTTGAGGAGGAAGTGAGGATTAGGGGACTTGAGAGGTACTTCCCCTTGGTTCTCTAGAGCCTTCTGAACAATTGTCTGGCTTCTCAGTTCTTGTTTATAAGACTAAACGGCTGAATGCATGGAGTGAATTTTTCCATTTGTTCTAAGAACTGATTAATAAAATACCACCAGGCAGCTCATTTTTCTCCTGAACTTGTCTGCATGGAAAAAAGTACTGATCTAAGTCTGCTCTTCTTATTTTCCTTAGTCCATAAAAAATGTCAAATGAAATTGATAAATAGAAATGATTTCATATCCATTATGCATTACTATTGAGTTAGAGTTAAAACTTTGGGGCTTATTTATTTTAGAGCCTGATGTAGATCATCTATCACTCTCTACTACCCCTTTTCATAGTAATCTCGATAGACCTCTGTCTATTACACACCAGTGGACTGTGTACTTCAGCAAGTCAGAGAAAATCACATATGCAGATGTCACTGTGGATTATTTAATCAAGATGTCTAAGTGGCAAACATCCAGGCAAAGAAGCAAAAGCTAATCAGATAAACTAAGAAAAAAACCAACCTACCAACCCAGAGAATAATGAATGATTAATGTATAGTGTAGTTAGGCAAAAGACTGTTTTAGTTTTAGATTCAACTTTGGCCTTTTATTGTCCTACTTCCGCTTCTTTTATCTTACAGAAACTATTCTCAGGCTTTCAGATAACCTACTCGTTGGATTTCACAGCCCATCCTTGAGTATGCTCTCCCACAGACATCTTTACATAGAAGATAGGTGTCATTTAATTGACTCTCATGGAGCGGCTGTTAGGCAGTTCAGTATGATCCCATAGTCTGGTGCATGCATTACGGCAGTGACCCTAATGTTAGATGCCTTCAGTCAGGTTCAGATAGTCCTCAATAAGCTCCAGACGTCAGAGAGATGTCAGCTGTATTGACAAACTGACAAAAATTCATTTTCATACAATAAAGATAGGAATATATTTAAATGCACATTCATGTAAATACATGCATATTTATAGGTACTCCTGCATATAGTGAATTAAGCTCCTAATATGTGGGTATAATTTACAGCCAGTAGTTTTCAAGCCATATTTCATTGAGCCTAGGACTCCACAGAGGTGCCTCAGGTGAGCCACTTTATGGGCTGGAGGAGACCTTGAGAAGGTGGACTTCTAGGCATTTCTACCACAGTTGATCTATGCCCTCTTTTATTTGTTTATACTGGGGGTGTGATGAAGTTGGGTTGAAAGAGTTCTCCAGCTCAAATTTTAAGAAACTGCACAGATTTAAAAAGTCATTCTGGTGTAAGCTACCGCTTTCTTCCTCCTAGGATATTGATGAAGGTTTTTTGTGTCAGGACTGTTAGAGTAATGATCCTCTATTGGCCCTACTCTTGCTACTGGTTCTGTCTTCTTCCATGATCCTCTCTATTGCTGTCTCACACTTCTGTTGTGCAGATCTTTTATTCTGCAGAAACTTTTATAACACCTGAAGCAACCCTCTGTCTGTATGCTTTGTAAAGCCACCATCTTCCTTTACCCAAAATGTTTCTAATAGAAATAGATGGTAATCAGACCCCCAACCTTGGGGCAATGCCTCAATTTGGATACTTACAGCTTTCTGTTTGCTTCTAGCATTATCATCTTCAGTTCAGACTATATTTATATATACTTACATTCTCTGATTATAAAAATACTAAATAGCGGGACACCTGGGCGGCTCAGTTGTTAAGTGTCTGCCTTTGGTTCAGGTCATGATCCCGGGGTCCTGGGATCGAGCCCCGCATCGGGCTCCCTGCTCAGTGGGAAGCCTGTTTCTCCCTCTCCTACTCCCCCTGTTTGTGTTCCCTCTCTTGCTGTCTCTCTCTCTGTCAAATAAATAAATAAAATCTTAAAAAAATACTAAATAGCAATTGTGGAAAAGTTGGACAATATAGAAAGCATAATAGACCATCTGTAGAATATATGTTGATGTTAACTCTTCAGCCCTGTTGATGTTATCTTTGACTCTGAAGAACTTTGCTCTTCACTCTCTGAATTTACTTCTCAAATTCTCTTCCTTGACTGTTGCCACTGTTGCCTGAACCACATTATTTTTTGTACATAATTAAACTAACAGAGCCTTCTTTTTCTTTGAAGTTTTAGACCAGACATAAAGTTCTTCCATGCATGAGCTGATCCTGGTTTACATTCTTTCCTTACTTGTCTATGATTAACCTCTTCAGTACTTTGGCTCTAGTCAAGGAAGTGACTTTTCCTTTTAATGTCCACACATCCCTCATACCCTTGTGTGCACTCTTTTCTGGATGTTTTGATTAGTCTTATATCCCTCACTTGACAAATCACTTCACTCTCACTTTCCAAATCTCTTTTTAGAGTTTTTTTCATTAAAAGTAGTACTGAAAAATGTGTTTTGTTTTTTTTTGCCTTTCTAATTTAATTTGTGGTTTTTGTTTCATATACTTTGCTTCCCAAATGTTTTGAGGTCCATTTAAACAAATAAACAGACAAAACAACAATTTGCATAAAGTTACAAAAGGATTTATGGGTAGAGTGGAGACTAGACCCTTACAAGTCCAAACTTTAGTTCTATGATCTCTCTTCAATGATGGTGTCTCTCATTACTTTCCTAATAGAAAACTAATAAGATCTGAGGATGAAATTTTCATGAATCCTGAATAGTACTGACTCATAAACATTCAGATAATTCATTATGGTTTCATTTCAGAAGAGAATAGAACAGAGTGGTCAGAATGAGGAGTGGACTGCCTCATTTCTATCGAAATGTACTCTTTTCACTTATGTAGGTATTTTCCAATCTTTGGGAAGATACAAATAATGAACTATTTTCAACTTTTTTGGCATCTTAACAGTAAGGACTTCCCTGATCCCACCATTTAAAACAGAAACTCCCCGTCACCCTGGTCATTCAGACAATAGTTTCTATAGACAGAAGTTTTTTCATGGAATTTTTTACATTTTGATGTATTACACCTTTTGCTTTTTCATTTGTTTATTTTTGGATCTTCTCCCCCTCCCACTCCCTACCCGAATTTAGGCACCAAGGGCAGGGATATTTGTTTGTTCATTGCTCTGTCCCCTTCCCCCGCCTCTCCATTCCCTCAGACAGTGGCCAAGCTTATAGTGGGTGCCCCTAAGGATTTGATGGGGGGAAAAGAAAATCAACAAATGAATTGGTTAAGCCTCAGAACAAAATCAAGCAGGTAAGGTAATATTGTTATTACCACTTAACAGATGGAGGAATCAATTTACCTCAGCTATATGGCAAAGGTCTCAGGACCGAGTCTCCTCTTCCTCCTGTAAGCAACTAAGTTTTGCAAATGATGAAAAGATCAGTGATATACCTAATTCATGGAAATACCTTGAAGTTCATTTTACAACTCTAACTGTAGACCCAAATGTTTGATAAAAACACTACTTAAGACCCTACAGGATATGTAAATTTGATTAGATCCTTCAGCCAAATGACAACTATGAGCAAATAGAACACATACCCTGTGCCTTAGAGCAGTGTCTGACAGCTGCGTCAGACCTAACCAGCCTGTCAACACTTATACTGGCCTGCTCATTTAGAGATCGTTGGCAGCACTTGTCATGCCAAGAGCTTGGCAAACAAAGTGTCTCTATGGGAATAAACTGGTTAATTTGCTTTTGCTCCAGCTGGTTGAAGCTCCATTACCTGCCAAGTGTGTTTAATGTGGTTGTCATTGTCCTCTCTGGCTGCACTGTTGTGTGTAGACTGTTACTATAATAACCACAGTGAGTATATTATTCTGAGCCAGAATCATTTTTATTTTATCACAGTAGGGATTTGCTTTTGTCCTGAAATGTTAGGTAGATCTCAATGCCAATCATCCCGGGGCTACCTTGTCTATACTGATATAGATGTCTGATAACCTCCATTTTATCATCTCACTTTTTTGTTGGTTCTGGGGATGTTCTAGTTTAATTGTACAGTTCTAGTTTAAAAGCAGTACTTGGTTAAGAAGTGTGAGAGAAGACAAAATCAAGAGAATTTTTATATTGCTAATAATGAAACTTTTTGCTTTGGAAGTATGTTGCCAATTCTGTGGAAGAAAAGAAGGATGTGACATTATATAACTATCTATAGTAGCATTCATGGTTACTTCCTATTGTTGGTGAAATCTGGTAGGATTCCCTGTGTTAAACTGAGAAGAGTCAACAGAAAGAGGTTATGAGGACTCTTGCTATTGTGTAAATTTCCAAAAGGAAGGGGAATGGACAAGTTTAGTCCTGGGCCAATTTTCAGAAATAATAAGACTCACTAATATTGTGCTAGGTCAAATAAGGATGTATATCCCTTTTATGTTCTGGTAGTTTGCTGACGTAGGTGTACACACAGACCCATACTTTCACATTTCTTATGTCCAAATATTCACAAAATCCTCCCCATTACATGTTTCCTGAATACAGGTCCATTTCTCCCTTTTAGAATGAGTGACTGTGATGGTGCATGGAGGGAAGGGTCCTGACCTGTAAGTTCTAGATCTCAGCTTTTGGTCTTGGCCCTTTTGTAAACTCAGTGTGTAAGCCAATTAATTCTTCTTAGCCTTAGTATTGTTATTATAAACTGAGTTGATAAAAATCTTTGTTGTCCCAACCTCACAAGATTGGTGAGAATCAGATGAGATAGCATATGTGAAAACCGAGAATTATAGAGGATTGTGCACACAAAAGACGTCATGGTTGTTTTGAGTACCATAGTGCAGCCTGATCAGTGAAGAACGGCAGGGAGAGGAAATTTGTACTGCCTCGTAGGCAGTCAGGGCAGCATTCAGGAATCCCAACAATCACCTTTCCTTCTTTGGGAGATCTGTACTGAGGGAACACACCCTCAGTACAGAACTACGAAACCATAGCCAATGAGAGACTAAATACCACGTGTGATGGTTAATTTTATGCGTTAACTTGACACTAGGTTAAGGGAGGGAGCTGGTAAATATTATTTTCTTTATGTATTTGTGAGGGTGTCTGAGGAAGAGATTAGCATTTGAATCTATAGATTGAGTAAGAAATCACCCTCACCAATGTGAGTGGGGCTCATTCACTCCATTGAGGGCCTGAATAGGACACAAAGGTGGAGGAAGGGCAAATTTGTTTTCTGCTTGCTCTGAGACATCCATCTTCTCCTGCCCTTGGACATTGACACTCGTGGTTCTCAGACTTTCAGACTCCAGCTGAGAGTTATACTGTTGTGCACCCCCCCACCCCCTCTTCTCAGGCTTTCAGACTGAATTATGCTATCAGCTTTCCTGGTCCTCTAGATTGCAGATGGCGGATTGTGGGACTTCTTGACCTCCATAACTTTGTGAACCAATTCCTATGATAAATCTCCTCTTAAAATGGCTCTTTATATATCTTATTCATTCCATTTCTTGGGAGAACCCTGGCTAAATTACCACTTTTTTACTGTTTGATAAACATCCAATAATTTCAATTTATAAAAGTTGTATTGGAAAACAGGTTAGACTCTAGGCCTATGGGAGGCTTCCTACTTGATTGCTCTTGAATATAAAGACCCCATAATTATAAACAGGGAAGGTAGAAGGGAAGATGTGATAGATGTGAAGTGAAGTGGAGGGAGTGAAAGTGAGCAAGTGAGCCAACTAGTTCTAACCATGAGGGAAAAAGCCCTAGAGCCTGGCCATGGTCAGCATAACACATGGAGGCAGGAAAACATGCAAGAGCCCCTGCTTTCAAGACACAATCACTCCCTGTGCCTTGGTCTCAGATGGATTAGATGAACGATTTCTCCTCCCTCAGAGTTGAAGTTGAGAGGTAGCACATGCAGGGTTAGGCAGAGGTATGAAAGTATGTGGCAGAGGAGCAGAATTTCCCTCTTTAGCTCTCTCTGCTCAGGGAAGAAGACATATTTCACCACAAAGGAGTGCAGGAAGGAAAGGAGAAAGCCACGTGAGGATAAGGGGCTCATTGCCAGACTCCAGAGGACATATCAGTTTACGACCCCCGCAGTTTGGTACCTCATCAGTGCCATGACTCTGGGCTGCCAGAGAAGAAAAGCTAGGAAGAAGGTGAAGATGGGTTTGTGTGTGTTCATGGGTGTAGGACAGAGTGTTTTCTTCCTGTTGCCTGAAGATGATGCATGAGTGAAACCTTGCTAGTGGTTACTGAGGAATTACGTCAACTGTCTGTGTTTTTATCTTATAAATAGATGGATGCGCTGTGGGGTACTAGCCCGGTGGGCACAGTTAGAACATCTTTCTCAGTATCTATGATTTAAGACAATGTGGATTTTTTTCTGTTCTTTTTGAGTTCTCAGAGATAAAGCAAAGAAATGAGACTAAAGACAACAGGGCATCTTAAGAACTGAGGGGTTGTATGTTTAGTTTTGGTTCCTTCATTCAAATTTGGCTAATATTAGGTAACGTAGACATCTCAATCATATAGATGGAGGAATAGAAATGACAGCATCGCATCAGTGAATTCTTAGTTTTTATTTTGGATTTTTTAAACATTAAACATGTTAAGTACCTCCAGATTACAAATTTAACTTTTTAAAACAAAATCTGAGGGGACTGAAATAGGATATGCTCTGTTTTCTTTAGTAAATTCTGTTAAATGGAAAAGCTCATGAAATGGTTTCTGATGAAACAACATCTAATGCTTTATACTATTGATTCCAAATGTCCTGTGTTGTTTCATGATTTTACAACTAATTCCATCCTTTTACTCACTTAGTAGGCTATACATAAAAACTTCAAACCCTGGAAATGATCGCAGGTGCCACAAGAGATTCAGACTAGCATCTTCTGAGAAAAATATAGGTCTTTCAGCCCTGAAAGTTTAATTCACCAATTTTTAAAAAAGTAACAGACACCTCCTTCTTCTATAAAGATTGAGCCCAGGACTAACAAGACTGCTATTTATAGAGTGGCTTCAGCCTACCTATTGTCATTTGTTTAGAATCTTGTTTGAAGCCCTGTATACAGTATGTACTCAATGAAAAAAGGAGCCAGCCATCAGTTGATGATACTAATTTGCAGTTGTACCCCACTTTCATTTATCTTCCTGTATTTTTTTTGAGGAATAAATTACACTAAAACTACTGCTACACCATAACCACTTGGAAAAACCTCTATTGTATTTACTTTTTTTCTAGTCTCCCAAAGTATAAGTGAATTTAGATTCTAGTAGGTTAGTGGGAAGAATGGTAGAGAGCTGTATTCTTTATTCAGTGTCAACAAAGTAAATGAAACGTTGGAAACTTTAATTTATGTGTGTGTGTGTGTGTGTGTGTGTGTGTGTGTGTGTGTGTGTGTGTTATGATAGTCCAAACAAGTATTTTTCTCTTGAACTGATTGATTATTTTGGTGTCATATGGACTCTGTTACTTTCTTAATATTATCATTAACCACTTTTAAGAATTAATCATATTCTCATTGTGTTCTTAACTATCTATATGTAGTGTTCTTCTTTTAACAATTTCTTTTTTTCCTTTTCATAGGAGATTATGAAATGACTACAATATGTTTGCTTAATTGTTGAATATTCCTGGGACAGAGAATGCACTAGTCAGTCAACCAGGATGTATTGGCTACCTCCATAGGGTTCAATTAGATGAGGCACTGTGGGTGATAGAGCAAAGCGCGGGGTGTGGCCATAATTGATAAGCCTGTATGTCCTGAGTACTTTGGGGAATAAGACTCATTTTTTTTTCTAGGCCTGACCTTATGAAGAATTTATAGTCTACTTGGAATGGATAAGGGTAACGCACATGAAAGTCATTGATAAAAATACTCAATTATACGTCACTGTGCTAGTTGGGGCTCAGGCTAAGCTATTTTATCTAGTGTCTCAAAAGTGCAGTGACTCAAACAAGATAGGAACTTAGTTCTCTCCAGGATCAATTGTCCATTCGACCAGGACAGCTTGGCTCTGGGGGTCCAGGTTTCTCATTGTTCTACCATGAGTGAAGCTGGCTTATCCCTACATCCTCCACATTGCAGCTCATAGCAAGGCAGGATAGAGAAAGTAGAGCATGAACAATGCCTTAAAAAAAAATCAGCATTACTGAGGTGCACTTGACAGAAATAAAATGCACCTGTTTTAATTGCACGGTTTATTGGATTTTTGACAATGTCTGTACCTATTTAACCATCACCCCAATCAAAATACTGAACATTTTCATCACTCTCAAAGTTCTCTTGAGCCCTTTGCAGTGAATACCATCTATTCTTCATCTAAGACAGCCACTGATCCGCTGTACTGTAGCATAGTTTTGCCTGTTGTAGGGTTTCACATAAGTACTTTCAGAGTGGGACTAAGGGGATGCAAGGGAGGTCCCAAGATGCAAATTGGAGCAGACACTCTCAGTTTCATGTTAATATAGACCCTCCAATACACCCTATACCTTGCTCTTTTGTATCTATTTCTTTTGTTGAGCATACTGTTCTTGAGGTTTATTTATTTTGTTGTGTGTTCCAGTATTTTGTTCCTTTTCATACTTGCATAGTATTCTTTGTTATACTAGAATTTGTTCTTTTATTGATGGGCATTTGGGCTGTTTCCATTTTGGGACTTTTATGAATACATAGCCTTGGACAGTTGTGTACAGTGTTTTTGTGTATGTGTTCTCATTTCTCTTGGGAAAATGCTTAGGAGTGGAATTAATTGCTGGATCATATGGTAAGTAGGTGTTGAACTCTCCGAGACTGCCAAAGTCTTTTCAAAAGTGGTTGTAATATTTTATACTCTCACCAGGAGTGTATGAGAATTCAGTTGCTCTGCAGCCTCGCCAACACTTCTGATTATCAACCTTTGTTTTAACAAGCTATTCTAGTATCTGTGCAGGGACATCCACTGCAGTTTTAATTTTTATCCCTTGATGGTTAATAATATTGGGTGTGATTTTATGTGATGATTGGCCATTTGTGTATTTTTATGTGTGAAATACTTGTTAAAATCTTCTGCCCATTACACGTGATGTAATGAGCACTGGGTCTTATATAAGACTGAGGAATCACTGACCTCTACCTCTGAAACTAATAATACACTATATACTATATGTTAATTAATTGAATTAAAAAATAGATACTTATACATATTTATTGCCTTAAAGGTATTTATAAAAACTTATTCACTGTAATTTTGATTGATGGAGAAAACATTTCATTGGTTGAAAGTAAAGAAAGGCAACATTTGTATATAAATAACCCTATTTAAAAAAATAAAAGATATTTCAAAGCAAAAAAAAAAATCTTCTGCCCATAAAAAAATTGGGTTGTCTTCTTAATATTAAGAGTTCTTTTTAAAATCTGGAATCAAGGTCTATGTCAGATATATGTACTGTATATATCTTCTCCAACACAGCTTGTCTTTTAATTTTCCTAATGGGATCTTTCAGAGAATTGAAGTTTTTAATGTCAAAGAATTCCAATTCGCTAATTTTTTCATGGTTCATGCTCTCTGTGACCCTTATAGTAGCTGTAGAATCTGTAGTAATATCCCTGTGTCATTCCTGATAGTGGTAATTTATGTTTTATCTTTGCCTCTCCCCCCTCCTCTCTGTCTCTCTCCATAAATTTAAGTAGAACTTTATAAAATTTGTTACCATTTTCAAAGAGCTGGTTTTGGTTTTATTTATTTTTTCTATTTGCTATTGTATGATACCTTTATTTTTATTCTTTATTATTTTCTTCCTTTTACTTAATTTAAGTTTAATTTGCACTTCCTTTTTGAGCTTCTTAGGGTAATACCTTAGGGCATATATTTTAGCCTTTTCTTCTTCTCCTCTAATAGATGCATTTAAAGCTATAAATTTTCATCTAAATGCCACTTTAGCTGTGTCTCACAAACTTTAATATGTTGTGTTTTATTTTTATTCAGTTCAACATTCTTTTTAAAAATTTTTTTAGAAGATTTATTTAATAAATAAAATAAATACTTGTTTATTTTAGAGAGAGAGAGCAGGCAGGAGGGGTAGAGGGAAAGGGAGAGAGAATCCCAAGAGGACTCCACACTGAGCACGGAACCTGATGCGGGGCTCGATCCCACAGTCCTGAGATCATGACCTGAGCCAGAACAAAGAGCTGGGGGCTTAACTGACTGAGCCACCCAGTGCCCCTCAACATACTTTCTAATCTTTTTTTTTTTTTTTATTCTTTGACCTATGGGTTATTAGAAATGTGTCACTTAATTTCCAAGTATTTGGAAACTTTCCAGATACCTTGCTTTTATTGATTTATCATTTAATTCTCTTGTGGTCTAAGAACATACTCTATTTAATATCACTTCTTTTGTTTTATAGCCAAGCTATAAGTGCTATATTTTGGTGAATATTTGATAAGCACTTGAATTGAAAGTGTAGTTGGCTGTTACTGGGTCTTGTGCTTTATAAATATTGATTAGGTCAAATTGGTTTACATTTTTTTAAAAAAGTTCTATATCCTTATTGATTTTTCTATAAGTTCTATCAATTCTTTAAAAGGGTTTGAAATCTTCAAAAAATTTTAGATAATGTATTTTTTTAAAAAAACATGTTATGAAAAGTTGTATAATTGATTTCAGCTCACATTCCATTGGCAGAATTTAAGTTATATGTTCATATAAGAGTTAAGAAATGTAGTCTCTACATGGGAGTCATGTGTGCAAATAAAAAGAGGATTCCGTAACTTAAAAGAAAGAAGGATAGAAGTTGGGGGAAAATGTTCCATCTCTGCCACAATAATTAAATCATAAGCTACCTGGAAGTTCTGTAGGAGTTTAGTGTAAGAGAAGTTGTTGGGTAGTGGGATCCCAATACTGAATAGGATTAACACAGACTGGGCATTTGATGAAGGTAGAAGGAGCAAGACAGCAGTAGAAATGAGCATAATGTATAGTATACAGTCAGGGAGAGGTTGAGGAGGCTTAAGCCGTGAATTTAATATTGAAAGTTACTGGGAAATCAGGATTGGAAGGCATGTTGTGGGGCCAAATTAGGGAGGGCCTGAAATGGCCAGATAATGGAACTTAGCTTTGCTTCAGCAAGCAGGAATTCAGGTTTTTGAGCAGGGAAATCATCTAATGGAAGATATGCTTCCTAAGGTAAGAGAGACCAGGTGAGGTGGTGAGGCTTCAGTTGGAATGGAGAGAATGAAACAATTTTATTCTTTGCTGGATATATTGATAGGTGCATCAATTACTACTCCTGTGTTGCTACTAGGAAAGGGTCACATGGCTTGTGAGGTCTAAGTGACCACACACTGGTGGGTAGTTTAAGATATCTCGATGTCTCAGTCTTCTTAATTGAGGTAGATGAAGGTACTGAGCTGCCTTTTCAGGGAAACAAAGCTCTTTAGAATCACAGCGAGCAAACATAGCAGAAAGTTTTTTTGTGACTCAAAGTCCGGTTCATCTCCAGCCATTCAGGCTTTTTTGTTTTGTAAAAATGCTGTAAGTCACATCAGAACAATGACTAAACCAGTGCGAACAAAAGCCAAGTTGTCTACCCCGCCTTTGGGTAGTAATCAGCATCTACTTCTGGGGAGCACATATTCCTGGGAGTGTCATATTTCCTTCCACATGTAGCAGGCTTCAAACTGCTGTGGCTCTGCAGGCTTCCCAGTGCTCTCCCCACTGAGTCTTTCCGTTTGGTAGCTGAGTATCTCCAGCTCTGTGCTTACTGTTCTACACTGGGGTTGTGTGAAAAATAAGGGAAACATGAGGCAGCTAATGACTACATCATGGATGAGCCACAACCATTTGAATTCACATGTGATTCTTTAGTGTCTCTGAGGGAGAGTATGGTCTCAATTAGCTTAGGAATGAGGTAGGAGGGATGGAAGAAAGAGACAGCTTTTCCTTGATCTATGGCTTCTGGGCGGGATTCAAATCCACATCTCTCTCTAGACCAGCACACGAAGTCAAAACTCCCTACATGAGTCATCTATGGGCTGCTTATTTTGTTTCCCAGAGCTTAACTGCAAGGCTGCATTTCCTCCCCCACCCTCCTTTCCTCCTTCTCTTACCATATCAACAGTTAGAAAACTGCTTGGTCCCATAGTGCTTATGGAGGGAAGGAATGAAGGAAGGAAGGAGGGGATAGTCTACATCAAGAAAGCTGCAAAAGAGGTATATTGTGAGCAAAAGAAGAAGATGAGAAGAGTAAAGATTATCTGCATTTTCTGTTCCACTTTGTGTTTTCTTTCTTTGCCCCTAAGAGGATCCTCACCCCAAGTAGAAAACAACCAGTTGGGCTCTGTCTTTTCCCTGTCTCAACTTCTGACCTGGCAAAGACGGAAACATTAGTTTGCTGGTGCAGGCCATGAGGTTAGGTGAAGATGTCATGGAAAGCAGTAAGACTCCAGCATTCGTCTTTGGCCCTCGTCTTGACAAAGAAATACCCCTTTCATGTGAATGCTGTTCGGTCATTATGAGTTTTGTTAGGGTATGGCTCTTCCCCTAAATGACCACTAGTCTGACCAAAACCAGCTTTTGTGAGCAAACATGAAGGGTAATGAGTTAAGGAGAGCAGCACACTTGGTTAAGCAAATTTTATTTGGTTTTCAGGAATCTGTTTTATAGATGCAAAGGAGTTCACTTAAATACCGTGTGGTTCTGATTAGCTGGCTTTTGGTTAACCCAAACATGCACTTAAGCAAATGTGATCCAGTTTGCCCTTCAGCTCTGAGGCCAACTTCCCTAAGCTCTGGTGTGAGCAATGTTACCTCCACACACTCAGAGGGATTTTTTTTTTTTTTTTTTTTTTTTGAGAGGGAAGGGGAGAGGGAGAGAGGGAGAGAGAGAATCTTAAGCAGGCTCCATGCCCAGTGCAGAGTCGATGCAGGGCTCCATCTCACAACCCTGAGATCATGACCTGAGCCTAAATCAAGAGTCGGACACTTAACCTACTGAGGCACCCAGGAGCCCCCTGAGGGCTTTTATAATGTGGAGTGAATTTATTTAAAAACAGGTTACCAAAGATGAATCTCCCAGTAACATGGTAGCTAAAGGAGAATCTATATGTTGACCAAGAATTAAACACATTAATATTTTCTTAAATCTGCAATTTATGCATGTGGTGAACAAAGCCATGTGATTTTATTAAATTGATGGGACAAAACATGTCTAAAAGTGATTAAGAAAAAATACTGTATGTTTGTTTTTTTCTGGTGTAATAACTAAAGTGCCTGGAATATCATAAAACTGGCTTTGTGGTAGCTGTGCTTACGATGGCAAATTTGTCCTCTTTGGGAATGTTAATACCCTTCTCAGATTCTACATTATTTGCCTTCTGGTGAGTGTTCTTCCTTGTCATATGCAGTTGCGGGGAAGGGAAGTGGTCTCCCAACCAAGCCCCCTTGAGTAGTTCAGGGTACGTGCTGTGGCCACAGAGGGACAATTGCGTGGACATGAAGGTGGAGAGCTGAGAGAAGGCATTGTGGTTTACGACGGTGAAGTTTGGAAGAGTGAGATCTCAGCAGAAGGGCGGGGGATAGGTGGACCTATATGTGGTATGTGGTGGACCACATACCAAAGTATGTGGACCAAGCACTTAAGTATGTATGTGGGCTCTATCCCCTGTTTTTTATTTTGTTTTTAATTTCTAGGATTTTTAACCTGGGAATACAGTTAACTGCCCAGAAAGAGGTTAATCGCCATGTCATTTGGGCAAGCATGGTGCTATAAGCCCTGGGACTAGAACATCCTGGAATCAGTTTTTGGTTTTGCCACTTACTTCGTGGCTTTGGAGAAATGACTTTGCCTCTGAGTTTTAGTTTCTTCATCTGTAAGATGGGTGGAATAATAAAACTATGCTGACTGGTTGATGTAAAGATGAACGGTACTCTCTACAAAGCGCCTGGTGCATATTAGGTACTTCATGTAATGGCGGCTGTTATTATCTAACGGGCAACTTGGTATTGTCTGCGCTTTACGGAGGCACTAACTGAGGAACAAAAGGTAGATGGCCTGAGGTAAGCCAGCAGCAGTGCTGAGAATCCCTTAAACACCCTGGGTAGCAGTGGACTGTGTTAAGAGAATAAAAGAGAATGTGTTGGATTAAAGAGAATGAAAGCTTTAACATGAAGCACTATTTCAAGACTGCTTATGCCTTTCAGCTGTGACACAGTACTGTCCACAGTGGAGTGCGTGGGATCCAAGAGGCGGCTCTGCTGGCTATTTCTGAGGCAAAAATGTCCAAGTGCACGTGAATTACCATGTTTTTTTCTTTTTAAATTATGTATATTTGGGTCTTGTGGAGGGCATCTTTAATACTGCTGATTTAGAATTTAAGAGAGAAGCCATTATTCCTTTGTCTCCCAAGTGCCTTACTCACATGGTTTTTCCTCCTGTCTCTTTCCCACTCACTTTGTAATTCTCCTGGGTTCCTGGTGTACAAAACAGGGGTTTTCCTTTTTATTATATCGAGCATGCTTGCCAGGTACACACAAATCTTAATCGAGTTACCTCATCCAGGCCAGTGTAGCTCCTCTCAGAAAGCTCTTGAATCCCATTTGCCATTTAAAAAGAAAAGGTTTAAAGCTGTGTGAGATGGTATGACTTCAATGTTTGTGAAGTCTGCCTTGGCTGAATATCTAATACCATGAACTAAGGGGAATAAAAAACTCATTGTACCCAGAACAACACTGGCTCTGAGATATGTTGGGCAGAACATGACCACTTTGCCAGCAAATGCGTCAACGAGGGGCAGACCCCAGTATACAGGGAGGCAGTTTGCTCCTTGGGAGGCCTCAGTGGCTCTCAGGTGGGAATAATTCTGGAGGAACGGAGCTGGTGCCGCAACAGTGCTGGGAGGGTCACTGGTGTGGTGCGAAGAATGACCTAAGGGTTAGAGTTTGAAATTTGAAAGTAGAATTTAGCACTCTCATGAGCTTGGGGTGATGGATAAGTGTTTTATCCATCCATCCATCCGTCCATCCATCCATCCATCCATCCATCCATCTATCCATCCATCCAAATACTGTTTTTGGAGAAAGGTGAAATACTTTGTCATATTTGTAATGCATTGTCCTATATAAAAAGGAGGGTGTTTTGTGAGTCTCTGGAGTTGGAGTAACAGACTACTCTGGAGTGCAGGAGTTGGACTTCATCAAAGGCTGTTTTAGGAAGAGATGGAGAACTGAGAAATTAGGTTTGGTGTAAGCTACAAGGCATCCTCAGGACACCATTTGAGTTTCTTAAAGGCTGTGTGGATGATGAGAACTAATATTACTTGTGATTTGGAAAATCATCCAATCATTCTTAAAGGCTGTGTGGATGATGAAAACTAATCTTACTTGTAATTTGGAAAATCTCCCATCATTCCATTGCTTTGGGGATCTACACAGCCATTCACAGATGGTTCTTTCTGAACTGATGACATGGAAAACAAATACCTTGGGAAAGCACACCTTGCATGAACACTTAGATGTTTTATGGACATACGACTGACCCATGATGAAGCTGAGACAAAGAAAGGCTCATCTCTGAGTCCATTGTATTAAGCCCTCAGTTCCAAATCACAGGCTCTCCTTCCTAATCTACCATGATGCTTCGACAGTCAGTCCTGGTCCAGCTTCAGTAATAAATAGCTGTGGGGATAAAAGCCCAGTTTTGATCATGTCACTGCTCCAGAATGGTCAGTATCTTTCTAATTTTTTCAAAATAAAGTTCTATTGTCTTTGTGTGGTATTTGAGATCTTCCTCTTCATGAACCTTATACTCCAGGTGAATGGAACTAATTGCATTGACCCCTTCTGTGCTACAATATCCTTTCTCTGCTTCTACTCATTCTGGTTTTGCTCTGGAATGTTCTCCTCCACATCTCTCTAGAGTAAAGTTCTTTCATTTTTCAAGGCCTGTTTCACTGGTTGTCTCCTTAGGGAAACTTTTTCTGACCTCTCTGCTGGAAATGATTTCTTCACATAGAATTGGTTTCCACCTCTCTTATAATAGTGCTTCCCATGCTTTTCTAATAGTGGACTCACCTGCAGGTACTTGTTAAAAATAAAAAAAACCCTGGGCCCCGCCCAGACCAAGAATGAAAGTTTCCAAGGGAGGAGCCTGGGAAGGAGTACTTTTTTTGAGGGGAGTTGGAAAGGAGTACTTTTAACAAACACTCCAGGTGATTCCTATCATCAGAGAAGGGAATCATCTTAGGACATTTGCTGTGCAAACTGTGGCCCATCATCATCATCTGGGTGCTTGTTAGAGATGCAGAATCTCCAAAGTAATGAATCAGGATCTACATTTTAATTACATCTCCAGGCAGTTCCTATGCATGTTGAAGTTTGAGAAGCACTATCCTTCCCTACTTTTTACTTGCCAGTTTTATAGTTAATTATGCAACCAAAACCTTTTTTTATCTCATTAATTATGCAAAGGACTGTTATTTCTATTTTTTAAGATTGATGAGACTTGAGTTAAATTGAATCATGTAGACTTGTAAATATTAGATGGCTTTTTGCCCTACCTACCTAAAAGAGAGGCATTTTCATATGCTTCAAACTTAATAGTGAGTGCTGGTAGGACTGGGTTTAGAACTGGGGTAGTTTGAATCTGGAGCCCTCTCTTAAGCTTTACACTGTTATTATGACTATAATATTTGCCAATTAACTGCTGATTTTTTAAAAAGAAAAAAAACCACCTCAACTTAAAATACATTGTTGAGTTCCAAGGTTAGTATGCAATAGGGTTTTGAAAATGGAAGTGTGCTTATATAAACAGTATGGATGTGAGATGGATTATGAGGGGGGTGGGAATGAGAGAGTAAGGAAGCAACTGAAATTATGTTCTTTGACCTCCCCTCAGTCCATATGGAGTTGGAGACTACAGGTATTAATGCTAATTTTTCTTCCAGACATATGAAACTGAGATATCCTTTGTTCTCATTTGTAATTTGCTGCTTGGTTCCAAATCTCAAGAACTGCAATTTTAGACTATGTCTGGAATATAAAGTTGCTCTGTCTATTAATTTTCAGGCAGAGTAAGTTTACAGTAATAGGCTTGTATAGTTTTGTGTGTTCAAGGGCCAAAGTTTGTAAAATCTGTGGGAAATTAGAAAAGGAAGGAAAGATTTCTTGCCAAACTCTTTGATACGCTTGATGTTTTCAAGTGACTAAATTCACGATGAAGACGCAGCAAAGAACAGGTTTCCAGCAAGAGGCCAGCATGTAGTTGCATCCCTCTCCCCGAAACAGGGTATAAAAATGTTTCCTATTTGAGGGTTATAATCAACTAATTTTTAGCGTGTGTGGTTCACAGAAGGTTGAAACTTCTTAAAAGAAGTACTTGTTTTTTTTTGTGGTTTTTGCTGACAACTCTTATCATGCTACAGTTCTTAGTCTTAACAAAAGGGCTTTATATGGAAAAATGCTTGCTCTGTGTTAACATGATAAATGAGTCAAGGTGGTGATGGCTGGGGCATAAGAGAAGAAATAAGGTATGCTCTAAAGACGGTTAGGATTACTGGATTGGGACCTGGCAGGAGTAACTGGAGATAAAAACTTCATGACTTGTAGCCAGAAAGGAGTCTGTGAGAATCCCGCTGTGGAAGTGGGGCAAGTTGCTTTGTTAATACAGTCGCGTTATGAGGTGCATGTGCCTGAGTCATGCAGTGGCCCTTGGTCTCGAGTGGCTAGCTAAAAATGTACCTGTGGAGAAACAGTATTCTGAGTCCATGTTTATTTCTTTTTCTTTTTATGTGGTTGATCTCTCTGCTTCTAAACCTATGAAGAGTGGCCTTGAATCGGATCAGATTGTTGTAGGATGGTGTTATTTGGGAGCTATGACCTAAGTACTTGCAACTTTGATCTGGTAAAAAAGTGCTTTTGTGTTTTTGTTTTATTTTTATATAACCAAGAAAAGAAATGTGTTCCTTATGTTTGGTGAGTGGGCCTTTGTATATCAATATATCGCACATACAACCATATATAAATAGGGACGTTCTTCTGGTCCTCAAGCTGTGTGTCTGGCCTCATTCTTATATATGATTTAAAGTATGTTGTTCTTGAACACTCTACCTTTCTTTTAATATTCTAAAATAAAGTCTCCTTTGGGAAGTCTAGTAGAAGGAATGAATAAAACTAAAGTATGAGTAAGAAGGAAAATACATTATTTAAGAACTTAATAAATTAATGTATTCATATATGGGCTTGGGGGGAAAAAGAACATAGGGCAGAGTAGTTCTCGTTCTGCATTAATAATGTGGTATTGGGTGTTTTTATCTTTGTCCAAATTGTATTATCTTTTTTTTTTACTCCTGGCTGAGTCCTGAAAATATCTTACCTTTGTTGTGACTTCACAGGACTTGATTAATAGGAATATACAACTAGATATCACTAATTCACCATGACTCTTAATTTATTACTACTAATAATAGAATAATATAATAATAAAAACAATAATAATAGGATTCTCAATCTGTCTTAGTATCCTCAGGATTAATAAGAAAAATTTGTCAACATCACTCTTGCTATTCCCATTGAAAAGAACATTAAAAGTAGAGAAAACAGTCCATTGGGTCAAATGAGTTTTGTTATTTGTTGGCATTGGCACAAGAGAAATCTGTGAATACTCTTAAGAGTAAAAGTTGAGACACATTTACTAGAATTAAAACCATGAATGCCAAAAGGCTTTCCTTGGAGAACAGGTGTCATGGGTTGATTGTCATCTCCCCCCAATTCATAGGTTTAAAGTTCTAACTCCCAGTTCTTTACATAGGTAAAGATCTTTACAAAGGTAATTAAGTTAAAATGGGGTCATTAGGATGGGCCTTAACCCAATATACCTATATTTCTAATAAAAAGGAGAAATTTGGAGATAGGCACGGACACAGAGAGAACATTAGGTGAAGATAAAGGCAGACCTTCAAAAGTCAAAAACACCAAAGTTTGCCAGAAAACCATCAGAAGACAGGAGAGAGGCATGGGACAGATTCTCCTTCACAGCCTTCAGAAGAAACTAACACTCTCAACACCTTGATTTTGAACTTTGAGCCTCTAGAACTGTGAGACAATAAATTTCTGTTGTTTAAGCCACCCAGTTTGTGGTGCTTTGTTCTGGCAGCCTTAGCAAATGAATATAGCAGGGTAGGAATTAGGCCTTGAGATTCTATTTACAGGGGTCAGTGCTACGACTCCAAAGAACTCTAAGACCTTGGCAAATAAAGCTCAAGAACTAATCGTATGTTGAACTATCCCAAATGACAGCCTCATTTAGCAATGTCGTAAATAAAACCTTGCCTAATTACCTTAGGGGCAGCAATAAAGCTAAGTGAAATTGACACGAATGATCTTTTCAGTTCACAAACCGAAAACTGTGAGTTCTGGTTTGCTAATGAAAGTTAGGCTGATTGAACAAAGAATTCTTCACTGAACATAGTTGCTCTCATTTTCCTAGGTCACTAGATCATAGATAGAGGCTGGCTGATTCACACCTGAATTATACCAATTTGCATAAACTAATGAAATCACAGCTCAACCACTGATGTGAAGAGTTATTCAATTCATTATGCTGACAGAAGCAGGACACGAGGGAAGGGAAAAGACGGTCAGTCGCCTAGAAAGCCATCAGGGTTACTCTGCTGTAATCTAAAAGATGTGGGAGAGGATTTTAAATGTATGAGTCATCTCAACCGCTGGTGAAAAAGCAACACTGGTACAGGAAATAAATATAAGCAGACATTAGGAACATGTTTGGTTCCCAAAAGGATCCAGCCAAGAAAGCATAACACAAATCAGATATTTTAGTAGAGGAAATTTAATATGCTAAATTCATCATGAAGGTGTTAGAAGAGCTACACAAGCAGGCAGAGGAAGGTGAGGCCACCCAGAAATTGGGCTGGAGGGATAAAGGGAGACAGTGGTGTTTCTAGAGCCTGTGATATGAGAGGAACTGGGACAGCTGGAGACATTGCCTGGAGTGGGAAGAGGGGACAGGTAATAGCCTGGCTTCTGTCCTCTTCCCAACCTCCAGTCTTGTCCCAGTACCTCCCATTGCTGAGCAGAGCTGCAATCCTCCAGGAGGCCTGGGAAAACTGGTTGGCTGGTGTTAGCTTCTTGAATGAGTGGGCAAGGAAAGGAGTATCAATTTTGCTTTGCTGCTGTAGCCAGTTAGCACAAATTTAGTGGCTTAAAACAATACAAAATTTATTCAGTTATAGTTCTGGAGTCAGATATCTAAAAATCAAGGTGTCAGCAGAGCCGTATTTCTTCCGAAGGCTTCTGGGGGAAAATCGGTTTCCTTTATCAGCTCTAGAGTTTGCTTGTGTTTCTTGGCTCTTGGGACCCTTCCTCCATCTTCCAAGTGCATCATTCTAACCCCCGTTTTCATTGTCACATCTCCTTTTTTTTTGTGACTTTGATCCTCTTGCCTCCATCTTGTGATTATATTGGGGGCCACTCAATCTGGGAGAATCTCCCCGTTTCAAGATTCTTAACCAAGTTTCTGAAGTCCCTTTTGCCATGTAAGGCAGTGTATTCATAAGTGCCAGGGATTAGGATGTGGACATTTTGGGGGAACATTATTCTGCCTATCATAGGAGGAAAGGTAATAGACCTTGGGTTAAAGGGTAAGTAACTGACACAAAGGCCCTTTGTCAGTGCTTGCCAGGCCTTTTCTATCATCTCCAGATGCCTTTTTGCACTTAGTACCATAGTATTTTAACTAGCACAATTCTTATATAATATTCTTTAGATCATTGTTTGGAGGCAAAGCAAGTTTGCTCATGTATAAGGTACCGACTAAAGGCTTCATGGGATGTTATCTTAGCAGACCTTGTTGGAAACGTTTCTTTAATATAATTATTTTTGAACCAGGCAAAATTGTATCTACTGAAATAGAAACAGTGGGTGAAGAAGAAAGTAATAGGGTTTACTTCAGTCCAGGAGCCTCTGGACATTTGACTAGCCAGACCCCTAAATGAGGAGAGCCCTGTATGTAAGCTGAGTGGTTGTCAAGAGAAAGGGTCTGGCCTCTTAGCATGCTTGTTATTTTTGTTTTATTTTGTTTTGTGTCTTCTGTGGGAAGCAGACCAGCAGGAGCCTTCTGGTCTTTGGTCTTTAAACTCTTCCCTTGGGATGACTGGAGCAAGCATGCCCCATCCAGCTGCTCCACTCAGCCCAAGTTGGCCACACACAGAGATGAGCTCTTTCTAGAGAAGGTGAAGACCCAGTTAGACAATGGATCTACTCTAGGCAATTGGAAAATGTGGAAATATTTTCTAGGGAAAACAAACCCCAAACTCTAATAATATGAAGCTTATAAATAATTGCTTTTTTACTTTTCTCTTCTATCCTCTGAGACTTTTCTGTGTATTCTCTCTCCTTTTCCACTAAAGAAGTCCAGTAGAAAATTCTGATTTGTGAGGGGCATTGCCTTCCATATGAGGTTTCCCAAGAAAAGGCCCGCAGGATAAAAGGTGGTAGATTGCAGTATGTTTTCCAAATGCAACTTTATCCCTATTAATTCTGTCTGGAAATTTGGGAAGAATAATAACTGTGAGACAAGCTCAGACACAAGTAGGGCCCTACACCAGGGTGGGTTTTTTTTTGTTTGTTTCTTGTTTTTTTCATTGAGACTAGTCTCCTCAGTCTTCGTCTTTGCAGGTTGTGGTGGTCTAGCCTATGCAAGACTGTATTATTTTGCGTCTGTGCATGGGACATAAACAGAGATCCAGATTCTCTGAAGAGGACCCTGCATTTCAGGAACATGATGAGCACTCAGCAGTTAACTCTCTGATGAGTCTCTGTAATCATTATCTGCTTCATACACTGTGAGGCATGGCAGAGGGAAAGGTGTAGGTCACACAGGCATTTACAATCTATCCTGATTTTTGGAAATGGGAGTTTCAGAAGGAAAGAGAGGGCTGGGATGAAAGAGCTTGCCCCTCATTCAATAACTGGCTCTGACTGTTACTTCTATTAGGTCACACCCCCCGGCTTGTCCACTGGGCTATGGCAGCCTCTCTTTGGTCTAACTTAGGATTGTGAAGATCCACAAGGAGCTTGCATCCCAGTTTGCTAACTGAGGAAGGGGCCCCTTTCAAGGTATACAAGGGTCATAGTAGGAAATGAGATTTTAAAAAAAGTTAATCCTGGTTCAGTTCCATCACCTCCGCCCCATTCCTAGTAGAGCATCAGAAGTCTGCTGAGGGAAGGGACATTGTTTTCAAAGTTGTGGTGTGTGTGTGTGTGTGTGTGTGTGTGTGTGTGTGTGTATGTGTGTGTGAGAGAGAGAGAGAGGGAGGGAGAGAGCGAGAGAGAGAGAGAGCGAGAGAGGGAGAGAGAGACAGACAGAGAGCGGGAGAGAGGGGAGAGAGAGAGAGAGAGAGGGAGAGAGGGAGAGAGAGAGAGAGAGTGAGAGGGAGAAAGAGAGAGAGGGAGAGGGAGAGAGGGGAGAGAGAGAGAGGGAGAGAGAGAGAGAGAGGGAGAGAGGAGAGAGGGAGAGAGCACAGAGACAGACAGTGAGAGTCTGTGTGTTTGGCTAGCTGAGGTGGGCGACAGTAGGACAGGGAAGAGAAAAGTCTGACAATAACAAGTAGAATCTAGAAACAACACTTTTCTACTGAAAATTTCAAGGGTCAAATGCCCTTGTAATGTCCTCCTTTTTGGCTATCAAATGACATAAGTGAACAACTAAGGAGCTATATATGTATGGGTTTGGTTTAATGTTCTTAAGTGATGTGGGGCTAAATTGGTATCGTTTGGCAGTAGAGATTATTTATGACTAAGACATTTGCAATGGCTTCTACATTTTGTAGGCTTTAGGAGGCTTATTGTGCCTGCTATACCAACGGACCTTAATCTTAATTGAAAGATCCGTTCAAGTTTGTGTATAAGAATTAGTGTTTTTTTGTTTTTGAGTAGTCTAAAAATATGTCAGCTTTAGCTGCTTGGAGTCAACTGTGTTGCCATGACAACTAGATTGTAGTCCATAGCACCTGATTTCCCCAGTGTGTGGCATGGGCTTGTGGTGGTGGGTGTGTGTAGAAAAAGGTTATAAAGGAGTTATGGAATTAAATTAGGGTCCCTGTTTCCCTTGGTCTCCCTGCTGAGGTTATAGAAAAAGGATTTGAGCAAGAATCTCATTTTCTCCAAAAATAAATCTTTCTGATACTTTTGGCTCTTGAAATTCTATACACTGAGCTTGGGGTCTGTGTTTCCCCAGCCCTGCCTACTTATCTCCGACATACAGAATGTGCTGTAGTATTCTCAGTACTGAATGGAAACTCAGAGATAGGCTAATGGCAAGATAATAAGAGTAAAGTAGTAGAGTTTCTTTGTTGGTTCAAGTAAAAGAGTTTATGTATAAATGCTTAGTAAACTAAAATGAATCCTTATTTTTAGCTTAAATTCAAATATTTGATATGTTTGAAGAATGCCTCTTGAGGAAATGATTTTAAAATTGGGAGATTGAAACCAGTGTATTGACTCAAAAATTAATTGTGGTAAAATTACTTGTTCTTTCTGAAATTTAGCTATTTCCTGAGGGAATATTTCTTCTTCTAAAGCCCTTTCACAACAAAGAGCTTGAAATTGGGGCACATCTTCTTATCTCTAGTTGCTCTTCTCAAAAAAAAGTCCTCTTCCCTAAAAATCCTAGTTATTTTGAAGGGCTTCAACTTCAAACCATACCCCATGCTACTTTTCCTTGTAAGCAGAAGTTCCCTCACCACCCGTGACTCTTCCTCCTTCACTGAACACTTGCTCTCTTCCTCACCATACTTAAGTCATAATTCCTGGTTCTCATCATCCACTTAGTTCCTGAATCTTCTCATTTTCAATGATCATATTCTCCATTCCTATGGTCATCTTTTAGATCTTGTCATATACAACAACTGTACCAACTTTGAAATCTCATTCTTAAGTGATTACAACCTCCTGTCTTTCCAATTCACTACTCTGCTACCTTGATGGCAACGATATTTTGACTCCTTCAATCTTTTAGGGCCTTGAGTCTTCTAACCTGCCAATTTTTCTCTGTTTTACCACCTGCTTTCCATCTGTCTTCACTGTTCTTCTGACTCAGGCTAGATGCTGGGGTTCCTTCACCATGATCATCCAGTTGTAAACACTCCCAATTCCTTTCTATCTCCTGCTTTTTACCTGGAAAAAACCCTCCCATCCCCGTTTAAATCCAAATTTCCAACTTCTTTACATCTAAGCAGCTAAATATAGATAGAGTAAAACAGTCTTGCTAACTAGTCTCATTTTATATTTAAAACCAGAAATTTCATGCATGCTGTCATATTACTCAATAATTCTAATATGTATCCCCAATAGATTTGCCTTTCCATTTTCCTGATGAGTATTTCACACCTTCTTCTTTCTCTTTCTTTAAAAGATTTATTGATTGGGGGAGGAGCAAGATGGCAGAAAAGTAGGAGACCTAAATTTCATCTAGTCCCAGGAATTCAGCTAGATAGGGATCAAACTATTCTGAACACCTACGAACTCAACAGGAGATCGAAGAAAAGAATAGCACCAACTCTCGGAACAGAAAAGTGACCACTTTCTGGAAGAGTCATATTCTATCCCTTCATAGTAGTTAACTTTATTTTTGGTATATATATAAGTTGTTCTCACTTTAAAATTTTGGGATACAGTTTCTTCTAAGAGACCAAAATATACCCTAAATCTCTAGTGTATGGCTTTGTTCTAGTCTCCTGCCTGATCACATTCTCTCCCCTTTTTTTAAAATTTCTCTTCTTTCTTTTTTCAACCAACGTCTTATCAATTCCTTTTATAAAATCTTTTATAATTTTCATCTTTACAGTCATACTCCATCCCTTTCTCGTATTTACCCTTATTTTTGTACATATGTAAGCTTTTTTTCTTTAAAATTTTGAGAGGCAATTTCTTCTAACAGACCAAAATACACCCAAAATCTAGTGTGTGGCATTGATCTATTCACCAGCCTGATCATATTTGATCATATTCTTTTTTTTTAATCTTTTTCTTTTTTTTTTCTTTTTTCTTCATTTCCTTCCTTTCCCCCTGGTTTCAGGTCTCTTATGATTTGTTTAGTGTATATTTTTCTGGGGTCTTTGTTACCCTGTTAGCATTTTGTTCTCTCATTCATCTATTCTCCTCTGGATAAAATGACAAGATGGAAAAACACCTAAAAAAAAATAACAAGAGGCAATACTGACTGCAGGGGACCTAATCAGTGCGGACATTAGTAAGATGCCAGAACTAGAGTTCAGAATGACAATTTTAAAGATAATAGCTGGGCTTGAAAAAAAGCATGGAAGATATTAGAGAGACCCTCTCTGGAGACATAAAAGAACTAAAATCTAACCAAGTCAAAATAAAAAAGGCTATTAATGAGGTGTAATAAAAAATGGAGGCTCTAATGGCTAGGATAAATGAGGCAAAAGAGAGAATTAGTGATAAAGAAGACCAAATGATGGAAAATAAAGAAGCTGAGAAAAAGAGAGAGAAACAACTACTGGATCACAAGGGCAGAATTGGAGACATAAGTGATACCATAAGACGAAATGATATTAGAATAATTGGGATACCAGAAGAAGAAGAAAAAGAGAGAGGGGCAGAAGGCATATTGGAGCAAATTATAGCAAAGAATTTCCCTAATTTGGGGAAGGAAACAGGCATCAAAATCTAGGAGGCACAGAGAACCCCCCTCAAAATCAATAAAAATAGGTGAACACCCTGACTTCTAATAGTAAAACTTATGAGTCTCAGAGACAAAGAGAAAATCCTGAAAGCAGCTCGGGAGAAGAGATCTGTAACCTACAATGGTAGAAACGTTAGATTGGCAACAGACCTCTCCACAGAGACCTGGAAGGCCAGAAAGGACTGGCATGATATCGTTAGAGCACTAAATGAGAAAAATATGCAGCCAAGAATACTCTATCCAGCTAGGCTGTCATTGAAAATAGAAGGAGAGATAAAAAGCTTCTAGGACAAACAAAAACTAAAGGAATTTGTAAACACGAAACCAGCCCTACCAGAAATATTGAAAGGGGTTCTCTAAGCAAAGAGAGAGCCTCAAAGTAACATAGACCAGAAAGGAACAGAGACAATATACAGTAACAGTCACCTTACAGGCAATACGATGGCACTAAATTCATATCTTTCAATAGTTACCTTGAATGTAAATGGGCTAAATGCCCCAATCAAAAGACACAGGCTATCAGATTGGATTAAAAAACAAGACCCATCGATATGCTATCTGCAAGAGATGAATTTTAGACCCAAAGACACCCCCAGATTGAAAGTGAGGGGGTGGAAAACCATTTACCATGCTAATGGACACCAAAAGAAAGCTGGGGTGGCAATCCTTATATCAGACAAATTAGATTTTAAAACAAAGACTATAATAAGAGATGAGGAAGGACACTATATCCTACTTAAAGGGTCTATCCAACAAGAAGATCTAACACTTGTAAATATCTATGCCCCTAACATGGGAGCAGCCAATTATATAAGCCAATTAATAACAAAAGCAAAGAAACACATCGACAACAATACAATAGTAGTGGGGGACTTTAACACCCCTCTAACTGAAATGGACAGATCATCTAAGCAAAAGATCAACAAGGAAGTCAAGACTTTCAATGACACACTGGACCAAATGGACTTCACAGATATATTCAGAACATTCCATCCCAAAGCAACAGAATACACATTCTTCTCTAGTGCCCATGGAACATTCTCCAGAATAGATCATATCCTAGGTCACAAATCAGGTCTCAACCGGTACCAAAAGATTGGGATCATTCCCTGCATATTTTCAGACCACAATGCTTTGAAACTAGAACACAATTACAAGAGGAACGTCGGAAAGAACTCAAATACATGGAGACTAAAGAGCATCCTACTGAAGAATGAATGGGTCAACCAGGAAATTAAAAAGAATTAAAAAAACTCATGGAAACCAATGAAAATGAAAACATGACTGTTCAAAATCTTTGGGATGCAGCAAAGGCAGTCCTAAGAGGAAAGTATATAGCAATACAAGCCTTTCTCAAGAAACAAGAAAGGTCTCAAATACACAGCCTAAACCTACACCTAAAGGAGCTGGAGAAAGAACAGCAACTAAAGCCTAAACCCAGCAGGAGAAGAGAAATAATAAAAATCAGAGCAGAAATCAATGAAATAGAAACCAAAAGAACAATAGAACAGATCAACGAAATTAGGAGCTGTTTCTTTGAATGAATTAACAAGACTGATAAAGCCCTGGCCAGACTTATCAAAAAGAAAAATGACCCAAATAAATAAAATCATGAATGAAAGAGGAGACATCACAACCAACACCAAAGAAATACAAACAATTATAGGAACATATTATGAGCAACTCTATGCCAGCAAATTAGATAATCTGGAAGAAATAGATGCATTCCTAGAGATGTATCAACTACCAAAACTGAACCAGGAAGAAATAGAAAACCTGAACAGACCTATAACCACTAAGGAAATTGAAGCAGTCATCAAAAATCTCCCCACAAACAAAAGCCCAGGGCCAGATGTCTTCCCAGGGGAATTCTACCAAACATTTACTTATTTATTTTTTATTATTATGTTAATCACCATGCATTACATCATTAGTTTTGGATGTAGTGTTCCATGAGTCATTATGCATAACACCCAGTGCTCCACGCAGAATGTACCCTCTTTAATAGCCATCACCAGGCTAACCCATCCTCCCACCCCCCTCCCCTCTAGAGCCCTCAGTTTGTTTTTCAGAGTCCATCATCTCTCATGGTTCGTCTCCCCCTCCAATTTACTCCCCTTCATTCTTCCCCTCCTGCTATCTTCTTCTTTTTTTTTTTCTTAACATATATTGCATTATTTGTTTCACAGGTACAGATCTGTGATTCAACAGTCTTGCACAATT
The DNA here is from genome assembly GCF_009762305.2 of Zalophus californianus. Lineage (NCBI taxonomy): Eukaryota > Metazoa > Chordata > Mammalia > Carnivora > Otariidae > Zalophus > Zalophus californianus. The sequence goes on from NC_045599.1 coordinate 42,653,303, forward strand.
CACAGCGCTCACCATAGCACATACCCTCCCCAATGGATATCACCCAGCCACCCCATCCCTCCCACCCCACCCCTACTCCAGCGACCCTCAGTTTGTTTCCTGAGATTGAGAATTCCTCATATCAGTGAGGTCATATGATACATGTCTTTCTCTAATTGACTTATTTCACTCAGCATAACACCCTCCAGTTCCATCCACGTCGTTGCAAATGGCAAGATCTCATTCCTTTTGATGGCTGCATAATATTCCATTGTGTATATATACCACTTCTTCTTTATCCATTCATCTGGCGATGGACATTTTGGCTCTTTCCACAGCTTGGCTGTTGTGGACATTGCTGCTATAAACACTGGGGTGCACGTACCCCTTCGGGTCCCTACTTTGTATCTTTGAGGTAAATACCCAGTAGTGCAATGGCTGGATCGTATGGTAGCTCTATTTTCAACTGTTTGAGGAACCTCCATACTGTTTTCCAGAGTGTCTGCACCAGCTTGCATTCCCACCAACAGTGTAGGAGGGTTCCCCTTTCTCCGCATCCCTACCAACATCTGTCATTTCTTGACTTCTTAATTTTAGCCATTCTGACTGGTGTGAGGTGGTATCTCATGGAGGTTTTGATTTGGATTTCCCTGATGCCGAGCGATGTTGAGCACTTTTTCATGTGTCTGTTGGCCATTTGGATGTCTTCTTTGGAAAAATATCTGTTCATGTCTTCTGCCCATTTCTTGATTGGATTATTTGTTCTTTGGGTGTTGAGTTTGTTAAGTTCTTTATAGATTTTGGATACTAGCCCTTTATCTGATATGTCATTTGCAAATATCTTCTCCCATTCTGTCGGTTGTCTTTTGGTTTTGTGGACTGTTTCTTTTGCTGTGCAAAAGCTTTTTATCTTGATGAAATCCCAATAGTTCATTTTTGCCCTTGGTTCCCTTGCCTTTGGTGATGTTTCTAGGAAGAAGTTGCTGTGGCTGAGGTTGCAGAGGTTGCTGCCTGTGTTGTCCTTTAGGATTTTGATGGACTCCTGTCTCACGTTTAGGTCTTTCAAGCATTTGGAGTCTGTTTTTGTTTGTGGTGTAAGGAAATGGTCCAGTTTCATTCTTCTGCATGTGGCTGTCCAATTTTCCCAACACCATCCTTTGAAGAGGCTGTCTTTTTTGCATTGAACATTCTTTCCCACTTTGTCAAAGATTAGTTGACCATAGAGTTGAGGGTCCATTTCTGGGCTCTCTATTCTGTTCCATTGATCTATGTGTCTGTTTTTGTGCCAGTACCATACTGTCTTGATGATGACAGCTTTGTAATAGAGCTGGAAGTACAGAATTGTGATGCTGCCACCTTTGCTTTTCTTTTTCAACATTCCTCTGGCTATTCGGGGTCTCTTCTGGTTCCATACAAATTTTAGGATTGTTTGTTCCATTTCTTTGAAAAAAGTGGATGGTATTTTGATGGGGATTGCCCTGAATGTGTAGATTGCTCTAGGTAGCATTGTCATCTTCACAATATTTGTTCTTGCAATCTATGAGCATGGAACGTTTTCCATTTCTTTATGTCTTCCTCAATTTCTTTCATGAGTATTTTATAGTTTTCTGAGTAGAAATCCTTTGCCTCTTTGGTTAAATTTATTCCTAGGTATCTTATGGTTTTGGGTGCAATTGTAAATGGAATCGAGTCCTTAATTTCTCTTTCTTCTGTCTTGTTGTTGGTGTATAGGAATGCCACTGATTTCTGTGCATTGATTTTATATCCTGCCAGTTTACTGAATTCCTGTATGACTTCTAGCAGTTTTGGGGTGGAGTCTTTTGGGTTTTCCACATAACGTATCATATCATCTGCAAAGAGTGAGAGTTTCACTTCTTCTTTGCCAATTCAGATGCCTTTGATTTCTTTTTGTTTTCTGATTGCTGTGGCTAGGACTCTACTACTATGTTGAATAGCAGTGGTGATAGTGGACATCCCTGCTGCGTTCCTGACCTTAGGGGAAAGCTCTCAGCTTTTCCCCATTGAGAATGATATTTGCTGTAGGTTTTTCATAGATGGCTTTTATGATATTGAGGTGTGTACCCTCTATCCCTATACTCTGAAGAGTTTCGATCAACAAAGGATGCTGTACTTTGTCAAATGCTTTTTCTGCATCTATCGAGAGGATCATATGATTCTTGTTCTTTCTTTTGTTAATGTATTGTATCACGTTGGTTGATTTGCGGATGTTGAACCAACCTTGCAGCCCAGGGATAAATCCCACTTGGTCATGGCGAATAATCCTTTTAATGTACTGTTGGATCCTATTGGCTAGGATTTTGGTGAGAATTTTTGCATCCATGTTCATCAAGGATATTGGTCTGTCATTCTCCTTTTCGATGGGGTCTTTGTCTGGTTTTGGGATCAAGGTAATGGTGGCCTCATAAAATGAGTTTGGAAGTTTTCCTTCCATTTCTATTTTTTGGAACAGTTTCAGGAGAATAGGTATTAATTCTTCTTTAAAGGTTTGGTAGAATTCCCCTGGGAAGCCATCTGGCCCTGGGCTTTTGTTTGTTGGAAGATTTTTGATGACAGCTTCAATTTCCTTCGTGGTTATAGGTCTGTTCAGGTTTTCTATTTCTTCCTGGTTCAATTTTGGTAGTTGATACATCTCTAGGAATGCACCCATTTCTTCCAGGTTATCTAATTTGCTGGCATAGAGTTGCTCATAATATGTTCTTATAATTGTTTGTATTTCTTTGGTGTTGGTTGTGATCTCTCCTCTTTCATTCATGATTTTGTTGATTTGGGTCATTTCTCTTTTCTTTTTGATCAGTCTGGCCAGGGGTTTATCAGTCTTGTTAATTCATTCAAAGAAACAGCTCCTAGTTTCGTTGATTTGTTTTACTGTTCTTTTGGTTTCTATTTCATTGATTTCTGCTCTGATCTTTATTATTTCTCTTCTCCTGCTGGGTTTAGGCTTTAGTTGCTGTTTTTTCTCTAGCTCCTTTAAGTGTAGGGTTAGGCTGTGTATTTGAGACCTTTCTTGTTTCTTGAGAAAGGCTTCTATTGCTATATACTTTCCTCTCAGGACTGCCTTTGCTGTATTCCAAAGATTTTGAACAGTTGTGTTGTGATTTTCATTGGTTTCCATTAATTTTTTTAATTCTTCTTAATTTTCTGGTTGACCCATTCATTCTTCAGTAGGATGCTCTTTAGTCTCCATGTATTTGTGTTCTTTCCGACTTTCCTCTTGTGATTGTGTTCTAGTTTCAAAACATTGTGGTCTGAAAATATGCAGGGAATGATCCCAATCTTTTGGTACCGGTTGAGACCTGATTTGTGACCTAGGATGTGATCTATTCTGGAGAATGTTCCGTGGGCACTAGAGAGGAATGTATATTCCGTTGCTTTGGGTTGGAATGTTCTGAATATATCTGTGAAGTCCATTTGGTCCAGTGTGTCATTTAAAGTCTTGATTTCATTGTTGATCTTTTGCTTAGAAGATCTGTCCATTTCAGTGAGGGGGTGTTAAAGTCCCCCACTATTATTTTATTTTTGTCAATGTGTTTCTTCTCTTTTGTTATTAATTGCCTTAAAAAATTGGCTGCTCCCATGTTAGGGGCATAAATATTTACAATTGTTAGATCTTCTTGGTGGATAGACCCTTTAAGTAGGATATAGTGTCCTTCCTCATCTCTTATTACAGTCTTTGTTTTAAAATCTAATTTGTCTGATATAGGGATTATCACCCCAGGTTTCTTTTAGTGTCCATTAGCATCGTAAATGGTTTTCCACCCCCTCACTTTCAATGTGGGGGTGTCTTTGGGCCTAAAATTAGTCTCTTGCAGACAGCATAGCGATGGGTCTTGTTTTTTAATCCAATCTGATAGCCTGTGTCTTTTGATTGGGGCATTTAGCCCGTTTACATTCAGGGTAAGTATTGAAAGGTATGAATTTAGTGCCATTGTATTGCCTGTAAGGTGACTGTTACTGTATATTGTCTCTGTTCCTTTCTGATCTATGCTGCTTTTAGGCTCTCTCTTTGCTTAGAGGACCCTTTTCACTATTTCTTTGAGGGCTGGTATCATGTTTGCAAATTCCTTTAGTTTTTGTTTGTCCTAGAAGCTTTTTATCTCTCCTTCTATTTTCAATGACAGCCTAACTGGATAGAGTATTCTTGGCTGGATATTTTTCTCGTTTAGTGCTCTGAAGATATCATGCCAGTCCTTTCTGGCCTGCCAGGTCTCTGTGGAGAGGTCTGTTGCCAATCTAACGTTTCTACCATTATAGGTTACATATCTCTTCTACTGAGCTGCTTTCCAGATTTTCTCTTTGTCTCTGAGACTCGTAAGTTTTACTATTAGATGTTGGGGTGTTCACCTATTTTTATTGATTTTGAGGGGGGTTCTCTGTGCCTCCTGGATTTTGATGCCTGTTTCCTTCCTCACATTAAGGAAGTTCTCTGCTATAATTTGTTCCAATATACCTTCTGCCCCTCTCTCTCTTTCCTCTTCTTCTGGGATCCCAATTATTCTAGTGTTGTTTCATCTTATTGTATCGCTCATCTCTCGAATTCTGCCCTCGTGTTCCAGTAGTTGTTTCTCTCTGTTTTTCTCAGCTTCTTTATTTTCCATCATTTGGCCTTCTATATCGCTGATTCTCTCTTTTGCCTCATTTATTCTAGCAGTTAGTGCCCCCATTTTTGATCGCACCTCATTAATAGTCTTTTTGATTTTGAGTTGGTTAGATTTTAGTTCTTTTATTTCTCCAGGAAGGATGTTTCTAATAACTTCCATGCTTTTTTCAAGCCCAGCTAGTATCTTTAAAATCATGATTCTGAACTCTAGGTCTGACATCATACTAATGTCCATATTGAGTAGGTCCCTGGCCGACGGTACTACCTCTTGTTCTTTTTGCTGAGGTGATTTTGTTCGTCTTGTCATTTTGTCCAGAGGAGAATAGATGAATGAGAGAACAAAATGCTTCCAGTTTAACAACGTCCCCAGCAAATATACTGTATACAAATCAGAAAAGACCTGAAACCAGGGGAAAAGAAAGTGAAAGAAAGAAAAAAGAAAGAGAAAAAAAAGAAAAAGGAAAAGAAAAGATAAAAACAAACAAAAACCGAACAAAACAAAATGAAAAAATAAACATAATATGAGCAAATATGATCAGGCTAGTGCATAGATCAGTGCCACACACTAGATTTTGGGTGTATTTTGGTCTGTTAGAAGAAAGTGCCTCCTAGAATTTTAAAGAAAGAAAGGCTTATATATGTATAAAATAAGGGTTGATACAATGAAGGGATGGAAGATGACTGTAAAGATGAAAAGTATAAAAGATTTTATAAAAGGAATTGATTAGATAAGTTGTTTGAAGGAAGAAAGAAGAAATTTTTTTTTTTAAAAAGGGAGAGAATGTGATCAGGCAGGAGACTAGAACAAAGCCATACACCAGTGACTTAGGGTATATTTTGATCTGTTAGAAGAAACTGTATCTTAAAATTTTAATGAGAGAACAACTTATATATATATGCCAAAAATAAGGGTAACTACTATGAAGGGATAGAATATGACTCTAAAAATGAAAAATAAAAATTTTTTTTTAAAAAGGGACAGATAAGATGTTGTTTGAAAAAGGGAAAAAGAAAAATTCAAAAAAAAAGTTAAAAAAATTAACTTTGCAAAACTGATGAATAATGGTAAAAAGCCATGAATTCTATGTGCAGTATTCTCCTAGCCCTGGAGTTCTCCCATTCTCCTTGATCGTTAAACTTGGTCTTGGCTTGCTGGCTGATCGTGCTGATCTTCTGGGGGAGGGGCCTGTTGCCGTGGTTCCCAAATGTCTTTGCCGGAGGCGGAATTGCCCCCTCCTTGTCGGTCCAGGCTAAGCAATCTGCTCGGGTTTGCTCTCGGGAGCTTTTGTTCCCTGGAAGCTCTCGGTACAGCTTTGGAAGACGAGAGTGAAAATGGTGCCTCCCAATCTCCACCTGGAGGAACTGAGAACTCGGGGCCCCACTCCTCCGTGCACCCCCAGAGAAAAGCAATCAGTCACTCCCGTCTCCCTGGTCTCTGGCTGCACTCCGTCCTCACCCGGCCTGTGACTGAGTGTTTCTATCTCTGGCACCCGACCCCGTGTGGAGTCTCCAAACCCAGCAGATCCCTGCGGTGCCCTCCCGCGCCGCTCCTCCCAGGGAAGGAAGGGGAGTCTCTCCGTTTCTGCCACTTGTTGGGTCCCTGCTGGAGGAGCAGTGGCCCGACTGTGCTGCGGATCACAGTTTATGGCAACCCCGAGCTGAGAGCCTGCGCCTCGGCTCCGTCTCTGCAGCCGGCTTCCCCGCTCTGATACCTGGGAGCTCTGCCGCACTCAGGCACCCCTAGTCTTTCTGTGACCCCGAGGGTTTTGAGACTACACTGTACCGCGAGGGTTCCACCCCCAGCTTAGCCACTGGAACGACGTCCCTCAGCGGAGGCGACTTTCGAAAGTTCCGATTTTGTGCTCCGCAGCTCTATCACTTGCCAGAAGCGGCTGACGGAGGCCCTCTCCTCTGCCGTCTATCCTCTGGAATATCGCCTCAGATTCACTTCTCTGCACGTCCTACCATCCAGTAAGTGGTCGCTTTTCTGTTCGGAGAGTTGTTGCTATTCTTTTCTTCGATCTCCTTTTGAGTTCGTAGGTGTTCTGAATGGTTTGATCCCTGTTCAGCTGAATTCCTGAGACCAGAAGAAATCCAGGTCTCCTACTCCTCCGCCATCTTGCTCTGCCCCCTCTACCAAACATTTAAAGAGCAATTAATACCTATTGTTCTGAAACTTGCAAAAAATAGAAATGGAAGGAAAACTTCCAAACTCATTTTATGAGACCAGCATTACCTTGATCCCAATACCAGACAAAGACCCCATCAAAAAGGAGAATGACAGACCAATATCCCTGATGAACATGGAGCAAAAATTCTCACCAAAATACTAGCCAGTAGGATCCAGCAGTACATTAAAATTATTATTCACCACGACCAAGTGGGATTTATTCCTGGGCTTCAAGTTTGGTTCAACATCTGCAAATCAATCAATGTAATGCAACACATTAATAAAAGAAAGAACAAGATCCATATTATCCTCTCATTAGTTGCAGAAAAAAACATTTGACAAAGTACAGCATCTTTTCTTGATCAAAACTCTTCAGAGTATAGGGATAGAGGGTACATACCTCAATATCATAAAAGCCATCTATGAAAAATCTACCATGAATATCATTCTCAATGGGGAAAAACTGAGAGCTTTCCCTCTAAGGTCAGGAACATGGCAGGGTTGTCCACTATCACCACTGCTATTCAACATAGTACTAGAAGTCCTAGCCACAGCAATCAGACAACAAAAAGAAATAAAAGGCATCTGAATTGGCAAAGAAGAAATCAAACTCTCACTCTTTGCAGATGATATGATACTTTATGTGGAACACCCAAAAGACTCCACCGCAAAGCTGCTAGAAGTCATACAGGAATTCAGTAAACTGGCAGGATAGAAAATCAATGCACAGAAGTTAGGGCATTCCTATACCTCAACAACAAGACAGAAGAAAGAGAAATTAAGAGTTCGATCCCATTGACAATTGCACCCAAAACCACAAGATACCTAGGAATAAATCTAATCAAAGAGGCAAAAGATGTGTACTCAGAAAACTGTAAAACACTCATGAAAGAAATTGAGGAAGACCCAAAGAAATGGAAAAACGTTCCATGCGCATGGATTGGAAGAACAAATATTGTGAAGATGTCAGTGCTACCTAGAGAAATCTACCCATTAATGCAACCCCTATCAAAATACCATCCACTTTTTTTCAAAGAAATGGAGCAAATATTCCTAAAATTTGTATGGAACCAGAAAAGACCCCGAATAGCCAGAGGAATGTTGAAAAAGAAAAGCAAATCTGGTGGCATCACAATTCCGGACTTCCAGCTCTATTACAAAGCTGTCATCATCAAGACAGTATGGTACTGGCACAAAAACAGACACATAGATCAGTGGAACAGAATAGAGAGCCCAGAAATGGACCCTCAACTCTATGGTCGACTAATCTTCATCAAAGCAGGAAAGAATGTTCAATGGAAAAAAGACAGTCTCTTCAAAGGATGGTGTTGGGAAAATTGGACAGCCACATGCAGAAGAATGAAACTGGACCATTTCCTTACACCACACACAAAGATAGACTCCACATGGTTGAAAGACCTAAACGTGAGACAGGAGTCCATCAAAATCCTAAAGGAGAACACAGGCAGCAATCTCTTCAGCCTCAGCCACAGCCACTTCTTCCTAGAAACATCGCCAAAGGCAAGGGAAGCAAGAGGAAAAACGATCTATTGGGACTTCGTCAAGACAAAAAGCTTTTGCACAGCAGAAGAAACAGTCCACAAAACCAAAAGACAACCGACAGAATGGGAGAAGATATTTGCAAATGACATATCAGATAAAGGGCTAGTATCCGAAATTTGTAAAGAACTTATCAAACTCAACACCCAAAGAACAAATGATCCAATCAAGAAATGGGCAGAAGACATGAACAGATATTTTTCCAAAGAAGTCATCCAAATGGCCAACAGACACATGAAAAAGTGCTCAACATCGCTCGGCATCAGGGAAATCGAAATCAAAACCTCCATGAGATACCACCTCACACCAGTCAGAATGGCTAAAATTAAGAAGTCAGGAAACGACAGATGTTGGCGGGGATGCGGAGAAAGGGGAACCCTCCTACATTGTTGGTGGGAATGCAAGCTGGTGCAACCACTCTGGAAAACAGTATGGAGGTTCCTCAAAAAGTTGAAAATAGAGCTACCATACGATCCAGCAATTGGATCATAGGTATTTACCCCAAAGATACAAATGTAGGGATCCGAAGGGGTACGTGCACCCCGATGTTTATAGCAGCAATGTCCACAATAGCCTAACTATGGAAAGAGCGAAGATGTCCTTCGACAGATGAATGGATAAAGAAGATGTGGTATATATATAGAATGGAATATTATGCAGTCATCAAAAGGAATGAAATCTTGCCATGTCCAACGACCTGGATGGAACTCTAGGGTATTATGCTGAGTGAAATAAGTCAGTCAGACAAAGGTATGTATCATATGATCTCACTGATATGAGGAATTCTTAACCTCAGCAAACAAACTGGAAGTTGCTGGAGTGGTTGGGGGTTGGAGGGATGGGGTAGCTGAGTGATAGACTTTGGGGAGGGTATGTGCTATGGTAAGTGCTGTGAATTCTGCAAGACTGTTGAATCACAGACCTGTACCTCTGAAACAAATAATACATTATATGTTAAAAAAAGAAGTTAGCAGGAAGGAAAAAATGAAGGGGGGCGGAAGTTGGAGGGGTAGACGAACTATGAGAGACTATGGACTGAGAAACAAACAGGGTTCTAGAGGGGAGGGAGGTGGGGGAGAAGGAATTGGGGGCATGGGTTAGCCTGGTGATGGGTATTAAAGAGGGCACACATTGAGTGGAGCACTGGCTGTTACACGCAAAGAATGAATCATGGAACACTACATTAAAAACTAATGATGTAATGTATAGTGATTAACATAACATAATTAAAAAAAAGATTTATTTATTCATTTTTGAGAGAGAAAGTGAGCAGGGGGAGGTGCAGAGGGAGAGAGAATCCTGAGGCATACTCCCCATAGAGCACAGAGCTTGCCTCACGGTTCAAGGCAGGGCACAATCCCAGGATTATGACCTGAGCCAAAATCAACAGTCGGCCACCTAATTGACGGAGCCATTCAGGCGCCCCATTCTTCTCTCTCTTAAGCGAACCCTCCAATCTCTCTAACCCATCCCTATGTAGCTGATATTTGACTCTTATTTTGTTGGAAATAAAAAGGAAGTATAAATACCCTTGAATATTTCCATCTACTAGCGTACCTGTATTTGCACTCATGTTCTCTGTCTTGCCTCCTGTTACAATGGACAAATTGTCATATTCTCAACCAAGGTGAATTAGTACTTACTTGCTAGCCTCCATCCCCTTTTACCCGCTCTGGGACTTCCCCTGAGGTTTTCTCCATTCATTCTTGTATCATCAAAATTTTTTTTTCTACCAGATCATTCCCAAAAGCCTACTAAAATGTAATATTCTTGGTGGTGAAAAAGTCCTTCCTTGACACTGTATTCCCCTTCAGTTACCTTCTGTACCAGCCCCAAACTCGCATAATTTTCTTTCCCTTTACAATAGACATTTCTTGGGAGAAGTATCTATATTCACCGTTTCTACTTCCTTATCTCCTATTCTACCTATGACCCATTTTTGTCAGGTTTTTTAACCACGTACTTCACAAAATTCAGTCTTAGTTGGTCAGTAGTAATCAACAACTTGTAAAATCCAATGACCAATACTTTGATCTTACAGGAGTCTCTCAGCAGCATTGTACAGAGGAGAGCCTTCACTTCTTCTTACATTTCTTCTTGGCTTCTAGAGCACTATACTAATTTTCTTCTACTTCATTGGGTGGCCTTTGTGTCTTCTTTGTTAATTCCTTTTTTTTCTCTTCCTCATTTCTCTATTTCAGAATGACATTTCTACATTCATCATATTCCACCTGACATTCCTTTTGAAAAAAGGAGCTCATTTTACAGTAGAAGAAGGCAAATATAATCTAAAAATTATATAAAATACTAAGAAAAAGGAGAGGGAAAAATTCATTAAGCTATACAAATATATAAACTTTAACCACAAGGAAGAAAATATGTATGGTTCCTGCAATCCTTGTTGTTTCAACTGGTCATGAGGCTGTAATTGGAATTTCAAACTGTCTTCGTTCATGTTATATTTGCCCTTATCCAGAAACTCAGTTAATCAGGGTATATTTTACCTGATAAGGGAACTAGGCTCTCTCCTGAAAAGTCTGATCTCTTAGTGGTCTTAATTATGTTGGATTTCATTAGGTTCTGAGTCATTAGGTGTCCTATTTATATTTTAAACCTTTTATTACAGAGCATGAATATAGTAGAAGGTCCTCCAGAGAAGCCTCTGGGTTCCAGACATCATCTTTCTGCCCCTTTGTTCAGTAACAACCCTAATTTCCTTTGATAATTAGGAAGAATCATTCCAGGAGGAGAGTAATCCCTTTCTTTGATGGTTGGTTCAGGGGCATGAGAGGCCCTAAATGACAGGAGGCCAGTTGCAACTTCCCATTCAATGGAACAGTTGTCATGCATTCTGGCGGGACTGCTTTTCCCGTGGGAGCCAATACCTCTGTCCAGTGGACTTCAGTGACCTAGGGAAGCTGCTGAACATTTAATGACCAGTTCACAAGTTGTCTTAATGAGAGAAGCCACTTTTCCTTCTGTCCTTGGCTTCTGGACTGCTGTGACTAGGATAGAAACAATGCCATTTGTTGGATGCTTTTTGGGACCGTGTACTGCAACAGCCTGGCGAGGTGCTGCTTCCCAGCTGGCTCTGTAACTGCGTTTTCAACAGACTGTTCCATTATTCCAAAGCACCAGCTTCTTCTGGGGGCTGGGCTACATAGTAAGGCCAGTGGACCCTGTTGGCATGAGCCTATTTCCTCCCTTGCACATTCCAACTCTCACATGAGTTCATCACATCGGGTGAACCTAACTGTATCCAGAACCTCTGGCAAGGAAGTATAAGAAAGGTAGATTTCCAGCCTCTGTAATATGGTGGAAGGCATAGAAGGGAGTGGGAATGAATGCTGATTACCACTAGACACCGTTAGTGTGCACACCTTGCTCTGCTACATTGTGTAGGTTTCTGCACAAACATGACTTCTCTAGAAAGAGCTTCCTTGGCCACGTTATCCAAAATATCACCCTGTTTCTGTTCCTTACTTTGCTTTATTTTCTAGAGGAAACATAGCTATGTAAAACAATGACATTTAGTTATGTGCTTGCTTATTTATTGCCCATTTATCCCACTATTGTTTAAGTAACATGATGGAAGAATAATAAATCTGGAATTTGATTCTGATGATTTTAACTCAGGAGACAAAGTACAGAAGAAATTAGCAAGTATGCTAACATATTTTTCTTTTTCTTTTGCTTTTCTTTGTATGTGTATGTGGACATGTGTGTGAGGATGGGTGTACATATTCATTAACACTGGAGATTGATAAGGAAATGTGTTTAAGTATATATGTTAAAATCTGATACTAAGAAGCTTCTAGTTAAAGTTGGTGAATCAAACATATTTGTTATCCTCCACTTCATTTTGAAAACCCATTATAATTATAGGAAAAATATTGCTTAAAGCTATAATCCTACAAGGAAAAATAGGTCTGGAGAGGAGACAACAACAACATTTTCAGAGCTGGAAAGCAGAAGCATGAGGGGTTGCTGATCTAGCAAAACAGAGGAGCTGATTTTTTTTTTTTTTTTTTGGTCCGTGCAATACATTTAATTTTAATTTAATTTAATTTAATTTAATTTAATTTTTTAAAATTCTAGTTATACTTAACATACAATGTTACATTAGTTTCAGATGTACAATATAGTAATTCAACATTTCCACACATTCCTGGTGCTCATCATCACAAGTGCCCTTCTTAATCCCCATCACCTGTTTCACTCATCTTCCCACCCACCTCCCCTCCCTCTTGTAACCATCACTTTGTTCTCTTTAGTTAAGAGTCTGCTTCTTGGCTTGTCTCTCTCTCTTTCTCTTTTATTTTTTTCTCTTGCTCATTTGTTTTGTTTCTTAAATTCCACATATGAGTGAGATCGTATGCTATTTGTCTTTCTCTGACTTATTTCACTTAGCATTAGATGCTCTAGCTCCATCCATGTTATTGCAAAGGGCAAGATTTCATTCTTTTCTGTAGCTGAGTAATATTCTGTTATATATATACCACATCTTTATCCACTCATCTATTGATGGACACTTGGGCTGCTTCCATAGTTTGGCTACTGTAAATAATGCTGCTATAAGCATAGTGGTGCATGTATCCCTTTGAATTCATGTTTTTGAATTTTGGGGGTAAATACCAAGTAGGGTGATTACTCGGTCGTAGGGTAGCTCTATTTTTAATTTTTTGACAAACCTCCATACTGTTTTCCAGAGTGGCTGCACCAATTTGGCATTCCTACCAATAGTACAAGAGAGTTCTTTTTGTTCTACATCCTCACGGACACTTATTGTTTCTTGTGTTAGAGGAACTAATTTTTAAATAAGCAGTAAGGAAAGTGGAGAGGAAACCTGATACACATCATGGAATCCCTAGTCTCAGGAACTGGCAGAGTGCCAAGCACCCTGGAAATGCGAGGTCGAGGCTGGGTTAGTTTAGCATAGTAGGTTGAAACTTGTTTATAGGTAGTAAACTCCTAGATCTTAACCCAGTCCATGTAGTTGCAGCCTGCCCTCATCCTCTCTAGGCAGTGGCTGAAAGTTTATTGTCTGATGTATTTAAACAGAGGTTCTGGCCTGGGGGACACTAGGCACAGTTGAGGGTGGGGTACCACATTGAAAATAAGGGGTTAAATGAAAGTTTGCTTCCTGACTGTTAAGACCATCTACCTTCTTTCCCAGTGTTTTAATGTTTGGATAGAATTATGCCCTCCTACCATGGCCCCTACCAGCCCTAGAAATGACCTAAAAAAGACTAACACTGGAGCTTCTTTGACATGATGGCATAGGCAGACCTCCCTGACAGTGAAACCCCATGTACAGAGCATACACTGAGCTTTGTAGCACCTTGCTCTTAAATGTGAGTGGATGGTAAGGATCACGAGACACTTAAGGGAAATCTATGACATGAAACCAGAAACCAGGAGGAAAAAGAAATAGAAAAAACCAATTGGGGGAAACAGAAACTATGCAGGAAGATGGAAACTTAAAAAAATAAAATGGAACAAAATTAGTCTCATTAATATCCTTGGAGAGATAAGGTATTCATTGCACTGATGGCATAAAAAGTAGAAAGCTATAAAAATAAAACACTTAAAAGACAAAAATAAGGTGGTTTGGACGTTAAAAATATGAAAACAAATTTAAAACTCTGTAGAAGATTTGGAAGATGAAGTTGAGACAATCTCCCAGAAACTGTATGGCAAACATACCAAAAGATAGATTAGAGAGCAAAGAAAATAAATTTAAAGGACCAATTCAAGAGTTCCAGCTATTTCAGAAAGTGAGAATGGAGAAAATAGAGGAGAGGACATTATTAAATAATCTGAGAACATTTCCAAAGCTGAAGGAGAGTTTCCAGATTGAAAGAGTATAGTTAAGTGGATAAAAATTTCAGAACTATGTGGATGGGAGGGTGGCAGTTTGCGGGGGGGAGAGGGAGGGAGGGAGAGAGAGAGAGAAGTTTTATTCTTTTATAAGTTTTCATATTTTTATAATTATGAGGAGATTTAAAGAGGTTCACGTACTTTACTATGCAAAAACTCAAAATTCATATCCACAAAGAAACCAATTAATCAGTGGCAAGCATGAGACTAGGAGAAAATATTGAAAATATATGACAGATATGCTTGAAGTGAAGGCTTAATTTATACAATATAGAGAATATATGTGAATCAATGAGAAACAGATATTCTAAGAAGAAAATGGGAAAAGGCTAAATGGCAAGTTGGAGAAGAAATACAAATGCTCTATAAACATTGGGAAACTGCTCCATCTTACTGTTAATCATAGAAATCCAAATGAATATATTCAGACACCGTTTTTGCCTGTGAGACTGGGAGAACATTTTAATGATTAGTAGTATCCATTTTCGCAAGGCAGGTGGTGGAGGGATATGAGAACAGTATAGACTAGGTAGGGTGCAAATCGCTACTACATTTTAAAAAAAGGAATTTGGTAGTACCTAATAAATTAATAAATATGTAAACCATTTGACCAATCAAATCCAATCTTCAGCATCTGTCCTACAGAATACTCCCAAAGGGGTACAGAGATGTATTTATCACTATGATCAATACAACTTTGTTCACAATGGTGAAACAATGAAGGGATGAATCTAAGTGTCTACCAATAGGGAACTGATTAAAAACAATAGTAAGTTCATACAATGGAAGAGTATATCCTCAAAAAAAAAAAAAGAGGCTGATTTCCATAAAAAAATTGCTATACTGAATTTCTTAAACAGTCTAAGGAAAATTTAGGCAGTACTAATAGATTCTGAGGTTCCATAGTGTTTTGCTGATGAGGATAGTTGCTATGGAAATTTAAAGTAAACCAAAACTCCTTTGGGGAATCGGTTAGTCTAAGCAGCCTTTCCTGAAAAAAATGAGTAGGTGGGAAGTAAATGTTGAGCCAGAAAAGACCAGAAAAGAAGGCATTTTGGGAGGGCAGTATAAGGACAAAGATAGTGTGCAAAAGAGAAGAAATATGGGAAACAGATCACTTTTAGAGGATGGAAAAGAGACCTGCTCACCAAAGTGAAAAATCTTGGTACAAGGAGACATGTCTTCTAGTTGGGAAAGAGTGAGTTGAAGAATGTTGCTGCCTTGTTTTTTTCTTTCCCTTAAGGTAAGAATTAAGAAACCTAAGTAGAAGATGCACTGGTAAATAGATGAATCATATAAAAAGAGAAGGGTTTTTTTTTTTTTTCAATTTCTTAGGAAAACAAGGGTGCCTTTTTAATTGTAATCAAATATTCTGACTGAAGTCCATGTGTTCCCTGAGCCTGGCCCAGAGCAGGTGGTGTACCTCCCTGGGCCATGGAGGCTGGAGCATGGCCACTGCACTTCACCCCACTGTGTCCCTCAACCACCATCTTTTGTGCAGGTGGTCCAGTCTCCAGTGGCTGAGATGGGGGTGGG
The DNA here is from genome assembly GCF_009762305.2 of Zalophus californianus. Classification (NCBI taxonomy): domain Eukaryota; kingdom Metazoa; phylum Chordata; class Mammalia; order Carnivora; family Otariidae; genus Zalophus; species Zalophus californianus. Next base: position 42,669,046 of record NC_045599.1, read on the forward strand.
CAGAGGGTGAGGTGTGAAAATAGGAGAAAGTTCTTGAAAGTCTTCAAACTATGGAAGAAATTATCTAAGTTGCACCCCCAACATAATTTAAAAATAAGATAGTCAATTGCCTCTCTCTTACATAGTCTAGCTCAGGTTTTGGAAATCTTTAGATATAGTGGGCCAAAGCTCTAACTCCCTTACCTGCTGGCATTAAGAGGGCGGTGAATCACATCCTGTATAGCTGTGAGTGGGGCAATGGGAAGGGAAGTTTTGATGGTAAAATGAGCAAAGTTATATTACTTGCCCATTTGTGGTCCTTGAATACAGTGAGAGGACAATGATGGCTCATCTTCTGTGCTGGAATCTTGTTTGACCCTCCAGATTCAGCCCTCCCCTTTCAACACTGCTTTTGCTCTGGGAGGCTGATCCATGTAGATTATATTGAGAACCCCTTGCAGTTGGACTTTTGTTTTGCTTCAGCCAAAAGGGGCATCTGTAGATCAGAAGTGTTGAGAGGGAGTTCAAGGTGTAATTCTTGGCTCCCCTTCTGGTGGGCTGCCCTGGGTTAGCAGTCTCTTCAGCAGAGATCCCTGCTCCTCAGAGTGGCCTGTCTCCATGCAAGAGCTCTCTCCTCTGGGCCATTTTACTGGTCAGTAATTTTTGTGACCCTTTCTGAGTTCTTTTCATTTTATTTCTGCCATTTACTATATGTGTGACCTCAAACAAGTCTCAAACCCTTTTTGAATCTCAATTTCCATATCTGTAAAATAGTAAAAAAAAAAAAAAGGAACTTGTGAGAATGAAGTGAGACAGTTGATGCAGGGGTGGGCATAGCCCTGGTGCTGCTGGGGTGAATCACGTGTGTCATATGTGTCAGCTGCAGCTTTCTCTGGCCTCTCACCCTTGTCATTAGCATCATCACACCTCTCCATTCCCTCTTGGATCTTCTCTCTAACAGTTTCAGAGAGAAATGAATTTTGTATCTTGCCAGTTTGTACTACTAGTTACTTCTAGTATTTACTATTACATTTTGATGTTTTAGTAGGCTTTCCCCTACAAAGTGTCTTCTAATTTCATACCTCTAAACAAGGTAGACAACTTAGATACTCTGCTACAAACCTGAAGGCCATTGTCGGATTTGGGGATGGTGCTGGTGGGCAATATTGATGGTGGTATACAGGTCTGGGAGGGCTAGAGTGAAGAGAGAAAACTGCTTAGCACACTGCAGTGTTGTCTAAATGCCACATTTGGAGAAAATATTAAATTTCGCTGACACATTTCAATATGCTAGAAGGGAAGCCTTTATTTCCATGGGCAGAGACTGCTAGTTGCCTCCCTAAATCCATTCCCTGCTTTCCGCTAAGCTGGTGTTAAAAGACAAACTGAGGCATTCTTTAATTATTTTGAGTTTGAGTAAAAATCAATTTGAATCAGGCAGCATCCAGTCTAGTAGACAAAAGGGAGCTCTGATTTTCCTAGAGTTGAGTGTCTCCTGTAGTTTTCCTCCCTCTCTACTTTCATCTGATTTTATTTTTCCTTCCCTTCCCCTATGTTCTTCTGTTTCATTTCTTAAATTCCACATATGAGTGAAATCATATGGTATTTGTCTTTCTCTGACTGACTTATTTCACTTAGCTAATACCTTCTAGGGTCATCCACATCATTGCAAATTGGTGTTATATGCAACTGATGAATCATTAAATTCTACCTGAAACTAATAATAGCATATATGTTAACTACATTCAATTTAAATAAAGAATTGGAAAAAAAAAGCAGAATAGATACCAAGCATATCATGAGCACACATGCACTCAGTAAATATTTGCTGCATGAATGGTACACTTAGAGTTACTTTACTTCCCAAATAAAAGGCAAAGGACTGATTTTTTTTTTTTTAAAGGAGGTCTGAGAAGCTGTATAAAATGAAATCTTTTGTAGGGAATGGGAAGGAGGAAGTTGTAAAAAAAAGTTGATTGGTTATTGCAAGGTTACTTTCCTTTGGGGATGGCTGGGTTCTATCAGACAGATTGCTTAACAGTGCTGATCAGGAGAGTCCTGACTGACTGGTTTAAGATCCCATTTCTGGCAGAGCTGAAACTGTAATTAAGTCTTGGTTTGGTGATGTGAGGCTTAGAATAACTAACTCCACTTTGGGCCTGCTGTCTTGTTTGTAACACTGGGCACTTTGTGACTTAATAAAAATTTACCTTTGCTTGCTTCCTTGTGACAAAGGTGTGTGGCTTAGTTTAGACCATGAAATGTGATATGGAAGGTGTGTTGGAGACTTCCAAAGTATTCTTTAAGGAAGGGAGAATGTTGTTCTCTATTCCTTTTCCTTGTTTGGAATGTGGACCTGGTAGCTGGAGGTGAAGGAACCATCTTAAAGCATGAGCTGGCAAGCCAAGGATGGAGCAGGCCCACAGAGTGGAAACCCAGGTCCCTAACTATGGGTTAATCAGATCAGCCCTCAGCTGCCTGACTCAGGCTTTTATTATGTGTTTATACCACTGTTGTTACTGTCTTTTTAAATAATGCAACCTAACCTAGTTTTAACTGATGCATCTAATCTCTGGGTTTGGAGTTAGGAGACAACAGCCTAAGGATGGTTTTGTTTATTTTTGGATCCCAGTGAAGCACTGGAGAGGTGAAATTAATACTCATTTTTGGATTCCAGAACTTTTTTTTTTGCCAATGATCTACGTTACCTCTATAACATTTTCTCGTTCTCTCTTCCTCCTCCTCTCTCTTTTTCTTTCAGATGCCAAAGTTCAGAGTTAAGTATTCCAAATCTATTCCTTATGGGATTTGGATTAAAGTGTTATTTGAAGGAGTCTTTAATGTGTTTCCAGAACCATTGCCTAAGTGTAGAAATGAAGTGTCAAAAAACAATAGGACCTTGCCATAAGCAAGAGCCCAGTAAATTATTCAGAGTATTTAAAAGGATGCTTTATCATCAGATGTTTATAGTTTTATGGCCTGAAAAACAAAGAACACACAAGTGCCCTTTAAGCCTTCTTTATGATGGTGAAACTTATGCTGCTCCTCCCCTTCCATCATGGTTTGCTCGCCCTGGGATTTAATGGAGGTGGCAGTTTAATTATTACCAGAAGCCCACCCATATAGTTAAATACAGGTCAATAATAACTCAGTGAAGTTGAGCTGAGGCAGCACAGAATAGGGAACAACTAGTTCTTTTCAGGCCAGAGAAAAACCAATATTATAACATAAGTTTGGACCTATAACATTACCACTTTCTCTAAATCATGGTAAAATAAACCAGAATTTAAGGAAAATAGTGAGATGTGTGTAGTACTGCCACACAAAAGACCTACAGATGGATGTGGATCAATGTACAACCATGTGATTTGAATACCAAATTAAGAAAAAAAAAAAGAATGAGCCCCCCAAAACAAAACAAACCAACGCCTTCCCTCTAAACACTAGTGTCCTAGATATTTGAGATGTGAAACCACTAAGGGTTGTTTTTTTCCCCCTTTTTGCAGCTCAAGGGAAGTGTCTGTGGGCTACAGCTTACAAAACAATTATTTGTAAGTTAAAAAAACAATGCCTCTCTTTAGGGGACCATATAATCTCTAGATCTTGACAATTAGGAGGGAGAAAATATTATAAATAAGCCCTCCCTTGTGAGCTGGAAGGAGAGTGGCTTGTGAGAGGTTTCCAGATTGGTTCTTTTTGGTGTGGGGTAGGAGTGGGAGGGAAGAAAGGGTGGTAAAAATTAGGAAGCCTGAAATTTCCCAAGTAATGTTTGATTTGTGGGTAGAGAATCTGTGCTGCAGCTTTATCAGTCTATTGAGATCACTCTTCTGTCTCCTCAACCTGAGGGTGTGTGTTCTTCAGTTCATGCTACACAGTCATTCATTTTCCATCCATCCTTTCTTAAAAGCACTCCTCATGTGCCCAGCCCAGTTGTAGAGTCTAGTAGTGGGTGAGAGATGGGTGCAGGAACTAGAGTCCACCAGTTAGAAACTTGGCCTACAACTTCCCTAGTGAGTGATCTTGGGCAAGGTACCTCCCTGTATCGGTTTTCCTATCTGTGAAATGGAGACCTGATTGTTAGGATTAAATGAGCTGTTATTTGTAAAGTGCTTACAACAGCATCTGGTATATAGTAGGTATCATATAAGTATTTGTTACATGTTTTTATGAGAAATTCATGTGAATTTCAGAGCTCTAAATTTACCTACTCAGAATGGATAACTGAATAGGGCATTCCGTCTCTCCAGTTGAGGCAAAATGAGTGTGTGTTTGTGGTGAGGGGGATGGTTGGGGATGGTGGTGGGGATTTGGTGGAACTAGGAATTGTGAAGAATGAAAATGCCTAAGAAGCCCTGGGCTACACTCTAGCCAGTATCTGATCGTGGCATCACCAGCTGTGAGGGCCTCACCGAAGGTGCCCTGGGTTTCAGTGCCATGTTTAATCTGGAGACACGCAGAGAAAGGAGGAAGTGAGGTGTGCACTGAGCTGATAGACAGTGAATTCATGTGGGTGGCCATGGGAGTCATGCTTTGCTGAGGCAGGGTGGTCAGAACAAAAGCATTAAAGACACGATGAAAGACAACCTTTAGAAGCTGAGGCTCACCATGGAGGGCTGTACACCAGCTTGGTCACCAGGCCAGCACAGCAGACAGCACCCAGCTGTGGTGGCTCCTGAGCTGCGGGCTGACCCCAGCCAGGCCCAACACAGTGGGTGTCCACTGCCAAGCTCTTTGGATCTGGACTAGAACATGTTGCCTATAAACCCTCAGTGTGAAAGGGCCAGTTTTCCAGTAGTGGTTACATCTGGAACAACATCTACGTTGAAGGCAGAAAGAATATGGGCACTCTGCTCTTGATCCGCTGACCTTCATTTCCTCACTTATAGTGAGGATTTTAATAATACTTTCTACCTCAGGATGCCTGGGTGGCTCAGTTGGTTGAGCGTCCAACTCTTGGTGTCTACCCAGGTCATGATCTCGTGGTTGTGGGATCAAGCCCTGTGTCAGGCTCTGTGCGCAGTGCAGAGTCTGTTTCGGATTCTCGCTCCCTCTCCCTCACTCTCCCTCTCTCAAAGAAATAAATAAAATCTTAAAAAAAAATAATACTTTCTACTTCATGGATTTGCTGTAAGGATTTTAAAAAGTAAGTTTAAAGTTCTTTGTAAATAGTATATTTTACTATTGTCAGTTATTATTATATAGATGATATATACATTTTGTAGTTTGTTTATACAGAATTGACATGCTGTATACATTACAGATCTTTAGGAGACAAGTCTATGATGTATTAATTTCAGTAAGCATTCACTCTTTTGTCTTTCATATCTAATTAGAGAAAAGCTGTCTTTCAACAATTTGGAGTCTATTTTTGTGTGTGGTGTAAGGAAATGATCCAGTTTCATTCTTCTGCATGTGGCTGTCCAATTTTCCCAACACCATTTGTTGAAGAGACTGTCTTTTTTCCATTGGACATTCTTTCCTGCTTTGTCAAAGATGAGTTGACCATAGAGTTGAGGATCCATTTCTGGGCTCTCTGTTCTGTTCCATTGATCTATGTGTTTGTTTTTGTGCCAGTACCATACTGTCTTGAGGATGACAGCTTTGTAGTAGAGCTGGAAGTCCGGAATTGTGATGCCGCCAGCTTTGCTTTTCTTTTTCAATATTCCTCTGGCTATTCGGGGTCTCTTCTGGTGCCATACAAATTTTAGCATTATTTGTTCCATTTCTTTGAAAAAAGTGGATGGTATTTTGATGGGGATTGCATTGAATGTGTAGATTGCTCTAGGTAGCATTGACATCTTCACGATGTTTGTTCTTCCAATCCATGAGCATGGAACATTTTTCCATTTCTTTGTGTCTTCTTCAATTTCTTTCATGAGTATTTTATAGTTTTCTGAGTACAGATCCCTTGCCTCTTTGGTTAAATTTATTCCTAGGTATCTTATGGTTTTGGGTGCAATTGTAAATGGGATTGACTCCTTGATTTGTCTCTCTTCTGTCTTGTTGGTGTATAGGAATGCCACTGATTTCTGTGCATTGATTTTATATCCTGCTACTTGACTGAATTCCTGTATGAGTTCTAGCAGTTTTGGGGTGGAGTCTTTTGGGTTTTCCACATAAAGTATCATATCATCTGCAAAGAGTGAGAGTTTGACTTCCTCTTTGCCAATTTGGATGCCTTTGATTTCTTTTTGTTGTCTGATTGCTGTGGCTAGGACTTCTAATACTATGTTGAATAGCAGTGGTGAGAGTGGACATCCCTCCCGCGTTCCTGACCTTAGGGGAAAAGCTTTTCCCCATTGAGAATGATATTTGCTGTAGGTTTTTCATAGATGGCTTTTATGATATTGAGGTATGTACCCTCTATCCCTATACTCTGAAGAGTTTCGATCAACAAAGGATGCTGTACTTTGTCAAATGCTTTTTCTGCATCTATCGAGAGGATCATATGATTCTTGTTCTTTCTTTTGTTAAAGTATTGTATCACGTTGATTGATTTGCGGATGTTGAACCAACCTTGCAGCCCAGGGATAAATCCCACTTGGTCATGGTGAATAATCCTTTTAATGTACTGTTGGATCCTATTGGCTAGGATTTTGGTGAGAATTTTTGCATCCATGTTCATCAAGGATATTGGTCTGTCATTCTCCTTTTCGATGGGGTCTTTGTCTGGTTTTGGGATCAAGGTAATGGTGGCCTCATAAAATGAGTTTGGAAGTTTTCCTTCCATTTCTATTTTTTGGAACAGTTTCAGGAGAATGGGTATTAATTCTTCTTTAAATGTCTGATAGAATTCCCCTGGGAAGCCATCTGGTCCTGGGCTTTTGTTTGTTGGAAGATTTTTGATGACTGCTTCAATTTCCTTCGTGGTTATAGGTCTGTTCAGGTTTTCTATTTCTTCCTGGTTCAATTTTGGTAGTTGATACATCTCTAGGAATACACCCATTTCTTCCAGGTTATCTAATATGCTGGCATAGAGTTGCTCATAATATGTTCTTATAATTGTTTGTATTTCTTTGGTGTTGGTTGTGATCTCTCCTCTTTCATTCATGATTTTGTTGATTTGGGTCATTTCTCTTTTCTTTTTGATCAGTCTGGCCAGGGGTTTATCAATCTTGTTAATTCTTTCAAAGAACCAGCTCCTAGTTTCGTTGATCTGTTCTACTGTTCTTTTGGTATCTATTTCATTGATTTCTGCTCTGATCTTTATTATTTTTCTTCTCCTGCTGGGTTTAGGCTTTAGTTGCTGTTCTTTCTCCAGCTCCTTTAGGTGTAGGGTTAGGCTGTGTATTTGAGACCTTTCTTGTTTCTTGAGAAAGGCTTCTATTGCTCTATACTTTCCTCTCAGGACTGCCTTTGCTGTATCCCAAAGATTTTGGACAGTTGTGTTGTGATTTTCATTGGTTTCCATGAATTTTTTAAATTCTTCTTTAATTTCCTGGTTGACCCATTCATTCTTTAGTAGGATGCTCTTTAGCCTCCATGTATTTGAGTTCTTTCTGACTTTCCTCTTGTGATTGAGTTCTAGTTTCAAAGCACTGTGGTCTGAAAATATGCAGGGAATGATCCCAATCTTTTGGTACCAGTTGAGACCTGATTTGTGACCTAGGATGTGATCTATTCTGGAGAATGTTCCATGGGTATTAGAGAAGAATGTGTATTCCGTTGCTTTGGGATGGAACGTTCTGAGTATATCTGTGAAGTCCATTTGGTCCAGTGTGTCATTTAAAGTCTTGATTTCATTGTTGATCTTTTGCTTAGATGATCTGTCCATTTCAGTGAGGGCGTGTTAAAATCCCCCACTATTATTTTACTGTTGTCAATGTGTTTCTTCGCTTTTGTTATTAATTGCCTTTAAAAATTGGCTGCTCCTATGTTAGGGGCATAGATATTTACAATTGTTAGATCTTCTTGTTGGATAGACCCTTTAAGTAGGATATAGTGTCCTTCCTCATCTCTTATTACAGTCTTTGTTTTAAAATCTAATTTGTCTGATAGAAGGATTGCCACCCCAGCTTTCTTTTGGTGTCCATTAGCATGGTAAATGGTTTTCCACCCCCTCACTTTCAATGTGGGGGTGTCTTTGGGTCTAAAATGAGTCTCTTGCAGACAGCATAGTGATGGGTCTTGTTTTTTAATCCAATCTGATAGCCTGTGTCTTTTGATTGGGGCATTTAGCCCATTTACATTCAGGGTAAGTATTGAAAGGTATGAATTTAGTGCCATTGTATTGCCTGTAAGGTGACTGTTACTGTATATTGTCTCTGTTCCTTTCTGATCTATGCTGCTTTTAGGCTCTCTCTTTGCTTAGAGGACCGTTTTCAATATTTCTTGGAGGGCTGGTTTCGTGTTTGCAAATTCCTTAGTTTTTGTTTGTCCTGGAAGCTTTTTATCTCTCCTTCTATTTTCAATGACAGCCTAGCTGGATATTGTATTCTTGGCTGGATATTTTTCTCGTTTAGTGCTCTGAAGATATCATGCCAGTCCTTTCTGGCTTGCCAGGTCTCTGTGGAGAGGTCTGTTCCCAATCTAATATTTCTACCATTGTAGGTTACATATCTCTTCTCCCGAGCTGCTTTCAGGATTTTCTCTTTGTCTCTGAGACTCGTTAAGTTTTACTTTTAGATGTCGGGGTGTTGACCTAATTTTATTAAATTTGAGAGGGGTTCTCTGTGCCTCCTGGATTTTGATGGCTGTTTCCTTCCCCACATTAGGGAAGCTGTCTGCTATAATTTGCCCCAATATACCTTCTGCCCCTCTCTCTCTTTCTTCTTCTTCTGCGATCCCAATTATTCTAATGTTGTTTCGTCTTATCGTATCGCTTATCTCTCGAATTCTGCCCTCATGATCCTGTAGTTGTTTCTCTTTTTCTCAGCCTCTTTATTTTCCATCATTTGGTCTTCCATATCGCTGATTCTCTCTTCTGCCTCATTTATTCTAGCAGTTAGTGCCCCCAATTTTGATCGCACCTCATCAATAGCCTTTTTGATTTCGACTTAGTTAGATTTTAGTTCTTTTATTTCTCCAGAAAGGGTTTTTCTAATAACTTCCATGCTTTTTTCAAGCCCAGCTAGTATCTTTATAGTCATGATTCTGAACTCTAGGTCCGACATTGTACTAATGTCCGTAATGAGTAGGTCCCTGGCTGACGGTACTATCTCTTGTTCTTTTTGCGGAGGTGATCTCTTTCGTCTTGTCATTTTGTCCAGAGAAGAATAGATGAATGAGAGAACCAAATGCTAATAGGTTAACAACGTCCCCAGCAAATATACTCTAAACAAATCAGGGAAGACCTGTAACCAGGGGAAAAGAAAGGGAAGAAAGAAAAAAGAAAGGAAAAGAAAGAAAAAAAAAAAAGAAAAAGATAAAAACAGAAGAATAGAAAAAAAAAACATAATATGATCAAATATGATCAGGCTAGTGCATAGATCAGTGCCACACAGTAGATTTTGGGCGTATTTTGGTCTGTTAGAAAAAAGTGCCTCCTAAAATTTTAAAGGAAGAAAGACTTATATATGTACAAAATAAGGGTTGATACAATGAAGGGATGGAAGATGACTGTAAAGATGAAAAGTATAAAAGATTTTATAAAAGGGATTGATAAGAAGTTGTTTGAAAAAAGACGAAGAAGATTTAAAAAAAAAGGAAAAGAAAAACGAAAGAAAAAAAAAAGGTAGAGAATGTGATCAGGCAGGAGACTAGAACAATGCCATACACTAGTGATTTAGGGTATATTTTGATCTGTTAGAAGAAACTGTGTATCAAAATTTTAAAGAGAGAACAATTTATATATATATATGCCAAAAATAAGGGTAACTACTATGAAGGGATAAAATATGACTCTAAAAATGAAAAATAAAAAATGTTTTTTAAAAAAAGGGATTGAGAAGATGTTGGTTGAAAAAGGGAAAAAGAAAAATTAAAAAAAACAGTTAAAAAAATTCACTTTGAAAAACTAATGAATCATGGTAAAAAAAAAAGCCATGAATTCTATGTGCAGTATTCCCCTAGCGCTGGAGTTCTCCCGTTCTCCTTGATCGGTAAACTTGGTCTTGGCTTGCTGGCCGTTCCTGCTGATCTTCTGGGGGAGGGGCCTGTTGCCGTGGTTCCCAAATGTCTTTGCCAGAGGCTGAATTGCCCCGCCCTTGTCGGTCCAGGCTAAGCAAGCTGCTCGGGTTTGCTCTCAGGAGCTTTTGTTCCCTGCAAGCTCTCGGCACAGCTTTGGAGGACCAGGGTGAAAATGGTAGCCTCCCAATCTCCGCCCGGAGGAGCCGACAACTTGGGGCCCCGCGCTTCAGTGCGCCCCCAGAGAAAAGCAGTCAATCACTCCCATCTCCCTGGTCTCAGGTCGCACTCCGTGCTCACCCAGCCTGTGACCGATCGTTTCTATCTCTGGCACCCGACCCCGTGTGGCGTCTCCAAACCCAGCAGATCCCTGCGGTGTGCTCCCGCGCCGCTCCTCCGGGGGGAGGAAGGGGAGTCTCCCCGGCTCTGCCGCTTGTTGGGTCCCTGCTGGAGGAGCAGTGGCCCGACTGTCACCGATCACAGTTTATGGCAACCCCGAGCTGAGAGCCCGCTCCTCGGCTCTGTCTCTGCAGCCGGCTTCCCCGCTCCGATACCTGGGAGCTCTGCCGCACTCAGGCACCTCCGGTCTTTCTGTGACCCCGAGGGTCCTGAGACCACACTGTCCCGCGAGGGTTCCACCCCCCGCTTAGCCACTGGAGCGACGTCCCCCAGCACAGCCGACTTCTAAAAGGTCCGATTTTGTGCTCCGCGGCTCTATCACTTGCCAGAAGCGGCTGACGGAGGCCCCCTCCCCCGCCGTCTCTCCTTCCGAATATCGCCTCGGATTCACTTCTCCAAACGTCCTACCTTCCAGAAAAGTGGTCGCTTCTCTGTTCAGAGAGTTGTTGCTACTCTCCTCTTCGATCTCCTGTTGAGTTCGTAGGTGTTCAGAATGGTTTGATCCCTATTCAGCTGAATTCCTGAGGCCAGACGAAATCTAGGTCTCCTACTCCTCCGCCATCTTGCTCCGCCCCCTCAGTTGTGGAGACATTTAAACTGAAATAGTCACCTGCATTTTTTCTGGGAATATTCCCTTTTTTATAAAGCACTGTTTTACACTATTTATTATAGGACTTTTAAAAATCAGTTATCTTGATAAACCTGAGGTGAATTCAAGTTCATAGAAAATTGTAAATTATTTTGAATAATGGTGTATGCTCTGTTATCTGTAAATTTGTACATTTTTATTTATTTTTATTTTTATAATTCCATTAACAAAATAAAATCAGGGGATGGAACAAGACCCAGAAATTCTTATAACATTAAAGAGAAACATCTGAGATGTCTTGAGTTTCATCTTTTAAAAATATGAAAGCAGAGTGGAGCTGTCATCTATGCAAGATAAAGATAAATCACTGGAAAGGACTTTAAAAGTTTGTAACTATTTGGCAATAAGATTTCTGAAATTTAAAAACCAGGAAGAAAGAACAGAATTAATCAATCAAACATTCTTTTTTTTCGACACATCTTGTTTGGAGTTCTTTATGGGCTGATTTTTAAAATATGGGATTTGATGAACTGTGAAGTTTGAGCTAATTTTTTCAAATTCCTTTGGTAAATTTGATTTCAAATGCAGACTCTTTTCCTAATGAAGTATCTATCTTTATTTTTTAATATAGGTTTTTTTTCTCTCATGGAAATACAAATTCTAATCTGTATTCCATATTTTACCCAAGGAGCTCTCTTTTTGAAAATTTTCCACAATAAAGAAACAAACTCAAAAATGATATGTATGTGTATGGGACATGGGCAAAATTTTAAAATTTCTTTCCTACATGCATTTAGGTGAAAAACATGAATTTACTCCTAAGTGCAAGATATGCTATATTACTTTTCTTTTGTTTCCAAGTTAAAATAAATCTGGCTCCATGATCACATTTGCCAAAATATTGTCATGCCTAATTTAGTCATGGTTTGGAGTTTTTGTTGTTCCCTAGGCTTACACCATGAGGTGGTTGGCAGAGGATTCATGAGGCCCCCCCCCAGATCATGGAGTAGGGGTTGGGTTTAGTGTTTGGTGGTCATTTTGCTCCCTCTGCAATGTTTTCTGATTATCGCTGTTCAGTGTCCCTCCATCATCTCTGGGGGTACCCGGTGGGCTCTCATTCACTCCTCACAGTGCCCCCCTCCTCCCCCCCCCCCCCCCCCCCGCTGATTCAGGCTGGGCCACAGGTACCTTCTGTGTTATTCCCACAGCTTCAGTGGTGAATGACTGGCTGTGCCTGAGTCAAAACTGGTATATGAGTGCCCTCCCTCCTCTTCAGAGCTGCCCCCACAGCCTTGTTTCTCTTTTTCATACATGGGAAACCCAGGGCCCTTCTCTCTTTGCTCACCATATTGAGTTCTTTGCTCATCTTTTACCTCCCACTCTAAGACCTCTAAGAGTCTAAGCTTTTCAACGCAAAGGCCTATAATTCTGTTGTGGAACAAGAGAAGCTGGGACTCTAGGGCACAGATGTTTTGTAAGTCACTGACATGGAGAATGGAAAAATGAGTCTGCACTGCCCCACTAAGAACAGAATGTGGATGGATATCTCTATCGATTATTCTCCTTACACATGTGTCAGATGGAGAGTAGGAGCATCCAAAGGAAGCCACAGTGGCCTAGGATGCTTTTGTGGAGCCCTGGCCTTTTGTGGGCACTCTGTGATATTTGGCAGTATTACTTCTCATTGCATAGAGATATGGTTCTATGGACCTATTAGGTGAGCCCTGCACAGAGAAAGTAGGGACTGTGGAGTAAAACATGGAATTCTATTCCTATGTAGGTTGTGAAATCATTCTCATTACTCTTTTCTCATACTATGGTTAGTGTTGCAACCCAATAAAACTTACAACCAAGTTGATCTGATACATTCATGGAAGATTGGCTCTTCATAGAAAGATATAATATATTTAATAGTGTGTTTCACAGCTGAAAAGAAACTTTCATTTTAATTTTATTTTCTTTAATATATTGTAAGTTTTCTAAATAGGTGCTGATGGTGACCTTTTCTTTTCATCAAGGCATAAAGATTCCAAAAGTAAAGACCTTGCGATGGTTCCACCATGTTCTTCCCACTTATGCCCATTCCATCTGTAATTCTCTTTCATGAACATTCTTTCCTCTCTCCCCTCCAAGCAAAAGTTTCTTAAACAGTATATCCTAGCCCCAGGTAGGGGCAGGTCTTTGGCCACTGTGGGGACAACAGAATCCTAGCAGCATAGCAGGTAGATAGAAGTAGGGGCAGATAGCATGAATGAGCTCCAGGGGGTGGGATGGGGCATGGACAGAGGAGGAAGGACCAGGTCACATTGAAGTCATGGGGAAAAGGAGCATCACAGTGAGACTGAAGAGTTTTGGATAATAGGTATTTAGTGGTCTTGGGACAAAGGAGTTGGAAAGAATTGGTGAAAAGGAGAGAATATGGGAATAGGCTGGCTAGAGTCCAGGAAAGGAGGACTCTGGGTCTCAGGCTACAGGAAGCGAGCAATGCTGAGGCATATTCTGTTGAGCCGGGACCAGCTTCTATGGTAAGTGAAATAATGTACTTCCCATCTCCCTCCCATGCACCCCCCGAAGATGTCCACATCCTAATTATCAAAACCTATGAATATGTGCCTGTACATGGCCACACATTTGTAGATGTGATTAAGTTAAAGATCTTGAGATGAGAAGATTATCCTGGTGGGCTCAATAAAATCGTAAGTATCTTATGCTGGATCTGGTACGTTTCTCTGCACATTGCAGCAGACAGAAGCAGGGCTGGAGATGTCTATGTCATAGCCACGAGGACCCTGCTCTTTGATCTCCTTCAACCTTTGCAAAACAAATCACCAGTTCTGGGGCTGGTGTCAAGGGGACAGGGTGGCATGTTACAAATGGCTTCTAATTGTCATGGTGCCGCATACGCACCTCTTGTTCCACTCCAATCTTTTCTAGAATGTTTCTTTGCCAGTCAATTACAATTATCTGCTTGAGGTGCTGACTCCTACTTTTTCAGTATTGTTAAGTTTAAATCATTATTTTCCACTGCGGGGACCAATATTGACTTTTAAGCTGTATTGACTTTTCTATCATTTGTGCTTTTATTTGTTTCCTTTGCATGGAATAAATTGAAAGGGTTCCAAGCATTTTGAATTTAGAAAACAAGTGCTCTTCAAATGTAATAGCCTATGATTAGCCCTGGTAATTATCCTTAGGTTTGGTTTCATTTTCCCCAGAATTTTGCCATGAGCTTGCCCTACAGGAATTTGGAAAGATGTAAAATGAATTCTGTGTTTCAAACTCGCCAGCTTTGGGGTCTTGTGATTCTTCAATTAGGAATAGAATGAATGTCTCTAATTAAGAATGAAATAGAATTAAATATTTTCTTTGCTCTGTTACAAAATGAATTATGAAGCTTTATTTGGCTTTGGAAGTCTCATAATAAGTGCCTGTTACATTATGAACAGGGCAAAAAGTAAATGTAATAGTCAAACCTCACAAATGTGTATAAAGTTGGAGAGAAACACCAGTGTGAATCAGAAGAAAACAATGAAGCATACTACAGTGTAAATAAATAAAATATCATGTTGAATATACAAGGTATATGAAATAAAGCTTATGTTTAATAATAGCAATGATGATTGTGATGATGATAATCGTAATAATAAAATTAGAATGGCTAATGCTCGTGCAGTGCTTATTACATTCTAGGCTCTATTCTGAGAGCTTTATGTTTATTAAGTCATTTGGTCCTCTCAACCACTCCCCGAGTTAGGTACTAGCATTACCTATATGTTATAAATTAGGAAAATGGTGTACAGAGAGTTTAAGTAATTTTCATAAGATGTTATAAGTAACTTGCATAGTGAGAGGTGGTATTTAGTTACCTTACTTTAAATGACTGAATTAACACTTAAATAAGCTTTATAAGTGCCTCATAAATCAGCATTTCAAGACCAAATCTAGCTTGGAAGTACACATAAGTCTGTGAGTGAACCTTTCTAGGGCATGAAGCATTCCAAATGCATGCATATTTCCTAGTAAATAAATGTGGGAAACACCATTCTTCCCAAACCCACAAATAGAAAATTTGTAATACTAAAATTTAGGGAGATTCATAAGTTGGCATTTACCTTTCTTACTTTTCATGGATTTCAAGTATAAAGCCATGCCCAGAGCATATACTGTACACATTATTTTTAGAATACAGGAAGAGTCATCAGTTGCAAAAAATTGATATGCAAATTTTAAAGAATACTTTGTTTATACTGTTTGTTCTCTCAGTCCCTCTATTTGCTAACAGAAGACTTATTCACAGCCTTCAACTTCACAGAACTGTTTAGTTACTGTCACTGTATTCAAGACTGCTTTCTAGAAGAAACACAGAAACACTCAAGTGTCGGTATGCCCCCACATATTCAGGGCCTGTGATTAGCGTAAGTATAATAAAATGGATTTAAAGTATAGGGTCATAGGTGCCTTGAAACATAAATCAAGCATGCTTATATATAATTCAAGCTTATACATGGAAAACTTAGTATATTGTAACTATGCCTTTAATTATTTGCAGTTGTTCATTTGAACACACTCAGAATTTTGGTTGGAATGGGGTTTTAATGGGATTATTATATATTGCAGTAGAACTGTGAAACTTGATATGAACAAAGGCTGTAACCCTCTGCACTCCTGATAGCTATTTTGTAATCTGTTATGTTGTATTTGTAAACTAAAATACCTGTAAGAGTTAGAGGGATGTTGGCTACTTGCAATGGCCTTTGGCAGTAAAATAGGCTATCTCATCAGATAGTTACGAAAAATCATTATTATCTAAGTGTTTTCTAGATAGCAGGAATCATCTTTACATTAACTCACTAATTTAATCACCACCAATATGAGGTGGGAACTGACATCAGCCCTACTTGGTATAGGAGAACAGAAGCCGAGAGAGAGGTTAGGTAATTTGGTAAGTGGTGCATCTGGGTCTAAACACAGGTAGGTTCTGGGCTCTGGAGCTCATGCCTTTCAGGGTTTAAGATCATGAGGATCAAGTGGAACATGCACACAAGCCTCTGAAAAGCACACAGTAGGTTCTCTATAAGTATGAGTGAGATGTAATAGAAAATATATTAGTGATGATAGTGAATGGATTAACAGTGAATATTTTGCATTCTCTTAAAACAAATTTTTGAGACTTTCAAGTTTTTTTTTTAAAGATTTTATTTATTTATTTGAGAGACAGACAACAAGTGGGGGGAGGGGCAGAGGGAGAAGTAGACTCCCTGCAGAGGAAGGAGCCCTATGTGGGACTCAATTCCAGGACCCTGGGATCATGACCTGTGCTGGAGGCAGACGCTTAATGGACTGAGCCCCCCCCAGGTGCCTGAGACTTTCCAGTTTTAAAGACAATAAACGTAGCTCTTAACCATTGTACATCAGTAAGAAAAAGATGCTCTGCCTGTCTTGGTTCCCAGGAAACAGGCTCTGAAGTGGAAGGTTGTGTACAGAAAGCTTGTTGGCAGTGCCTTCTAGAGAAGCAGGGACGACATGAAGAGGCAGAGGGAGATGCTGACAGGCAAAATTTACTCAGTTTTACTGGGAGCTGGGATGGCCTTTCAGAGTTGTCGCCAGTTCAGGCTGGGGGTCAAGCCTTCATATTATCACATCAGGCAGTCACAGTCATGTGCTGCCCCTAGAAGAGGGAGTAACCATGGGTGAGCCAGCTTCCTATGAGTGGAGGGAATTCCCAGTGAGGGATGCAACTGTGAGCCATTAAAAGCCAATATTCCCAGCAGCTGGGAGTTGAATGCTCCATCCCTGAAGATGAGGTCTGAGTGGGACACCATAATATCCACTACACTCCCCCATTAGAAAAAGTGGAAAAAGTCACAGATAATTAACTAAAAGTAACAATACAAAAGGCAAAAAAAAAAAAAAAAAAAAAAAGAGGACACCTGGGTGGCTCAGATGGTTAAGCGTCTGCCTTCAGCTCAGGTCATGATCCCAGGGTCCTGGGATCGGGTCCCGCATCGGGCTCCCTGCTCCTTGGGAGCCTGCTTCTCCCTCTGCCTCTCTCTCTCTCTCTCTCTGTCTCTCATGAATAAATAAATAAAATCTTAAAAAAAAGAAAAAAGAATTCAAAAAATACAAAAAGCGAAGAAAAAATTAAAGAACTTAATGCTCATTAATGAAGAAATGTGAATTAGGACAACCATTTCCTTCTAGGAAATAGGCATAGGTGAAAAAAGACAGCTAATATTCACCCATGAAGTGCTCCAAGATAGGCATACTTTTTTATTCAATAATTTATTTTGAGATAATTTCAAACTTAGGACAAGTTGTAAGTACAGTAGAAAGAACCCTTATGCCCCTTCACTCAAATTCTCTGTTAACATTTCACCACATCTGTGCACTGTGTGTTTGTGTGTATCTTTTTCCCCACCCCTCTCTATCTCTATGTCATATAGTGCCCCCGGTAAACAGAATTTTCATCTCTTAAGCCAAGACGTTAAGAGCAAAGATTTAGAATTCAAACCTGAGTTTGAGTTCTAGTCCCTTGACTTTGCACATGACCTTGGGCAAGACAGTTTTTCTTGGCATCTCTGTTCCTTCGGTTCCAAAATAGGGATAATGGGAATTCTAGTGTTCTTCTGGTTTCCTTCGGTGTTTAGATCCACCACACAGGACTAAGCACATGATAAGGTCTCAGTCCATGTTAGCTGCAATCATTACTGTGATTGTTATTATTGGCTCTTCAATTCAGGAACTATACCTTACGCATGGCTGTGAAACCCTCAGGGCTGACTGCAGTACCTTGCGATGATGGGTCCTCAGGAACATTTTTAGATTAATTTGCTTCTTTGGTCAGCACATTATGAGGCTCAGGCACATGAGAGTAGTGGGAGGGGGTCTCATTTCCAGGGCTGGAGACATCCCTTGGACTTCAGTGGGAAAGGCTGGAAAGAATGAAAGCAGACTCAGAAGCTGGAAATTTTAATGACTGTACTCCAGCCAAAATAGGCGATTCATTGGTTGACAAAATAAAAGGGTATTATTCCAGAAATTCTCCTCTCTCCCTCTTTCTTTGAATGTCCTCATGAATGTTTGGCCTGTGTATATTATTTGCCATACAGTATTCTGGAACAATAACAACAAAAGCTGGTGAAACTGAGAAGAGGAGAAACTTGTCACGTTCAGTCTTTAATGTTCCTTAAAAGGAGTATTTATAGCTAAAGAATTGCTTGCCCTCTTGACTGTCTCCTGCAGCGGGTTGCTCTCTTCTACCTTCTGAGCCTTGGGGACACTTGAAATGTGGTTTTGGCAGCATTCGCACGTCATGGTCAAGAGGCTAATGCAGGAGGGTGAGGCCAGATGCCGGCAGAAGTGAAGTAATGTGTGCAGGAGGGGAGGGCTCCTGTGAGAGACTGCGTATGAGGTGAAGCAGGAGCCTACATCAGCTTTGCGTTGCTTTTTGTTGCATGACTGTGTATATACCCAGTGCCCCTGGCCAGACTTTTTGTTCACAGTGACAGGCAACCGATTTCAAGCAGATGAAGCCACGGGGAGAGTTATTGGTGTAGTTGGTGAAATTCAAACAAAAGCTAAACAAATGAGGGTGACCCTCGGGACCTCTGAGGTTTGAGCCTGACAGGAGTCTCCTTTCCATCTTTGCTTCTCCCAAGTCTTGACCCCATTCTCTCAGCTTCTTCTTGTGGGGGAGGGTGAGTCACATCCTTACAGCCACTATCCAGGAAGACAAATTGTTCTCTTCCAACAACTGTCTGCAAAACCCCTGGGGAAGGACTCTGGCCTCACTGGCATCACACACCCACCCCTAGTCCAAAGCCCTGTGGACTGAGTGGGAGAAGCTGTGATTGCTGAGCTGGCCCTGTGTTCAAAGGGACAGATCTATTCCCAGAGGAAGATAGAAGCCAGAAAGCCACCCCAATTTGAAGAACCTTATTTCTGTAGAGAAAACTGGGGTTCACTGTTACCTCCCCCATACGACTTCTGTTACTCCTGCAGCATTTTGTCCCAATAGTTTAAGACACAAATTTAGAGGCCTTTTTCCTGACTCCAAGTCCTTCCTTCCTTCCTTCGAGGGGTGCACTCTGCATCCCAGCCTTTAAAACTGGCCACCCACTCATTACCCCCAATCTAGGTCCAATATAAATGAGCCTTTGGCCTCTGCAGCCGCACTCATGGGAAACGCCTTTGGCCTTCTTAGTCCTTCTGATCTTACTTCAATCAGTCTGCCATACTAGGGCTTCTTGCCTTCTGACCCCTTCCACTTTTCTCCAAATTCTCGCCATGAACTGGACTCTAGGACCTGACAACAGAATGTGGCTTCTCCTGTGGTTGTGACCCTCAGCATCTTTAGAGTCCAGTCTGGGAGCCTTTCTAGTGCTTTTGGTCTGCATCCTGCTGGCTCAGCTCTGGCCCACAGGACACCACACTGACACCGTAGTGCCCTGAGAATGAGGGCCGAGGAGAGCTCAACCCTAGAGTTATAGGGAATGAAGTTTGCACCACTGAGTGGTATTTCTTGCCTCTGCTGTGGGAGGGTTCAGCAGAGAGGATCCCCATCGTTTCCTGAGGATGCTCTGTTAAGTTCAAAGGGTGTTGCCTATAATCCCTGCTCAGGTATACAGACCACATCATCCTGAAGTACAAAGGCCAAGGTTATCTCTATATTCACATCCTATACCCAGAAAGAAATCTTGCTGTGGATTTTTCTTACATGTGCTCAGCATTAGCAGTTTTGGCAAGAGGCTAACATATAACCATGAGGTTGGAGGATCCTGTCATTGGTTTCCTGTGATTTAGGATCCATCTAGGGGATTTTTCGATGGGGACCCAATTTTATGTTCTTTTATTTCCTGGCTCCCTTCCAGCTAATAGATATTTATGAAACGACTTTTTGGGTAAGAAATCTGTGTTAGGTATTATTGGAGATGAGAAAAGGAAAAGACAGCCTCTACTCCAGAGATGCTCAGAGTCTAGTTAGAGATAGTTAGCAAACAAACATATTATTACACTACAGTGATAAGTAGGGTAATAGAAGGAAATACATGAAGAAAGTGCACGAATCTCAGTGTGGTTGCAGGGAATCATTTATAAAATGAGGTAATAGGACGTATATGTGTCCTCTTGCTGCTATAACAAATCACCACAAACTCAGTGGCTTAAAACCAAACATTTTTATTCTCTTACAGTTATGGGGGTCAAAAATCTAAAGTCTATGTGTTGGCAGAGCTGCATTTCCTCTGGAGTCTCTAGGGGGAGAATCAGTTTCCTTATCTTCTCTAGCCTCCATGGGATGCATTCCTTTGCTAGAGGACCCCTTCCAGTCAGCTACTGATTCCCTCTGATCTCTGCTTCCAGTAAACATCCCATTTCTGACTCTCCTGCCCCTCCTCTTTTACTGATAAGGATCCTTGTGATTACTTTGGGCCCACCCATATGATCCAGGATAATTTCCACCTCGAATTTGTTAATTTAATAACATGTAAATTCCTTTTGCCATGTAAGTTTACCAAGTCACAGGTTTTGAGTATTAGGACATGGACATCTTGGGTGGGGGGGTATTAGTTTGCCTACCACAGAGGGCTAGATTGTCTTGAACGTCTCTTCTAACTCCAAAATCCCACGGGTTGATTGGAGCCATGTCAGCATGATTTGTTTCATTTAATTACTAGCCCTGACTGTATACACTCATTGTGTTTCATTGTGCTCAATGAAGAGACAACTTTGTGGAGTTCCAATTCCTTCTGTATATCTTGACCTTTGGGCTGCTACAGAAGGAGTCATGTGGGGGAATTAGAATATTTAATGCCGAAGGTTTTAAAACCCAAGCTTTTTTGTGATAAACACAACAGTAACTAAAGGACATCTTTTGTCTCCTGCTCAGTCACAAAGAAAATCCTGATCCTACAAACGTACTCTTTCCTCCTAGATCATGGCCTATCTGTATCAAATAAGGCTTGGAAAAGAGTCACAAGAGAACATACTCTTGTTACTGTGGTCCGAAAAGTGGGGGGACTATGGGAGGGCAGAGAGTTGGAACATAAAGATGGCTAAGTATGTCTGCTGGAAATGGAGCAAGAAGCTGAGTAAGGATTATTTGATTCTTCACCATTTATGCAAGTAAGCAGAGGCAGCAGAGGTCCAGATAGTACTGAACAACAGATATTTTGAAAGTTATTGACATTCAGCTTTGAAATAGAATCTTTGTTTTTATAATGCTTTTACTTTCCTAATGACCTATTGCTTTGGCCACTTAAAATTAGATGGTTTTCCCTGAGCCAAACCAGTTGTGGGGCTGATGTGAAGCTGAGGGAAGCTGGCTGAGGACCGAATAATTGGCTGGGGAGGTATTATTCCGCCTTTTGTGTTTTTAAGCTTTCCCCCTATTGGCTCCTTCTTATTTGTACTTCAAGGGAGTTGCTGTGGCCACTGTGGGTTGCCTACCCTGCAGAATTCCCGGTCCTCTTCCCTCTTAACAGAACCTGAGTGTTTTCCAGGTATCTAGCTCACCCTGTTGCAAGACGAGTTGCGGGGGGTGGCAGCCTGTCTCCTCAGTTCTGGAGAAGGGGACCTTATTGGCCTAAATGTAATTCCAACACCTTGGCCAGTGATTGGCTTAAGAGTGGGCATGTGGCCCTAGTTCAGCCAATGAGATGCAAGCAGAGTTTGCTGGTGGCTGTGGGGACCGTTATTTGTGCTTAAGAAAGTGACATGGAGAGTAACTCTGAAGAAGCATGTGGATTCAGATACTGCTAGTGACAATTATATAACCATGAGAAAAAGACAAAACCAAGCGGCATGAAAAGGACTCTGGTAGCGTGCCCGGAAAAAAGGCGACAACAAAAACGAACTGGACGCTTGCTCACAGCTCTGAACTGTGCTGATCAACAAACTTTGGACCGTGCCGTATCTCTGAATTTTCTGTTGTATGAGATATTCCCCTATTGTTTATGCTACTTGGAATTAAGTTTTCTTACTTGCAGCTAAAAGGATCCTGTCAGATAATGCGTTTCAGGTAGTCACTGTGTCTCTGTTGCCTCTGGCTTCAGTAGCCTGAGGTTATGAACAATTTCTCTTTGGCTCCAAGCCTTGGCTCCTAACTCAGGAACTCCAGCGCCTTTCCATCTTCAGCTAGTATTTTGGGCATTCTAGAGGCTCTTGAATCGATTTGGGAAGCCCCTCAAGGCTGTTCTGGTGATCTCTGAACTGTACTATTCCTATAGAAAGGACCAGGTGTTGCTTAGTTGCCATCTTTAAAATTAGGCGGAGAATGCTCCCTCCTTCTGTTATATGCTCAGTTGGCAAGAATGGTCCCAAAGCAGGGTTGCTTGAGTTCCAAGGTATAAAAGAGATTAATAAGCCAATTTTATTATTATTATTATTATTTAAAAATCAGGTACACAATTTCCTGTTGATCTTCAGGATCTGTAGCTATGCCTGGCTAGATCAGCCCTGTCCCACAGAAATACAGTACAAGCTACAAGTATAATTTTAAGTGTCCTAAGTAGCCACCTTTAAAAGGTAAAAAGAATCAGATAAAATTAATTTTAGTAATATATTTTATTTAACCCAATATACCCCAAATATTATAATTTCAAAAATACAATAGATATAAAAGCTATTTAGGAGTTATTTAACACCATTCCCCCCCCCCCCAATCAAGTCTTCACAACCTAGTGTGTATGTTTTCCACATAGAGCACATTTCAGTTAGGTTTGCATTTCAAGGGCCTAATAGCTATGTGTGTCTAGTGGCTGCCATGTTGGAGAGACCTGGCTCTCTTCTGCCAAAGTTTCCTACAGAGAGGATTTATTACAAGTGGATCTTTCATCCTTTCTTGAATTCTGATTTCTTTACTTTCCTTATTGGTCCATACTCTTCTCTTATTTTTTCAGGTGTTTGTTTGTAAGTCTGAATCTAATGATGAACATGGCTGGAGCTAATTTCCCCCCGCCAAACCTCCTCAGATCTTATTTAAATCAATAAATTTAATTCTTATAAATATAGGGGTAAATAGGTAAGAAGGAACTGTTTATGAATGTAAACATATGTTTACTTGAGGGGAAAGGTGTTATCCAGTTGAAATTTCTATTACCAGGGTAATAAGTCCTTTCTTCATATTAATCCTGGTAGATACTTTATAGTTCTTTTTTTATCTGATCTTTCTGTTGACCTCGTTGAACACCGTTTTCTTCCTGTAATTCTTGCTTGACTTCTATGACATGTGCTTTCCCCAGCTCCTCTCCTACCTCTCCGACTTCTCCTTCCTTGGGGCTCCTTTTTTTTCCCTCCTCTTTCCTTAATGGTGATGTTCCAATGGTTCCTTCTTTGACCCTCCTATCTTTGTACTCCATATATTCACCCTCCATTTTCACCCATCCATGACCTAATCATTATTTATATACGAATATTTCCCAAATATATCTGTCCAGCCCATACCTCTCTTCTGAGCTCCAGGCCCATTGCTACCACCAACCATTCAGTTGCCCACATCTGAAACTGGGCATTATTCTAAATTAAATGCTTCTTTGTCTGTCACCTTCCACATCAAACAATCTCCAAGTCCCTTTTTTTTCTTTAAAGATTTTATTTATTTATTTGACAGAGAGAGACACAGCGAGAGAGGGAACACAAGCAGGGGGAGGGCAGAGGGAGAAGCAGGCTCCCCGCTGAGCAGGGAGCCCGATGTGGGGCTCGATCCCAGGACCCTGGGATCATGACCTGAGCAGAAGGCAGATGCCTAACGACTGAGCCTCCCAGGTGCCCTCCAAGTCCTTTTGATTCAATTTAATTAACAACTCTTCATTGATATGCATATTCCCCCCTTCTCATTGCCACTCTTGTGTTTCCTCAGTTAAACTTCTGACTCGTTCCTTGCCTTCAGTCTTGCCCCCTCCATCTATCCTCCTTACTGCAGTTAGAGGACCCTTTCTTAAACAAAAATTCCTAGTCAGTCCTTTGTTTCTTTGCATAAAGCTAAGCTCCTTCACAAGATATATAAGGCCTTTGTGATTTGACGTCCTCTTTCCTCTCCCAGCCTTCAGCTCCCTTGAACTCTGTGTTCCACTGACATTCCACTTGCGTTTCTTCTTTGTGTTCCACGCCTTTGCCCATGCTGTTCCTCTGTCTTGCATAGTCTTTCCCCTACCTTCTTTCCCTGGATAAGTTGTTCCCAGAAGCTCTCAAACTGATTTGTCTCAGAACACTTTTAAACTGTTAAAAATTAATGAGGGCCCCAAAGAATTCTAGTTGATGGGGGTGATAGCTCTCAATATTTACTGTATTAACAATTAAAACTAAGATAATAGTTGAATAACTAAAAACAGTTATTCATTGATTTTAAAATAACAATAATGATAATGACATGAATAATATTTAAAAATGACTGTATTTGACAGGACAAAAAAGTTTAGTGAGAAGAGTGGCATTGTTTTACGTTTTTGCAAATGTCTTTATTATTTGGCTCAATAGAAGACACTGGAGTCTCATATCTGCTTTTAAATTCATATTGTTCTGCAATATGTTGTTTTGATTGAAGCACATGAAAAAATATCTGGCCTCAAGCAGCTATGTATTTATGTACATGTTCACTAGGGATGCCGTAACAAAGAACCCCAAACCGCGTGGCTTAAATAACAGAAATTTATGATCTTACAGTTCTGGAGGCTCAAGTCTGAGATTAAGGTGTCAGCAGGGCCATGCTCCCCTCTGTAGGTGCTGGGGGGATTAGATCTCTCTCTGAGTTTCTGGTAGTTCTTTGGCTTGTCCCAGCATAACTTCAGTCTTTACATGCCATTCTATGTGTGTGTGTTTCAAAAATTTCCCTTTTTACAAGGACACCAGTCAGACTCGATTAGGGCCTACTCTAATGATTCATTTTAACTTATTCTGTAAAGGCTCCATCTCCAAATAAGGTCACACTCTGAGGTACTGGGGGTTAGGACTTCAAGACATCTTTTTTGAAGAACACAGTTCATCCCGTAACAGCCGGAAGAGGCAGGACTTCACAGGACCCCTCTGAGAGAGGCTCAGGGTCTCCCAGATGACCTTGGGTTACACTTGGAGACATGCTGCTTGGACTCTTCCTTTGCACCTCAGCTTAGAAGTCTCTACTCTGCAACACCCTTCCTGACTCAAGCCCCTGTTAGGGGCTTCTCCCGTGTACTCTGCAGCATCCTGGGCTTCCTCCTCTTGTCATAGGCTTTACTATTCTCTCCTGGAATTCCTTATTAGATAATGTACTAGTCAGCTCGGGCTGTTGTAACAAAATACCACAGTCTGGGTGGCCTACACGACAGAAATCTATTTTCTCACAGTTCTGGATGCTGGAAGTCCAAGAACAGGGTGTCATCAGGGTTGGTTTCTGGTGAGAGTTCTCTTCCGGGCTGGTAGATGGCTGCCTTCTCGCTGTGTCCTCACAAGGCCTTCCCTTTGTGCTCGTGCAGGAAAGAGGGAGGGGGGTGGGAGGGAAGAAGGGAGATGTCTCTGGTATCTCTTCTTATTATAAAGACAACAGTCCTTTTGGATGAGGGCCCACCTTAATGGCCTCATTTAACTTTAATTACCTCCCTAAAGGCTTTATCTCTAGATACATTGGGATTAGGCCTTGAACATATGAATTATGGAGGGACATAATTTGGTCCATAACAGGGGGTTACTTGCCCTTACTGGACCTGATCATAAAAACTTATGATCAATTGACCTATGGTCAGGGATCACTATTTTTAAGTTTTATTTTGATCAATGTGGTAAAATAGAATTTAATTTGCCTTTTGTAAGTTTGAAATCTTTTAGAAAAATCCCTAAAGTTTCTTTGAGGACATTGTTTAAAATAATCTTAGTAGAGAAAATCTGTAAGGCACATCCTTTAGAAGAGTGATAGTAAGGGGTAGTTTAAAAGGGCCAATTATGAATACATTCATTATAATGCCTAAAACCATGCTGTGGCAGATATTATTTGCCAGTGTTGGTAAAAAGAAGTTTTTATAGCTCCATTAGAAGTTTTTAACATAGAAATTGCTTATAGAAATGCATGAGACAATAGTACTGAAGGGACTCTAGTTTTCTACAAAATGTTTGGGACCGGGCGCCTAGGTGGCTCAGTCAGCTCAGTGTCCAACTCTTGACTTCCACTCAGGTCGTGAGATCGAGCCCCACATTTGACTCCTTACTCAGCCAGGAGTCTGCCTGAGCTTCTCTCCCTCCCCCTCTTCCCCTCCCCTGATCTCTCTGTCTCTCTCAAATAAGTAAATTCCATCCTCTAAAAAATGTTCGGACCTCACATTACTAAAAATGGGATTACTCCTATGCATTTTAACTGTGGTTTAATGGACAATGCACAGTGATGCAATGAAAGAAACCTGATTTGTTTATTCTGGACTAAAATGTTGGAAGAGATTCGTCTGTTTGTACACCGGCAATTCTAAATGCCCTACTCCTGTTTTCTCCCTTCTCTTTTACATATGATTGCCAAAAGTAGTTAAATCTCGGTGGCAGTGTGGTTCGTGAAATTCGATGGCCACCTGCCTCCTCAACTCTCGTTCATGGACCGCCTTCTTTGGAGAGAAAACTCCAAGTGCTTTCCAAGACAAGAATGTCAGCATCAGTGAAGATCTATGAAAACATACTTTGATTAGAAACATATTTATTTTGAACCAAACTTGAAGTGATTTAAATTTTATTGGCTATGTTTGGCAAGATGGTCACTGCTGAGGTTACAGCTCCTTTGGCTGCTGCCTTTTGAAGTCAGGATCAGCCCTTGCGGCTGATGAGGATGGCAGAGCATCATCCTGCATTTCATCCATTTTAACTTCCAGAAGAGGAGTTTGACACATGGGATCATAAACCGAATGTGGTGAAGTTCTCCATCTTGTCCACTGGATTGATTTGGATTCCTTTGCTGCCATGACCCACAACAAAAGGGAGAGAGTTCTGGAAAAGATTTCATCAAATTCTTACAGTCTGACTCACTGCTTCTCCCTTCTTTCTCTTTCTCCAACCCAGTTTCTCTGTAAACTCTCCCAAGTGTAAATCATTTTTTGAAATTATTTGTCTCTCCCTCTACCTAATTGGAGATACGCCTAGACATGTATGGATGTGATTTTGGTGATTGTTATTTTAGACACCTTGGATTTGGAGTGACTTTTGGGATTGGGATTTTTTTTTCTTCTATTATTATTATTATATATTTTTTTACTTAAAGTTTTTTTTAAATTCTGGTATAGTTAATATACAGTTGTTACATTAGTTTCAGATTTTCTTATATTTTTTAATTGGGTTGAATAATAAAAAATTTAGCAAGTATTGCTTTTATAAAATAATGCTGATGCTACTTTAAGAAAATTATCGAATTAATGTATTTTTAAATCAACCATTACTAATTGTTATGTGTGAGGTTTTTTTTTTTTTGAGAGGGAGAGAGAGAGAGCATGTGTGTAAGCAGGGGGACAGGGGCAAAGGGAAAGGGAAAGAGAGAATCTGAAGCAGTTCCGCACTCAGTGTGGTGCCGGATGCAGGGCTCGATCTCAGGACCCGGAAAGCATGATCTGAGATCAAAAGGTTGGATGTTTAACCGACTAAGCCACCCAGACACCCGTGTTATATGTGAACTTTTAAAACTGGTTGGAAAAAAGGAGCCCTCTATACTAAAAATGAGACTTGTTAACCTGTGATTTTGAGAGATTTAGTTAATGAGAGTATTAAATTACAAAGATAAAAAAATAGTAGTAAGAGATGCAAAAATGTAGTTAAATCACTTACTAAGGGCTGAGTAAATGACAATGTTAATGACTATACTGACCCTTTACACAGTATCCCTCCGTACGAGCCACAGCAACCCCTGAAATACATTCTAGCATTTCTCCATTGTACATCAGAGGAGGCAAAGCACAGGGCAGTTAAGTGGCTTGCTCAAGGTTACACAGCTAGGAAGTGGTGGGGCTGAGGTCCAAAAGTGGACAGCCAGGCTCTAGAGTCCTGAGAAAGGTGTACTCTAGAGGCACATTTGTGAGAGAGTCGTATTTTGTATTCAACACCTAGTTACCTCAGTTTTGAAGGCCTTCCTCTGGATATGCAGGGCACTCGTTTTGATTTCCTATTGCCCTAGCAACCCTACAGGCCTACACTGTATGTCCCTCTTTTTCCTTCTGACTTTCCTGTCATCAAAATCTGTCACTTTTCTTTTTCAGTCTTCAGAATTCTGACATTTGTATGTTGGTTTTTATTAGCAAAAACAGGTCTGATGACATCACTGGAGACATGTAATTGCTCCTAGATAGGGAACATCTGACAATTTAAAATGTGCTTGCATCCAGTAGTCTCTAGTAAACAGTAATAACAATAAAACATAATGAGGATTTCAGGTCATATCAATAGCTGCTATTTATTAGGTGCATACTACATGCCATGGACTTCTACAGGATTTCTAATTCTTTAACCATACCATGAGCTGGGCATTGTACACTCAATCTATAAATAAGAACATAGGCACAACAACCAAGTTCCTTGCTCAGGATCACACAGGTGTAGTTTGGGCTCTCTGACTCCTGGTGCTCTCCTTCTTTCACTCTGTTGTCCTGGCTGCTCCCACAGGGTTCCTGAAACATAAATCTTCACGTGCCAGGCATGGGGCTACATCTGAGGTAGCAGTAACCCCAGAGAAGAGCACAGCTTGCCATTCCCCCTCTCTTCCACTTTTTCCTTTAAGAAACTCTTTATGGAAGGGGGTTCTTGGTACAGTCTTCTTTTTCTTTCAACACACTACACTCTCATTCTCTTATTTTTTATTTTATTTTTACATGGAATTAACATTCCAGAAATGTTGCCTTATTTACCAGGGTTTTAATAATTTGGTTGCATTTCTTTGGAGTAGTTCTAGCTCTTGCTCTGGAACTTCTATCAGTGTTCTAGATTTTCTTCTTGAAAATCTTAGTTTTATTCAAACAATAAGTATAAATGGCATTTTGCCACTTACCTTTTTATATGGTGTGTGTGATTTGAAGCATTCACATTGGAATTAAAATCTGTTCAGACATCAATTCATTTCTAAGTAATGGAGTAACTAGGGGAAACCTGCACTGGGTGATGAGCAACTCTTTTTTTAAGAATGAATAAATGTCATATAAACTGTCCTTTCCTTTTCTTTGCCCTTTATGGGTGCCTGAGCCTGAATCTGACATACTCTCCACAGCACATCTAAAAAAGTGCCGCAGATCATTTTCTAAATGTTGCACCTCTGAGTTGAGTCAACTGCTGTGTGTGTTAAATGTGTTGCTGGGCAGAAAGTTGGGGGTATTTTGGGGAATGAAACAGCTTGCTCCATTAGTGCTTCAGTGAGATCACATTTCCCCCTTTTTAACACCCATGCTGCAGTTCCTCTGAGACTGGAAGTAGGCCGGCTTCTCCCTCCGAATATTGGGAACATCTGGCCATAATTTGTATATGAAGAAGTAAAATAAGACTATCCTGGGGCATAGTGATCTAATGTCCTGAAGGTCCCCATCTGTGGCTGTTCATCACTCCTCTCTCTCCCAAGTGCCTGTCGTATTCCCTCTGCACACAAGATCTTTCAATTTCAAGTATCCTTTCCAATGGGGCTTCACTTTCCTGCTCACTCTGTGGCCTCTTTAACATGATCTCTTCCTGGCTTTAGTCCCTCATATATGACAGGCCCCTGGATCATGGTCTAGAGGCCCTGTCATAGGATCTAGTGCTGCAGAATCCTAGAATGCTAGAATTGGGAGGGACATGAAGGTCATTCTGGCCCAGCCCCTGAACGGGTGAGAATTAGAACTGGAGACACAAGGTAAGGTGCCATACTGGATCTTTGCTCCAGGACTCCTCAACTGAGCCAGTGGATGTTAATCCTTCCCTACTGGAAATGCCTTTGTTTGCATTTTAACAGGACCTTTAAGTGCTTGGACCAGTGTTTCCTAAGCTTGGCTAATCATTCAGATCACCCCCATCTTGGTTCTGATTCTCTGAGTCTGGGCTTGGACTCAGAAACTGTGCTCTTAACAGGCCCAGGTCATGGTGATGGTTAGCGTATGTTCAAAAACCACATTAAACCCCAAGGCTGACCCATAACACTGTACATTCCAGCTAACCAGCCAGGCTAATGGACTGGGCATTTTGAGGCAATCCAGCTTTTCTAGCTCGTATCAGTCCACTCAGAATGTTAATATTGAGTAGAAAACAGAGGCAGCTCTCCCTAACTGAACACTGAAGGTGCAGAAAATGGCTCCCTAAACTCAAAGGACCCCAACTTAATATTTGTTGACATAGGAAATATTAACACAGTCATTGAACTGAGTGAAAAAAAGTGTCTTTCCAAGGTGGCACTACTAAAGAAGGGCCTGTCTTTGTTGAGAGCTGTATCTGGGTAAGGCATTTCAGGGAGAAGGTGAAAAGGAACCTGGAGAGGTTGCTCATTGGAAAAGAATGAGAATTTGGATTTGGAGAGAAGGGAGAAGAGGAGGGGACAAGACTAGACAATATGGTGAAGTGACAATAACCCTGGAGAACAAAGCACCTCCTCTGCAATTTTCAGTTGTTTGTGCTGCTGCCATATTAACCCCCCACCCCCCCCGGCCCCTTGCTCCTCAGAGCTCCAGCTAAGTCACTTCACCAACAACAGTGAAAATAAGGACAGAAGGTGAGACATACATCTGAATTCATAGATGGAAACTCCCAACAGAACATGCAGGATTGCAAGTAGACTTAACCAATCAAACCAATGCAGTGAGGGAAAGAACTTGCATTGAGTGATGTCCGTGGGTCATAGGATTGCCAGGCATTCTGTATATATGGAACATGCCCTTGTATTTCATAATTTTGTCCTGAAGCACATATTGATTTTGTCAGGATGTCCTAAATATCCTATATTCAGCCTTTTTCACTAAATTTGAAAATGTTGAACTGGGTATCCTGTATTTTAATTTGCTGAATCTGGTAAACCTACCATGGGACCATAAGTGCCCTAGTAAATGTGCACAAACCTTGGCAAGGACATTGGACTTTCCACAAATGGTGAAAAGGGTTCAATCTTATCTAAATCATCTAGAGCAGAGTGATTTCAGCTGACACTGAAGGTATAGTTACCACTGGTCAATCGAATCCAGGGCCTGTCCACCTTGGCTCATGATAGTCATCTGGGAACTTACAAAAAAAATTCATGCCCGGACTCCATCCCCAGCATTCAGGTCTATATGGTTAGATGTGGGGCCAGCTCTCAGTATTGTTAAAGCTTACCAAGGCATCCAAAAGTGAAGCCAGGATTGAGAATCAGTCATCAGCAGAGAGCCTATTCTTTGTGGAGTCTTATATATGGATAGCTGTGATGGGCAAGTGGCAAAGACTTGAGGTGAGGGTAGAAAAGAGGGAGAGGAATGAGTCCCAGTGAGGGGACTATTCCACTGGCATCTGACTGCCTGCTGGAAGGCCTAGACCTGGCTACACCTGAAATATATGTCAGTTGGAAGTCTATGGCCTCCTCTCCCACTATATAATGCTGTAACAAAAGGGAAAAAAGCTAAGAGTCTCCTGTCCTACTCTATTGGGTAGGCTTGAACCAAAGAAACAGCGGTGGGAGTTATTGATTAAGAGACTTATTGCAAGGAATGGCTTTATGGGATTGTGGGGTCTGGTCAGGCAAGGTCAAAATCTAAGGGTTGTCTGCAATCCATATGACTGGCCCTTAGGAAGAGCAGGCCGGAACTCTTGGACCTGAGGTGAAGCTGCTGTCTTTCAGGCAGACTTTCTTCTTCCTCAGGGAAGACTCGGCTTCGCTTTTTTTTTTTTTTAAAGATTTTATTTATTTATTTGACAGAGAGAGACACAGCTAGAGAGGGAACACAAGCAGGGGGAGTGAGAGAGGGAGAAGCAGGCTTCCCGCGGAGCAGGGAGCCCGATGTGGGGCTGGATTCCAGAACCCCAGGATCATGACCTGAGCCGAAGGCAGACACTTAACCACTGAGTCACCCAGGCCTCCACCCTATTTTTTTTTTTAAAGATTTATTTATTTATTTTAGAGGGCGAGAGAGAAAGAGCGAGCAGGGGGGAAGAGGTAGAGGGAGAAGGAGAGAGAATCCCAAGCAGACTACATGCTGAGCATGGAGCCCAACTTGGGCCTCGATCCCAGGATCCCAAGACCACCTAAGCCAAAACCAACAGTTGGACACTCAACCAACTGCGCCACCCAGGTGGCCCCTCGGCTCTGCTTGTAAGGCCTTGCAGCTGACTGAATCAGGCCCTAGACTATCTAGGATAATCTCCCTGAGAGTCAACTAATGGTGGATTTAGTTACATCTACAAAATCTTTCACAACAACACCTGGATTATTGCCTGATTGAACAACTGGACACTATAGTCTAGCCACGCTGACACCTACAACTAACATCACCCCCTACCTCAAGCTTTTTTTTTTTTCTTTCTTTTTTTTGGTAAAAGCATGTGACATAAAACTTACTCTACCAACCTTTTTAAAGTGTACAGGACAGGAGGAATAACTCTGCACACTGTAGTGCAATAGATGTCTAGAAAATTTTCATTTTGCAAAACTGAAAGTCTATGGCCATTTAACAACAACTCCCCTTTCCCCACTCCTCCCAGCCTACCTCATACTTGTAATCCTTTCCTAGAACTCCTTCGAAGCTGCTGGAGTGCAACAGTTCAAAGCAGAAAGAGGCAGTAGACTGTGAGGTCACTTGGCTGTGGTGCCCCACTGTTTGTCGTGACTCTTACAGCCAGTGTGGCCCTGGCTGCAGCACAGGGATGATGGGAGACTCGGCCTTGTTCCCTGGCTCTCCTTTTCATAGTGGGGAGTTGCAAGGGAAGAAAGAAGGCCAGAAAAAAACGAGGGGCAAGGAGCTGAGATCCTGCTCGGAGCTGATGGGCTAGGGAGGAAGCAAGTGCAAAAAAAAAAAAAAAAGAAAAAGCTAGAGACCCATTTATAATTTTGTTTGGGCAGTTGAGTGTGAGGCCCCAGTTTCTTTTATTTAAAAATACACTTAGGTTTGCTTTCTTTAGTGCACAGGTGGTGTTAATGAAATTGAGGTCGTGAGTGTGATTTCTCTCTGAGCCATTTAGCTTCACTGCTTCACAAGGACAGATTGCACCCCTCACCCCATAGAGGCCTCTTAGATGCTGCCGTGACTGCTAGGTACAGAGGAATGTAAACAGCTCAGTCCAGAATTTATTCCTAATATGGGGGGAAGACGTCTTTCGCAGATTCACAACTTCCTGATTATGTACATTCCTAGCAGAATGAAAACACCCTGGGTCAAGAGTTAAGAGGCACAAATGCCTGTGTCTGGTTCCATCATTAGCTAGTTAATTGTGTGTTCCTTTGCTCTTTGCTGAAATGGAGTTGCATGAATTGGAAGGTGGCTTCCAGGCTGTAGCTCCTTGATTCTAAAGGACAGTGTTCTCTGTCCCATAAGTGTCTAGGGTGAATGGTTGCAGAGTGGTTATTAGATTTACTGGGATCCCAGTCTTATGTTATAACACATTATGTCTAGAGCAACTCCTCTTCAGGATTGGTATGAACCTTAAGCCAAAGAGTTTCAACTTTACTTTGTATTTCAACAATAATACGATTGCCCAAAACCTGGGACACTCTTAAGATTTGTGTCAGAACAATGGATATAGGTTGGGACTCTCCGGGGCAAACTGAAACTCAAGGTCACTTGGGTGGAAGGCAGTGAGGAATCATGGAACAGATTTGATTAGGGAAGTGATTTAGTTTTTCTCTGATTGCTCTAATAATTGAGAAAATATGCATTAGCATATGTCAAAAGGCAAAGTATACTTGCTAGTTTTGCTTAAGGAAGGTTCATTTGCTGCCAAGCTTTAAAAGAGTAGGGGAAAAGAGACCAGAGGCAAGGAGCTCAGTAAGAAATTACCAGAATAATCCAGGCAAGAGGCGATGGGAGCAGGGCAGGACAGTTCTGGAAAAAGGCCTGAGCATTTGTATTCTTAGGCAATCAGAAGTCATGGTAGCAAGGAAGATGAAGCCTACTTAAGCTGTTCGGAAGAAAATCATTAGCTAGACTTAATGAATAAAGAGAATAGTCTGATTTTGTGGATATTAAAAATGTCATATTTAGTGACTTTAAATTTAGGGGTTGGTTCTGAACAATCATTTATTGCTCAGCAGCACGAAAAAAAGCATCAAATCCCTGAACCTTGAGATTCTGCTCTTGGCTTTTCTCAAAATAGAACCACTCGATAGCTTTCTCAGCCGAATGCCTTCATTTAAAGTTAGGCCAGTTGGAGAGATGAATTGGATAAATGTTTCTGGAGATATTTGGTCATGAGACTATATCATTAGGACTTGTAAAGCATGTCTAATTTACTTAATGGATTATAATGTCTTGGAAATGACTATAATGATCTATTTACACAGAATGCCTGAGTGCACAGACCATTTGTATAAATAAGCAATTATGTTCCCTGCTGTCAGGATATTTTGATCCGAAGATCAGTTACCTGATGCCTTTCCTCTATAGTGTTAATTCGGGTAGTGATTATATCTTGCATATTATAAATCTTCAAATAATCATTATGAATAGCAGCTGCTTGGGGCTTGGCTATTTTTACCCCAGATATAAAAGCCTGCCTGAAAAATTTCATTTAAGATGGGAAGTGATATGGAGGAGTCCGAAGGAACATTCTTGGGTCTGTTTTATGTGCAGTCTTGATATGTCCTGAAGTGTGTGTGTGTTCCTTTCTTTTTCTGGAAAGGAATGAAAAAAAAATACTTAGGCTAATATGGTAAATGCTAAGAACCACGTTTGAGTACATTCATTCATTTGCTGTGAGTGCCTTTTCCCCAACCTGGGATTTTCTAGTGTCTGCAACTTTAAAGCCATATACACCAGGAATTCTTTGCTGTCTGTCTGTTCTATTGATCAGAGAGCTGAAGAGAGCCTGATAGAGTTATGTTGGAGAACTCTTTCCTTTCCCCCTTTATCTGCCTGGTGTGCTTCTAAGGGTGTTAATTTATTTTATGGTGTATATGATAAAGAGCAAATAAATTTAAAATAAGAAATGCAAGTAAAGGGAAAATAATATAGGAAAATACCATGGAGTCAGAAGCAAGGTTAGTCCACAGAAGGCATACTATAAAGTCCTATGCTGCTGTCACAGGTGGACCACAATTTGGGTTTTAAATCTTCTAACAGCCAACTGGAATGGGAAGCATGACATGAACAAGTTTCACAGAACCCATTAAGTAAAATCAATTAGTCATATAGGTGAAACAGAATTATTTCTGATCTGAATTCAGAAAATTTCCCTTGTGTTCTTATAGAGAGGACGCTGAAATGTGGTCAAAGGTAGCTTTGATAATATTATTACATACCATTTTTGAAATATCAGGTGCTTTACTTGCCATATGGGTTCTGGGTGAATTCCTGTCATTCTCTAGTTTGTACTAAGACCTCCACATTGGTGCCCGTTGAGACCTGGTATTAAGTCTGGTTGGCCCTCAGTGAAGGGGTGATCACTTTGGCTCTCCCATGAACCCATGATCTTGTGATTTTCCCAGGAGGGTCTATAGTGTTCCTGATCCCTGGGTTGGGTGACACTGCCGCATGTATTAGTTTCCTATTGTAACAAAC
The DNA here is from genome assembly GCF_009762305.2 of Zalophus californianus. NCBI lineage: Eukaryota > Metazoa > Chordata > Mammalia > Carnivora > Otariidae > Zalophus > Zalophus californianus. The sequence continues at coordinate 42,704,698 of NC_045599.1, forward strand.
TAGAACAAACTCAGTGGCTTAAATAGTGCAGATTTATTATCTTACAGTTCTGGAGGTCAATAATCCAAAATGGGTTTCGTGGGCTAAAATCAAGGTATCAGGAGGGCCTTGAGTGCTCTCGGCTTTTCTTTCCGTCTAGAGACTGTCTGCATTCATTGGGCTCTGGCCTTCTTCAACAATCTTATCACTTCAGCCTTTGCTTCCAGAGTTCCATCTTCTCTCACTCTGACCCTCTGTTGCCCTTTGTCCCTTACAAGAGCCTGGTGATGACATTGGGTCCACCTGGACAATCCAGGGTAATCTCTCCATCTCAAGACCTTTAACTTAATCACATCTGCCAATTTCCTTTTACCATGTAGGAGAACACATTCCCAGGTTCCTGGGGTTAGGATGTGGATAACTTGGGGGGCGGGGGGAGGTGGATATTATTCTGTCAGTCACCCAAGAGAATTGAAAACAGGAGGGGTGGATTGTGTGCTATCCTATACTATACAAGCATGCTTGGCAGGAGTTTCATACAGGATCCAGGTGGAAAAATGGGGCTGTTTCCAGTAGAGGAGAGTCTATTGAATATGTGGACTTAGATACAGAGATGCGGCAGGAGCTGAAAACAAGGCAAGGTAGCTTAACTCAGAGATGAACTGCTGGAGATGCTGCTAGCATCTCTAGGATGGAGGGACAACAGGAGGAGATCGTGCTACCAAAGCCTAGGAGCCAGGGCCACCGGGCTGGAGCTGAATACTTGGAGGACGCATGTCTGGCAGGCGCTGAGGTCAGGGAAGAGGCATAGGCAATGCTGGAGACATGGCCTCTCGTGAGGGAGTGGGAGGAAATACCCTGGCTTCTTTCTCTTCCCAGCTGCCCGTCTCCCACTAACCTTGGCTAAATGTTTCTTTGGTAAAACTAACCAGAAGCTCATAGGCCAGGGGTATGGAAACTGTGGATGGCAGGCGCCTGTGATATAAAGCCCAAGAGGTGACAGGCTCTGGAGGTGAAAGCAAACAAGAAAATGGCCCAAACATCACATGTCGTGAGATAACCCGCACGTAAATAACATGGGGGAAGACGTCTGGTACCATTTTTGTTAAACCTGTACATAAGCTCTGGCTCGTAATACAGTGAAGAAAAGAGACGCTTGTGTGTAGGGAGACGGGGTGTGGGGGAGAGTATAAGCAACTGATTTTCACTTTAGTAGGATTTCTCCAAGGGCTAGACTTGAAAAGGTTTTCAGCCACTCTGTAAAGGGCACGTTTATTTTTATGACACTGAATGGATGCTTTGTTCCCTCTGCTCTCACATCTTAGCCCCCTCTCCTTTCCCTCTCTCTCCGTCCTTCCTTCCCCTCCCGTGTCTTGCTCCTCCATTCCTCCTTTTCTTCTTCAAGCTGTCCTCCTTCCTCCCCCCCACCTCGTCTTCACCCTTTGTTTGCTTTCATTTCTTAAAACATGGCTGTTATTAACAACAGGCACCTACTTCTCAGAATGATTACTGGTGACTCTCTCCTCCTTTCTCACTTTGCCTCCCAGTCCATGGACTGCTTGCGGCGCTCTTTAGGCTGGGGACTACAGAATTATTTTCATTATATCTCTTTTTAACTTTCTGCCTTAAGAAGCATTTTAGGACCTCTCCGAGGATGCAAATCAATGGTATTGGACTCACCCTATGTCCACTTATCTGGATTCCTCTCTACCTTCAGTTCCCTGATATTTCCTTCCATATTCCAAAGTGTCTTTTGTTTTTGTTTTTGGTGCCCATTTTCCAGGGGGGCTGTGGGGCTCCTATGTAAGGCCTGACCCAGACAAAGGTCATGCCTTTGGTTCTAAAATGAAAGAAGCGCACAACATAAAAGTACACGCTTCTCTGTTGAGATTATAAGCATTGTTCAAATATCATTCACTACATTGTCCAGGTGGACCCAAATATCATTCACATTTAAAGTGGTTTGGACTCCATGCTGAAGGGAAATGAGGAAAACATTTTTCATGAGAGATGAGCTTCTGATAGAAAGAAATTGAAGGCTTCAATGCAGTCATCCTTACCCAGTTATTTTCATTTAATAATACATAGAGTCATTGGTTGATGAGTTTTGGGACCTCGATGGCAGCAGTGTGTTGAGCTAGTCGTGCTCCTCAGCATTAGTATTGCTGTTGATCTGAAGCCCCCGGTGAGGCAGCACACATAGACTCTCATTCCAGATTTGCTAGGTTTCATGTTGGCTTGATCACTTACCTGCTCTGTGACCTTGAGCAAGTTACTTAATCACTCAGTTTCCTCAGCTGTAAAATAAGGATAATAAAAGTGTCTGCATCCCAGTGCTGTTGAAAGAATTAATTATGCCAGGCACATAGTAAGGGCTCTGTAAGTGTTTCCTCTATATTTTCCTTTATTTTCCCCCCTTCCTTCTTCATAGGCACTTCCATTGGCACCTGTTTTTTTTTATGATTAAACATTTTAAAAAATTTTTTATTGTTATGTTAATCACCATACATTACATCATTAGTTTTTGATGTAGTGTTCCATGATTCATTGTTTGTGCATAACACCCAGTGCTCCACGCAGAACGTGCCCTCCTTAATACCCATCACCAGGCTAACCCATCCCCCCACCCCCCTCCCCCCTAGAACCCTCAGTTTGATTTTCAGAGTCCATCTCACCATTCGTCTCCCCCTCCGATTTCCCCCCTTCATTCTTCCCCGCCTGCTATCTTCTTCTTCTTCTTCTTTTTTTTAAACATATATTGTATTATTTGTTTCAGAGGTACAGATCTGTGATTCAACAGTCTTGCACAATTCACAGTGCTCACCATAGCACATACCCTCCCCAATGTCTATCACCCAGCCACCCCATCGCTCCCACCCCCCACCACTCCAGCAACCCTCAGTTTGTTTCCTGAGATTGAGAATTCCTCATATCAGTGAGGTCATATGATACATGTCTTTCTCTGATTGACTTATTTCGCTCAGCATAACACCCTTCAGTTCCATCCATGTCATTGCAAATGGCAAGATCTCATTCCTTTTGATGGCTGCATAATATTCCATTGTATATATCTACCACATCTTCTTTATCCATTCATCTGGCGATGGACATCTTGGCTCTTTCCATAGTTTGGCTATTGTGGACATTGCTGCTGTAAACATCGGGGTGCACGTACCCCTTTGGATCCCTACATTTGTATCTTTGGGGTAAATACCCAGTAGTGCAATGGCTGGATTGAGAACCTCCATACTGTTTTCCAGAGTGGCTGCACCAGCTTGCATTCCCACCAACAGTATAGGAGGGTTCCCCTTTCTGCGCATCCCTGCCAACATCTGTCGTTTCCTGACTTCTTAATTTTAGCCATTCTGACTGGTGTGAGGTGATATATCATTGAGGTTTTGATTTGGATTTCCCTGATGCCAAGCGATGTTGAGCACTTTTTCATGTGTCTGTTGGCCATTTGGATGTCTTCTTTGGAAAAATGTCTGCTCATGTCTTCTGCCCATTTCTTGATTGGATCACTTGTTATTTGGGTGTTGAGTTTAAGAAGTTCTTTATAGATTTTGGATACTAGCCCTTTATCTGATATGTCATTTGCAAATATCTTCTCCCATTCTGTCGGTTGTCTTTTGGTTTTGTTGACTGTTTCTTTTGCTGTGCAAAAGCTTTTTATCTTGGGCGCCTGGGTGGTTCAGTTGGTGAAGCGACTGCCTTCGGCTCAGGTCATGATCCTGGAGTCCCGAGATCGAGTCCCACATTGGGCTCCCTGCTCAGCGGGGAGTCTGCTTCTCCCTCTGACCCTCTTCCCTCTTGTGCTCTCTATTCTGTCTTTCTCAAATAAATAAATAAAATCTTTAAAAAAAAAGCTTTTTATCTTGACGAAGTCCCAATAGATCCGTTTTTCCTCTTGCTTCCCTTGCCTTTGGCGATGTTCCTAGGAAGAAGTTGCTGTGGCTGAGGTCGTAGAGGTTGCTGCCTGTGTTCTCCTTTAGGATTTTGATGGACTCCTGTCTCACATTTAGGTCTTTCAACCATTTGGAGTCTATTTTTGTGTGTGGTGTAATGGAACAAATAATCCTAAAATTTGTATGGAACCAGAAAAGACCCCGAATAGCCAGAGGAATGTTGAAAAAGAAAAGCAAAGCTGGCAGCATCACAATTCCGGACTTCCAGCTCTATTACAAAGCTGTCATCATCAAGACAGTATGGGACTGGCACAAAAACAGACACATAGATCAATGGAACAGAATAGAGAGCCCAGAAATGGACCCTCAACTCTATGGTCAACTAATCTTTGACAAAGCAGGAAAGAATGTCCAATGGAAAAAAGACAGTCTCTTCAACAAATGGTGTTGGGAAAATTGGACAGCCACATGCAGAAGAATGAAGCCGGACCATTTCCTTACACCACACATTGGCACCTGTTTTTAATATGTTTGTGTTTTTAAGTATATATATATATTCTTCTAAAATATGTAGTGTCATGCATGTTTGCATGTGTGTTTGTGTCTGTGTGTTTGATTTAGTGTTAGGCTATACATTTTATTCTATTTTTGTGTTTTTGTTGTGTATCCAGTTGGCTATGCTTGTTTCTAGGTCATTACTTCTGCCTGACTCATAGCACATTGTAGTGTATGTCCATCACATTTACTTATCTGCTGACCTAGTGGTGTCACCCGAGATGCCTCCAATTCCCTACTGCAAACAATTCTGTGACAAGCACACTTGTACGAGAAATGGAACCACTGGGTCGCAAGGCATTCACAGTCTCACTATGAATAAGCCAGGTCGCTTTCCAGAAGGGCTGTAGTAGTTTATACTTGTTCCAGCAAGGCGCGAGAGTTCCTGATTTGACCGAGTTTCCTGATCACAAAACATTAAGTATTTGTTCTAATTTGGCATACCGTGATATTTTATTGTACGAATTTTCAGTTCTGTGATTATTTGTGGGACTGTACCCCTGGGTTTTTGCTTCTTTAGCCGATAGGTTCCCTCTTCTGTGTATTGTTCAAGGACCTTGAATTTCTGCTTCCAGGTATGAGTGAGTGCTTGCAACAGACCAGTGCTCTCAACAAGAGTTAAGGGATTTAGAAAAGCCAGATTTGAAAAAAAAAATGTTTAAAGGCATTGGAGAGCTTCTGAGGCAATCAATATTTAAGAGGACAAATGTCCGGAAAAAGGGAGGTGAACGAATGTTCTGCAACAGGCTTTATCCTTGGGGATCTTCCAGTTCTAGGTGTGGGGCACATGTATTTTAGGCTTCTGGCCCCCAGAACTGTGAGAAAATAATTTATATTGTTCTGAGCCACCTGGTTTATGGTTACTTGTTGCAGCAGCCACAGGAAACTCATACATGTTATAAATAAGAAGTCATCTATATACTACCTGTTTTGCTAGCAAACACTCTAGTGCTTTCTAAGATAGATGGGGTTCTTCCTTGAATACTCTTTAAAGACCCCAAGAATGTATCTTCTGGGGGTCTGAGAATGAGTTCTTTTCATTACTCATCTGCTGCTTCCTGTTGCCATCTGCTAGGTCTGAATGATGCCATTCCCTGGCCTGATGTGTCTGTCCTAGGAAGTGAGCACTCTCATTCCTTTGTAGATATGACTGTGGCCAGTGTCAGAAGATAGTGGAACACAGAGCACAATTCACACCCGCTGCAAGATGTGGCAAATTTCAGAAGCTACATGCCTTACTTTGCGCAATTCCAAGGAGATACCATTTGTGTTTTTTGTACATGAAAGGTAGCCCCTTGGGGCAGTGTAATGCAGTCTTTGCATAGGCCCTTCTCATGGACTCCCCTCCAGAAGCAGCTCCTTTACCTAGCACCACATCTCAGGTCCCAACCTAATTCCAGTTGTTTGGAGTGAATTTAAGCACCCCCATTATAGTCAAGAATCAAAACAGCCATGAGAACAAAACAAAACAAAACAAAACAAAACAAAAAAAACAAAAAAAGAAAGAAAAATTCTCCCTTTGAACTAGTCTAAAGCTCACCTTCTCAGTTTTCTGTCCCAGAATCAGACTCTTCCGATTAATTACGGAAATACCTTCACCTTTCTGAGATAACCTCATCTCCAACCCACCCTTTAGTGAGGCCAATAACATCAACATTCAGCTGCACATCATTTCATTTCTCACAGTCTGTGTAATTCAGTCTTGTGGTCATTCACTGAAGATTGTGGTAGCTCTCTCCAAGATGGCATTATTAATGCCTTTTCTTCCTGAATAGTCATGTTGATCCCACACTGAGAGGTGGAGAATATTCCTCCACCCCTTTCAGTCTGGTCTGGTCTTTAATGCTTTGACCAATAGAGACCCGCAGAAGTGATGTGCTAACCCCAGGCCTAGCTTTTAAGGAAACTGGCAGCTTCCACTGGAGCTGGTCACCTGAGCAGCCAAGTAAGAAGTCCAGCTCTAAGGAAGTTTAGGTTGAGCTTTGCCTAGGCTTGTCCCATTCCTTTGTGTGATGCTTCTCAACAGGGTGTGATGAAGAGTAGGTTTGACCATCTCTCCTGCTGTCTATTTTCTGTCAGCTTTTGGGCTCTTGTCAGCATGCAAATAAGATACATATATACCTATACATCCTTCACTAGGACAAGTAATAATATACCCACATATCAATATATAAAGCAATACTTAGAAAAGAAGAATTTCTTCTTAGAAACAAAACCCCACAGAAATATACACCTGATTCAACTGCACAAAAAAAATTTCTATCACTAAACCACCTAAAACCCTTGCAATCAGATTAACAGTTCTCAGTTTTCTCCAAGTGGTAACTTGCCTTTGCATTTGTATTTAAAGAGTCTATTTGGTTAGTTTTCTCTGAACAAATAAAGAAGCTTGCCCCAAAAGAGTAGTCACATTCCTGTCTCTTTTAAGACTAATGCTCTGTGCAGCTTTGAAACAACAATTATTTCCTGTTCTATCACTTCCATCAAGATCTGGAGATCCTTGTGGGGGGGGCGGAGCAAGATGGCGGAGGAGTAGGAGACCTAGATTTCGTCTGGTCTCAGAAATTTAGCTGAATAGGGATCAAACCATTCTGAACACCTACGAACTCAACAGGAGATCAAAGAGGAGAGTAGCAACAACTGTCTGAACAGAGAAGCGACCACTTACTGGAAGTCGGGCCACTGCTCCTCCAGCAGGGACCCAACAAGCGGCAGAGCCAGGGAGACTCCCCTTCCTCCCCCGGGAGGAGCGGTGCGGGAACGCACCGTGGGGATCTGCTGGGTTTGGAGACTCCACATGGGGTCAGGTGCCAGAGATAGCAACGCTGGGTCACAGGCCGGGTGAGCACGGTGTGCGGCTGGAGACCGGGGACAAGGGAGTGACTGCTTTTATCTGTGGGCGCACTGAGGAGCGGGGCCCCGAGTTCTCAGCTCCTCCGGGTGGAGATTGGGAAGCCACCATTTTTGCTCTGGTCCTCCAAGGCTGTACCGAGAGCTTGCAGGGAACAAAAGCTCCTGAGATCAAACCCCAGCAGCTTGCTTGGCCCGGACCGACAAGGGCGGGGCAATTCAGCCTCCGGCAAAGACATTTGGAAACCAGAGCAACAGGCCCCTCCCCCAGAAGATCAGCACGAACAGCCAGCAAGCCAAGACCAAGTTTACCGATCAAGGAGAACGGGAGAACTCCAGCGCTAGGGGAATTCTGCACATAGAATTCATGGCTTTTTTTTACCATGATTCATTAGTTCATCAAAGTTAATTTTTGTTAACTGTTTTTTTATTTTTCTTTTTCCCTTTTTCAACCAACATCTTATCAATCTCTTTTTTTAAAAAAAAACACATTTTTTATTTTTCATTTTTAGAGTCATATTTTATCCCTTCATAGTAGTTACCCTTATTTTTGGCATATATATATATAGGTTGTTCTCTCTTTAAAATTTTGAGATACAGTTTCTTCTAACAGATCAAAATATACCCTAAATCACTAGTGTATGACTCTGTTCTAGTCTCCTGCCTGATCACATTCTCTCCCTTTTTTCTTTTTTTTTTCCTCTTTCTTAAATCTTCTTCTTTCTTTTTTCAAACAACTTCTTATCTTATCAAGTCCTTTTATAAAATCTTTTATAATTTTCATCTTTACAGTCATCTTCTATCCCTTCATTGTATCAACCCTTATTTTGTACATATATGTCTTTCTTCCTTTAAAATTTTAGGAGGCACTTTTTTCTAACAGACCAAAATATGCCCAAAATCTAGTGTGTGGCACTGATCTATGCACTAGCCTGATCATATTTGATCATATTCTGCTTTTTTGGTATTGTTCTGTTTTTGTTTTTATCTTCTTTCTTTTTTTTTTTCTCTTTCTTTTTTCTTTCTTTCCCTTTCTTTTCCCCTGGTTTCAGGTCTTTTCTGATTTCTATACAGTATATTTGCTGGGGACATTGTTAACCTGTTAGCATTTTGTTCTTTCATTCATCTAGTCTCCTCTGGACAAAATGACAAGATGAAAAAAATCACCTCAGCAAAAAGAAAAAGAGGTAGTACCGTCAGCCAGGGACCTACTCAATACGGACATTAGTATGATGTCAGACCTAGAGTTCAGAATCATGACTTTAAAGATACTAGCTGGGTTTGAAAAAAGCGTGGAAGTTATTAGAGAAACCCTTTCTGGAGAAATAAAAGAACTAAAATCTAACCAAGTCGAAATCAAAAAGGCTATTGATGAGGTGTAATCAAAAAGGGGGGCACTAACTGCTAGGATAAATGAGGCAGAAGAGAGAATCAGTGATATAGAAGACCAAATGATGGAAAATAAAGAGGCTGAGAAAAAGAGGGAGAAACAACTACAGGATCACGAGGGCAGAATTCGAGAGATAAGTGATACGATAAGACGAAACAACATTAGAATAATTGGGATCCCAGAAGAAGAAGAAAGAGAGAGAGGGGCAGAAGGTATATCGGAGCAAATAATAGCAGAGAACTTCCCTAATGTGAGGAAGGAAACAGGCATCAAAATCCAGGAGGCACAGAGAACCCCTCTCAAAATCAATAAAAATAGGTCAACACCCCGACATCTAATAGTAAAACTTCCGAGTCTCAGAGACAAAGAGAAAATCCTGAAAGCAGCTCGGGAGAAGAGATATGTAACCTACAATGGTAAAAATATTAGATTGGCAACAGACCTATCCACAGAGACCTGGCAGGCCAGAAAGCACTGGCAAGATATCTTCAGAGCACTAAACGAGAAAAATATGCAGCCAAGAATACTATATCCAGCTAGGCTGTCATTGAAAATAGAAGGAGAGATAAAAAGCTTCCAGAACAAACAAAAACTAAAGGAATTTGCAAACACGAAACCAGCCCTCCAAGAAATGTTGAAAGGGGTCCTCTAAGCAAAGAGAGAGCCTAAAAGCAGCAAAGATCAGAAAGGAACAAGGACAACATACAGTAACAGTCACCTTACAGGCAATACAATGGCACTAAATTCATACCTTTCAATAGTTACCCTGAATGTAAATGGGCTCAATGCCCCAATCAAAAGACACAGGCTATCAGATTGGATTAAAAAACAAGACCCATTCATATGCTGTCTGCAAGAGACTCATTTTAGACCCAAAGACACCCCCAGATTGAAAGTGAGGGGGTGGAAAACCATTTACCATGCTAATGGACACCAAAAGAAAGCTGAGGTGGCAATCCTTATATCAGACAAACTAGATTTTAAAACAAAGACTGTAATAAGAGACGAGGAAGGACACTATATCCTACTTAAAGGGTCTATCCAACAAGAAGATCTAACAATTGTAAATATCTATGCCCCGAACATGGGAGCAGCCAATTATATAAGGCAATTAATAACAAAAGCAAAGAAACACATTGACAACAATACAATAATAGTGGGGGAATTTAACACCCCCCTGACTGAAATGGACAGATCATCTAAGCAAAAGATCAACAAGGAAATCAAGACTTTAAATGACACACTGGACCAAATGGACTTCACAGACATATTCAGAACATTCCATCCCAAAGCAACGGAATACACATTCTTCTCTAGTGCCCATGGAACATTCTCCAGAATTGATCACATCCTAGGTCACAAATCAGGTCTCAACCGGTACCAAAAGAATGGGATCATTCCCTGCATATTTTCAGACTACAATGCTTTGAAACTAGAACTCAATCACAAGAGGAAAATCGGAAAGAACTCAAATACGTGGAGGCTAAAGAGCATCCTACTAAAGAATGAATAGGTCAACCAGGAAATTAAAGAAGAATTAAAAAAATTCATGGAAACCAATGAAAATGAAAACACAACTGTCCAAAATCTTTGGGATACAGCGAAGGCAGTCCTGAGAGGAAAGTATATAGCAATACAAGCCTTTCTCAAGAAACAAGAAAGGTCTCAAATACACAACCTAACCCTACACTTAAAGGAGCTGGAGAAAGAACAGCAAATAAAGCCTAAACCCAGCAGGAGAAGAGAAATAATAAAGATCAGAGCAGAAATCAATGAAATAGAAACCAAAAGAGCAGTAGAACAGATCAACGAAACTAGGAGCTGGTTCTTTGAAAGAATTAACAAGATTGATAAACCCCTGGCCAGACTGATCAAAAAGAAAAGAGAAATGACCCAAATCAACAAAATCATGAATGAAAGAGGAGAGATCACAACCAACACCAAAGAAATACAAACAATTATAAGAACATATTATGAGCAACTCTATGCCACGAAATTAGATAACCTGGAAGAAATGGATGCATTCCTAGAAATGTATCAACTACCAAAATTGAACCAGGAAGAAATAGAAAACCTGAACAGACCTATAACCACTAAGGTAATTGAAGCAGTCATCAAAAATCTCCCAAGAAACAGAAGCCCAGGACCAGATGGTTTCCCAGGGGAATTCTATCAGACATTTAAAGAAGAATTAATACCTATTCTCCTGAAACTGTTCCAAAAAATAGAAATGGAAGGAAAACTTCCAAATTCGTTTTATGAGGCCACCATTACCTTGACCCCCAGACCAGACAAAGACCCCATCAAAAAAGAGAATTACAGACCAATATCCTTGATGAACATGGATGCAAAAATTCTCACCAAAATACTAGCCAATAGGATCCAACAGTACATTAAAAGGATTATTCACCACAACCAAGTGGGATTTATCCCTGGGCTGCAAGGCTGGTTCAACATCCACAAATCAATCAACGTGATACAATACATTAACAAAAGAAAGAACAAGAATCATATGATCCTCTCAATAGATGCAGAAAAAGCATTTGACAAAGTACAGCATCCTTTCTTGATCAAAACTCTTCAGAGTATAGGGATAGAGGGTACATAGCTCAATATCATAAAAGCCATCTACGAAAAACCTACAGCGAATATCATTCTCAATGGGGAAAAGCTGAGAGCTTTCCCCCTAAGGTCAGGAACGCGGCAGGGATGTCCACTCTCACCACTGCTATTCAACATATTAGTAGAAGTCCTAGCCACAGCAATCAGACAACAAAAAGAAATCAAAGGCATCCAAATTGGCAAAGAGGAAGTCAAACTCTCACTCTTTGCAGATGATATGATACTGTATGTGGAAAACCCCTAAGACTCCACCCCAAAACTGCTAGAACTCATACAGGAATTCAGTAAAGTGGCAGGCTATAAAATCAATGCACAGAAATCAGTGGCATTCCTATACACCAACAACAAGACAGAAGAGAGACAAATCAAGGAGTCGATCCCATTTACAATTGCACCCAAAACCATAAGATACCTAGGAATAAATTTAACCAAAGAGGCGAAGGATCTGTACTCTGAAAACTATAAAATACTCAGGAAAGAAATTGAAGAAGACACAAAGAAATGGAAAAACGTTCCATGCTCATGGATTGGGAGAACCAACATTGTGAAGATGTCAATGCTACCTAGAGCAATCTACACATTCAATGCAATCCCCATCAAAATACCATCCACTTTTTTCAAAGAAATGGAACAAATAATGCTAAAATTTGTATGGCACCAGAAGAGACCCCGAATAGCCAGAGGAATATTGAAAAAGAAAAGCAAAGCTGGCGGCATCACAATTCCGGACTTCCAGCTCTATTACAAAGCTGTCATCATGAAGACAGTATGGTACTGGCACAAAAACAGACACATAGATCAATGGAACAGAATCGAGAGCCCAGAAGTGGACCCTCAACTCTATGGTCAACTTATCTTTGACAAAGCAGGAAAGAATGCCCAATGGAAAAAAGACAGTCTCTTCAACAAATGGTGTTGGGAAAATTGGACAGCCACATGCAGAAGAATGAAACTGGACCATTTCCTTACACCACACACGAAAATAGACTTCAAATGGTTGAAAGACCTAAACGTGAGACAGGAGTCCTTCAAAATCCTAAAGGAGAACACAGGTAGCAACCTCTTCGACCTCAGCCGCAGCAACTTCTTCCTAGAAACATCGCCAAAGGCACGGGAAGCCAGGGCAAAAATGAAGTATTGGGATTTCATCAAGATAAAAAGCTTTTGCACAGCAAAAGAAACAGTCCACAAAACCAAAAGACAACCGACAGAATGGGAGAAAATATTTGCAAATGACATATCAGATAAAGGGCTAGTATCCAAAATCTATAAAGAACTTATCAAACTCAACACCCAAAGAACAAATGATCCAATCAAGAAATGGGCAGAAGACATGAATAGACATTTTTCCAAAGAAGACATCCAAATGGCTAACAGGCACATGAAAAAGTGCTCAACATCGCTTGGCATCAGGGAAATCCTAATCAAAACCTCAATGAGATACCACCTCACACCCGTCAGAATGGCTAAAATTAACAAGTCAGGGAACGACAGATGTTGGCGGGGATGTGGAGAAAGGAGAACCCTCCTACACTGTTGGTGGGAATGCAAGCTGGTGCAACCACTCTGGAAAACAATATGGAGGTTCCTCTAACAGTTGAAATTAGAGCTACCATTCGATCCAGCAATTGCACTACTGGGTATTTACCCCAAAGATACAAATGTAGGGACCCGAAGGGGTACGTGCACCCCAGTGTTTATAGCAGCAATGTCCACAACAGCCAAACTGTGGAAAGAGCCAAGATGTCCATCGCCAGATGAATGGATAAAGAAGAGGTGGTATATATACACAATGGAATATGATGCAGCCATCAAAAGGAATGAGATCTTGCCATTTGCAACGACGTGGATAGAACTGGAGGGTGTTATGCTGAGTGAAATAAGTCAATCAGAGAAAGACATGTATCATATGACCTCACTGATATGAGGTATTCTATCTCTAGAAAATGTTACTGCAAAGATAAAGTGAGGGAAAAAGCGGAGACAAGGAGAAGACATGAAAAGGGGTTTCCCAGAGGGGGTTAAGCAATTTCAGAAGTATAAAAGCTGAAATGAAGATACGGAATTCCATTTCTAGTCTATTTCTTCTTCCTCATATTCCTCCTGATGGCTACATGCACTTCACAAACACATCATCAGGACCACAGTATAACCAAGGCATGATCTTAGACTTAAGTGTTCCAAAGGAATTTCAAAATTTCTAAATACCTGGAATATTCCAAAAGAAAATCATCCACTCCTTGAGAGCTAATCCCAGCTGTTCCTTAGTATCTATCATTCTCATTGTCAACTCTGTCATCTACAATTCTTATTGATATTCTCATTATCAACTCCGTCACCACCATTTCTGGCTATTTATTCAGTCTTTTGAAGATAAACTGAGTTCACTGCTTAGGTTGTAGAAATTAATGCTCAATTTATCCAAATTACATTTATATAATGAAGGCAATAACAATCGTTTGTGATTTATTAGCATAAACAAAAAAATGTTATTCTGAATGTCTTGTATTCAAATTATTTTTAAGGGTAAATTACCAGCTTGCCTCAAACATGGAGTCTATATTTACTGTTGATGCTTGACCAAAAATAATCACTTTTTAAAGAAGTAACAAAAGCTCAAAAAACATGTTTTATAATCCAGTATGTAATTATAGATAAAAATGTCAGAAATCAATAATGCAGTTTGACTATAAGCCTTCAAAATCCCAAGCATATACTAAGCAATAACTAACAATAAACTCAGCAATAATGAATAGGAAAATCAATGTGTCTACAAAAAAATAGTTATCAAAGCCTGCAAACATTGATAGAAACACAGACACAATGATAAAAATTTTCTTTCAAAGGGGAACACTCCTACACTGTTGGTGGGAATGCAAGCTGGTGCAGCCACTCTGGAAAACAGGATGGAGGTTCCTCAAAAAGTTGAAAATAGAGCTACCATACGATCCAGCCATTGCACTACTGGGTATTTACCCCAAAGATACAAATGTAAGGACCCGAAGTGGTACGTGCACCCCAGTGTTTATAGCAGCAATGTCCACAACAGCCAAACTGTGGAAAGAGCCAAGATGTCCATCGCCAGATGAATGGATAAAGAAGAGGTGGTATATATACACAATGGAATATGATGCAGCCATCAAAAGGAATGAGATCCTGCCATTTGCAATGACGTGGATGGAACTGGAGGGTGTTATGCTGAGTGAAATAAGTCAATCAGAGAAAGACATGTATCATATGACCTCAGTGATATGAGGAATTCTTAATCTCAGGAAACAAACTGAGGGTTGCTGGAGTGGTGGGGGGGTGGGAGGGATGGGGTGGCTGGGTGGGTGATAGACAGTGGGGAGGGTATGTGCTATGGTGAGCGCTGTGAATTGTGCAAGACTATTGAATCACAGATCTGTACCTCTGAAACAAATAATGCGATATATGTTAAGAAAAAAAAGAAGAAGAAGTTAGCAGGAGGGGAAGGATGAAGGGGGGTAAATCGGAGGAGGAGACGAACCATGAGAGATGATGGACTCTGAAAAACAAACTGAGGGTTCTAGAGGGGAGGGGGGTGGGGGGATGGGTTAGCCTGGTGATGGGTATTAAAGAGGGCACGTTCTGCATGGAGCACTGGGCGTTATGCACAAACAATGAATCATGGCACACTACATCAAAAACTAATGATGTAATGTATGGTGGTTAACATAACAATAAAAATTAAAAAAATTAAAAATCATTTATACTTTTATACTCTAGAAACAAAAAATTATAAGATGAAAATTTAAAAATACCATCTACAATAGCATAAAAACATAGAATACCCAAGAGTGGATTTAATATATCTGTTAGACATTCTATACTGAATGCCTTAAAGCATTCCTGAAGAGAATTTAGTGAAGAGCTAAATAAATGTAGAATATACTTGAAAAAAAATTTTCTTTCACTTATTTCTCCTTAAAAGTACAAAATTAATATATTTCCCCTTTCCACAGGCTTTTAACTGTCTGATAGTTGTAACTTCATAAAATTATAGGTATAAAAAGCCAATTTTAGGAATTCTTGAGACTAGGAGCAATATTTAATTGAACAGTGGATTAGCAGTTGAAATAACCAGCACCTAAATAAAAAAGAAAAATATGTGAAATTTAATAGAAGAATGACAAAGAACACCGGCTTATTCATCTAAATATTTTAATCTTAGCTATGGTAAAGCCCTGCCTGTCAAAGATCTGAATCACTGGTAGATCTGTTTCTATGGTCTCCCCCTCCGCCCACAACTCTCTCTCTCTTACATCATTTTTTTGTGATTCATGGTATACCTGGTAAATTTTGATTCAATGCCAGATATTGTAGATGAAAAATTGTGGAGAGTCTGGATGATGTTATCTTTTTCGAGAGAAGCTTGGCTCTTTCCTTCACTAGGTAGATGAAATAGAGACTGACTACCCTGATGCAGTCCAGTCATGGACGGAGGTGTGTCAAGGTTGAGTTATAGTTATGACAAGGCTCTGTCTACCTCGGTAGGCCTCTGCTCCTAGGGCAAGTATCCGAGGGGCTCCACGTGAAAACCTGTTTGTGTTTACCTGGTGTGTCTAGAACTCTATTCCTTATCCTCTCAGACCCTGTCCTGCTGAAAATTCCACTCTGGTTTTGGAGCTTTTCTGCTTGGATTTTTAGCTTCCTGCCCATTTAGCATCAACACTTAGTATTCAACAAACGTCTTAAGGGGAAAACTGGCAGTATGTTGGATTCAGTCCTCTACCTCTCTCTTCTCCAAAGAAGTCTGACCCCTCAAGACTCTATGTTTTGCCTTGCAAGCCCCACTAGACTGGCAGAAACTCTACTGGTTTCTCTCTCTCTTAGTAACAGTTCTCTGCCTTTGAGGTAGAATCCACTTCATGACTCTCTCCTAACTTCTGATGGCTGTGGGCAATCCTTGGTGTTCCTTGACTTGGAGACCCATCACTCAAATCTCTGCCCCTGTCTTCATACTTTCTTCTTTGTGTGTTTTTCCCCTTCTCTTTATAAGGACACTTATCATTGGATTTAGTGTCCACTACGGTGGTTGAG
This sequence comes from Zalophus californianus, assembly GCF_009762305.2. Lineage (NCBI taxonomy): Eukaryota > Metazoa > Chordata > Mammalia > Carnivora > Otariidae > Zalophus > Zalophus californianus. The sequence continues at coordinate 42,721,060 of NC_045599.1, forward strand.
ATGGCCCTATCTAGAGATCCTTAACTAAAGTACATCTGCAAAGACCTTTTTTGCAAATTAGGTCACATAAATGGGTTCTGGGTGGATGATATTTTTTGGGGGTGGGGAGCATTATTCAACTCACTATATAGGACATAAATATGAGTAATTGTCCATATTGGTCTTTTGAAGATAGCTATTGAGTCTCCTATGGTATAAATGATGATTTGGGGGGCACAATTCAAGACATTTAAAGGTTATGATTACTGAAATAACAAGACGTTATGTGTATATCTGTGGGTATATGTGCTAGAGAAAGTTTCCAAGATTTAGACAACAAATATATGATAGAGTCCCAAATCCACAGTCTCATATTCCTTCCCTTTCTGTCTTTCTTTATCTGGAAAGAGAAGAAAAATAGAAGAGCAATAAAAATTAGACAGGAAGAGAGAGAGAGAGAGAGAGAGGATAGAATTCCTGCTTTGCTTAGGTTACTAAATAGTTACTATTTACTTGTAGATTTTATTTTCATTTTCTATCACATTATCTCTTATTCTCTAATTATGTTGTTTCTGCCTATCATGCCCCACCCAAATAGATTCTAAACAAGGTGAATGCAGAGGCCATATCATAGTACTCTTCCCAGTTCCAGAAACACTCTAGTTATGTGGTCAGAGTTGAAATCCAAGGGCATATTCAGGGGTGATACAGGAGCTCAGCTCCTTCTGTATACCTAAAATAAGGGCTTCCCCAGGTAGCCATGTTTTCCCAGAGGGATTGGCTCCCCCGGGTAGTAGTCTTGGTCTAGAAGGTATTTTTTCTTCCTCTGCTGAGGGGCTGATAGAGACCTGTCCTCTCTTCCTAATTGCTCTTGCTTTCTAGAGGTTTATTTTACAAGTCATGTGAAGGTAATGTTATTTTATTGTCCTGCCTCACTCTTATTCTCTAACTTCTGTACTTAAGAGAGTAGTGGTGACTCCTCGGTACAGTTTGCCTTATTAGGGGGCCTAAACTCTAAAACTACTCTGATCTAAATGTAATATATCCTCTATTCAATACGAGCCACCTTTGGGACTCTGAGTCTAAGCTGTTCCCACAAGGGTTTCATGCTTATGCAACACCATCAATTCAATCTTCATAGCACTTACTAGAAACTTTCTGTTTTGCCCTTGACTGTGAAACCATTTATTCTCATATGTTTGCTTATATGTCCTATCTCCTTAAAAATTGTTCCGCCGTTTGTTTAGTAAACATTTTAAATATTGCTATGTGCCAGGCTCTGCACCATGTGCAACAGATTCAGAGAGGGAGTAGACATGCCTTACTCCTTGCGGCTTGTAGACACTGAAGTAGACAGTCATGATCAACACGAGACTGTTAGGGAGAGGCACTGGCTATCAAAAGCCAACAACCTTCCCCAGGATTAAGGGTTCTAGAAAAAACTCCTGGGAGTAGGTGATGTCCAAGTGGAGTTTTGGAGAATGGAGAAGGAATTTTCAGGTCGGGAGTGAGGAGGTGGGTAAAGACCATTCTAAGCAGAGAGGATAGTAAGAACAAAGACTTAGAAGCAAAGCACCCAGGGGCGCCTGGGTGGCTCAGTTGGTTAAACTGCTGCCTTTGGCTCAGGTCGTGATCCCAGGGTCCTGGGATCGAGCCCCACCTCTGGCTCCCTGCTCGGAGGGAAGCCTGCTTTTCCCTCTCCCTCTGCCTGCTGCTCTGCCTACTTGTGCTCTCTATCTGTCAAATAAATAAATAAAAAATATCTTAAAAAAAAAAGAAGCGAAGCACCCAGTTTGCATTGTGCAGGAAAGGATAAACAACTTGGTTTTAGGTGGAGTAGAGAGTGAGAGGAAATGATGGGATGTGTAGTGGGCAAGTTCCTCTGAGGCCAGATGTGGAATCCTTGTCTATCATGCTGAAGAGTTTGGACACTCTGCTTACGGCCCCAGAACCCCTGAAAACAATGAGTGGGAGAAAATATGGCCAGTTTCACATTAAAGAAAACTCTCTCTAGCTACATGGTTTTGAGACCAACAAGCTGGAGACAGGAAGGAAAATATGAAGTGACACTGGGATGGATCAGTATGCTAGTGGCAGAGCTGGAGAGGAAACGATGAAAAAATACACTCAGATAGTAGAGTTGGCACTTCTGGCTGGTGGAGTCTATGTGAGGTCTGAAGGAGAGAGGGCTTAAGCATGACTGCCAAAGAGAATCACAGATATAGGAGAGAGGGAATAACCGAGGAAGCAAATTCCAAATGGGCTGGTGGGATGGCTCAGGACCAAGGCCAGGAGGCGTGCCTTGAACGGGAGACGTGGCGCTGCCATGGGATGCTAGCCTGGTCCTTTCTCCTGCTTCGGCCTCTAGTCTTGAGATGTCCGGTGGGCTCTGAACTCTAATACCTCTTGCTCACAGAGGCCTTCACTTCCTGTTTCAGTAAACTGCGAAGTGCTTTTTAATTTTTGTTTTTTTCCAGTTTACAGAGAAATAATTGGCATCCATCACTATATGAGTTTAAAGCCTATAGCATGATGGGTGGATTCACGTATATTGTGAAGTGATTATAGAAGTAGGTTTAGTTAACATCCATTACCTCATACAGGTACAATAAAAAGAAAAGAAAAACATCTCCCTTGGGATGAGAGCTCTTCGGATCTATTCTCTCTCTCTCACTTTTTTAAAGATTTATTTGTTTATTTAAGAGAGAGAGTGAGGGGAAGGGCAGAGGGAGAGAGAATCCCAAGCCAACTCTGTCCTGAGCGTGGAGCCGGATACGGGGCTCACAACCATGAGATCCACACTGGAGCCGAGCGCCCAACCGACTGTGTCAGCCCAGCACCCCTAGGTTCTTCTCCCCCCAACACCTTTCCTATACACCATATAGCAGCAGTGTCAGCAACAGCCATCATGTTGTACTTGACATCCCTGGCACTTACTTATCTTGTAACTGGAAGCTTGTACCTTTGATCACCTTCCTCCAGTTCCATCTCCCCACCCCCACCTCTAGTAACAATAGATCTGATCTCTTTTTCTAGGAGTTTGGTGTTTTTTTCTTTTTTAATTAGATTCTACATATAAGTGAGATCTTAGGGTGTTTGTTTTTTTGTCTGACTTACTTCACTTAGCACGTAACTCCTTCAAGTTTATCTTGGCTTCTATAAATAATGCTGCTCTAAACCAGGGCGTGCAGGTATCTTTCCGAGTTAGTGTTTTTGTTTCCTTTGGATATATTCCCAAAAGTAGAATTGCTAGATCATATGGTAGTTCTATTTTCAATTTTTTGAGGAACCTCTGTACTGCTTTCCTTGGTGGCTGTACTGATATTCATTCCCACCAACAGTGCACAAGGGTTCCCTTTTCTTCGACGTTCATGCCATTTGTTACCTCTTGTCTTTTAAGTCATGGTCATTCTAATAGGCATGAAGTGTGATATCTCATTGTGGTTTTAGTTTGCATTTCCCTAATGAGCATCTTTTTATGTACCTGTTGGCTGTTTGTATGTCTTCTTTGGAAAAATGTTTATTCAGATTCTTTGTCCATTTTTAATTGAATTACTTGTTTTTTTTGCTCTTGAGTTATGTGATTTCTTCATATATTTTGGATATTAACCCCTTATTACATGTATGGTTTGCAAATATATTTTCCCATTCTGTAGGTTGGTTTTCCACTTTCTCAATGATTTAATCCCACTTATTCATGTTTTATTTTGTGGCTTGTGCTTTAGGTATGATTTCCAAAAAGATCATCAAGACTCATGTCAAGGAGCTTTATGCCTATGCTTTCTTCTGGGAGTTTCATGGTTTCAGGTCTTATGTTTAAGTCCTTAATCCATTTTGAGTTAATTTTTATGAGTGGTTTAGAGGTTGTGTCATTCTTTTACATGTGAATATCCTGAACTGCTTTTTATAACCACATCTTATTTGTCGTTTGGTCACAGAGTACAGAATAGGGACGTGTGAGTAGAAATTTCAGGGGGGTTCCGCTCTCCATGATCTGATTCTGCCTCCTCAGAGGGAGAGCTGGTCAGAGCGGAAGGAGGGGGAAGCTGGCAGAAGGTGAGACAACCTCTCTCCTATAGTTTGAAAGCTATGTAAAGCCAGAGAGAAGCCTGTCTAAATGGTCATCAGAGCAAGCTGGGTCTGAAGTGAATATTAGCAGCTATGAGCTGAGCCTGGGGTTTAGAGAACCAGGAAAGTTCCAGGAAAGTTAAGAGTGTAGCACTTTTACCCATACTAGGTGAATGGGGGTGGGGAAATACAAGATACCATAGGCTGGTAGAAGGTTTTTGCCATGTCCCTGGTAATGTAATGCATAGATAGCAAATATCCTTTGCTAAGTCTAAGATAGCAAGCACATATAGAAAAGTTTCCTCAAGCTGGAGTTGTCCAGTGATGATATAAATGGCCAGGGAGTATGTCACCACTGAATTCTTGACTAGGCTTGATGACCCTCTTCTGGGGATTATTGGAAAGAGCTAGTTCCATGCAGCAAGGTAGATTGAGAGATTAGGTGACATCTGAGTCTCCACCACTTGAAGATGCTCTGATTCTGTGATGTTCCAGAAGTAGCTCAGGGTGTGGCCCTTGCAGCATCCTTGAGTGTCCTTACCTGGCTCAAATCAGGGTCGTCACAGAGAATGACAACAGAGATTTGGACCTGGCTTTTCCTTATAACTCAGAGGAAGAAGTTACATTAGCTATACTAAGCTTAAGTTCCCTTCAGTGGATAGGGAACTAATAGGGAAATAAGATGTTTTTGGTTTGGAATTACATATCCCAAAGGGGTTCTTTAATGTTTGTTGGAATAAGGATTTTCAGCCCTTCTGCCATGTAGGCATTGCTTGAACAGGATTTACCAGAAGTGGGGATTGGAGTCAATGCTATGTTTAAGGAACATTAGTGGGCTTTACTGCAATTTCATAAAGCTAATGAGTTCATTTTGTAGGTATTTAGATGATTTGAATTTTTCAAAGTGGCTCTAAGCTCCTGGGGAATTGCTCAGCTAACTTATTGGTCAAATAAGGGTGCTTAAGCATTAATCCCTTAAGTCATTTGTGTGCGTGTGAACAAGAAAATCTTCCGTGACTCACCTTATTCCATTAATTGCAATACTCTGATCAATATGAAGAATACATTTGAACTATTTGCAATGAGGCTGATAGTTGATCTTGAAAGATCATACATATGGTAACACAAAAAGGAAGCAAACATAAAATATACAACAAAAGGCAACAAAAACAAGCATAAGCAAAGTGCACTGAAAATCGTAGAGCCAGAGACTTACTTGGAAGACTAATATTTTATAGCTAAGCTCAGAGCACATTTTCCTTCTGGTTAACTTGGCACAAAACAGGTCCACTTCCAAGTGTTATTTATTGTGTGTTCTCCTGAGATATCACTGTATTAAGCAAGATGAACATATTAAAATTTTATATTAGCTCTAGTTCCTGTCCTCAAGATACAGTGTTTTCTTACTAGAACGATAGGACCGCCATTGCTGTACTCAGCATTTGGCAGAGGTGTAGAGAACTGGGGCTTTCCAGTGAATTTGCATAATAAAACTCTCTTTGAATTATAGTTCAGTGAAGGGGAAAGTATGAACCTAATTTGATTTGACATTTAAACACGGAAAGTTTCTGAAAAATGTCTCCTCTGTGTTGCCAATTCTTATTTCCACACAGAGGTGGTCAGCCCTGCTCTGAAGGACAAAGATGGAATTGAGACATACTTTTCCTTAAGTAGATTAAAGTGAAAGAGTTTATTTCATAAGCTTGAACATAGATGTAAATTTTCATTGTTCTGCATGTCCTCTGTTTTGGATTGTTAGAACTAGTCACTACCATTAAGTGTTACATGGCTATCATTGAAAAATATGTGGCTTTCATATTTTTGTGGACCTGTCCACACCAAGGGTTCTTTCCCACTCCATTTGGGTGCTCAGGCCAGATTCTGCAGCTATCTGAATGCCTTAGCCTCAGCCTACACAGAATTTCTCTTCATACATGTTGGCTGGCTGGCATGAGCAAACATCCATCCCTTATGTGAAGGCATATTCTCACTCCGGGCTCTCCAACATTTGAGTGGACGGTAAACCTGGAGATATTCCCCAGGTGAAAAAAACCCTTAAATAGGCCTCACAAATACTTGTGTTTTTTAATCTTGTGTTTGACGGTTTTATTTCCCCTGTGAGTGGGAATATTTCAACATGGCTATATTGTGTTTGGTCAGTTTGATTGATTCACCTGGTTAGTTAGCATCTTTTTTAAAAAATTTTTTGTTATGTTAATCACCACACATTATATCATTAGTTTTTGATGTAGTGTTCCATGTAGTTAGCTTCTTTAAGCAGCTTATTAATCCCTTTACCCATGAAAATTTGGTTTCCTGATCTGAATTCTAAAACAGGAAGTATTGGTCTTCTTTACTGTTGAGTTTATCCATAATTGTTGAATATATCTGTGGGAGGAGTGGCAGATTTTGGAGACCATATTTGTAAGATGTTAAGGTTGTAATGCCATATCTTAGGCCCTAAAAACCCTTTAAAATTGTCAAGGCCTCCTTTTCACATCCATTTTTTTCTGGATGAATACACTTCATTTTAGCCATACTTAACAAAATCTGGAAATAATAATGAAAAATCCTCAAGTTTCTCCAAACTCCTACTCCAATAAGAAGCTTCTCCCAGAACCGTGCTTTAGAGCACAGATCCTAAAACAAAATGTCTTTTTCTCTTTTCTTTGTTTTTCAGTTATCAAGCTGTTGATTAGTGTATCTTAGCTTGTAGTATCATGGAGGTTAGAGCTGTAGGAGACCTGAGATTTCTCTATCCGTTCTATCAATTTATCAATGAAGAACATAGCATGAAGCAAAAGATTAGACCAACTTCTATCAGATTCCAAGGTCTAGAACTGAGCTTAGAGAATGACCATAATTAGAATTGGAAACAGACTTAAGAGAGAAAGTTAAAGCTGTGAGAATGACTCAGCCTGGAAAAGGCTGTAAGGACACTTCTAATAATGCTATATATGTGAAACACTATTTCAGCTCTGCAAATGGTTTTCAAAAATCGTGGCAATGCCCAAACTGTACTCAGCCTATAAAGTATGCATTGGCTCCTTCCTCAGGTTTTTGTCTCCCTTTCCATGCTTTGCATCACTCTACGTCAAACATCACATGTTAGTCTCACCCCTTGATGTTCACCTGGAAAGGCACATAGCCCACAGAGCCTGGGACACAGCACCAGGACTGCTCATGATTGAGGAGGATCCAAAGCCATGCCAAAGTGGGGCCTGTCTGGGAAAATAAATAGAGGATGCAATGCAAAGTGGGAGGAATGAGCTGAGGCATTAACCAGAAGGCTTCACTGGAAGGGCACAGGGAGGAAGAAGCTACATAAGGAAGGGATGAGTCTCGGTCTCTCTCTCTCTGCATGTCTCCTCTCTTCTCTTCCATCAGCCTGGTGACTTTACACTTTCAACAATTCCTTGCAGTTTCTCCTCCCTGAAAACATCAACTTACATATGGCATCACCTTGCTGTGTTCTCTCTGGCCTCTTTCTGCCACATGACATATCCTGATGCCTCTTTTAGACCCTCCCCCTATTAACAGCTCCTTCAACTCTGGGTTTCCTAGCGCCAAATTCTGAAGACTGGAATTTCATTGGCTTAGGTCATTTCTTCCCATCAAGGTCAAAGGTCTAAATCCAGCCTGTGGATGGATTGTCATATTTTTAAGGACACAACCCCTGATCCAACTGGCTGTGGGTCACATAGTACAAATGTGGTCATTTATGCCATAGAGGCTAGGGGGCATTTTCCTTCAGGAAGGGTTGTGGGTGACAGGCCTCATAAATCTAGTAGTGTCTCAGAGAGGTCGACTCAAAGCCATTCACATGAATGGTAGGAGGGACTCTTGTTTTTACCCTAAGGCTTTTCTTTTCTACCTCAGTGCTTCTTCTGAAATAATGTTGGATAGGTTAAAATTCCTCACTCGATTTGTCCAGGAGACGAAAAAGAGCCTCTCCCATATGTATAGATTTTTCAGATGTTGCTTATTCCACAAAATGAAATGTCAGGGCAAAAGAAACTCCTATATGTTGTATAGCATGAAAAATATGCTGGAGAAAAGATTAACTGCCGATTTGGGCCTGCTGCTAAACTTGCTCTCCCCCCTTCATACCACGAGGCAATGGAATTAGGATTCACAGAGAGAGACTTCTAAGTGAGGCAGGAGAAGAAGATGGTGGAAGATGTTTCTTTGGCATTCTGGATCTCTCAAGGGGTTGATGGCAGAGCCTTGGGTTGCCTTGGTGCCATCTCGTAAGTCCATCTGTGGAGCATCATGCTCTGAGAATGGCATAGATGCAAGAAGAAGGTAATTGCCATTTTTTTTAGACACACTTGTCATACAGTTTGATAATGCTGCCGGCTGTTATAAGTTTTATTGATGGAGAATCGGAAACCTGGCTCAGTGTTACAGATGTGTGTGTGCATGCGTGTGTGTATGCTGGAAACCTGGATATTTTGTAGACATTCTGACCATCAGAATTGTGACACAGAACATCTGACAGATTTCTACCAGCCATATGTTTAAAAAAAGTTTTATTTTTTCATTGTTATACTTCCTATATGCCTCAGGTTTGTGTAAAACAAATATTCTTAGGACAAATCATAATATTAATAATTGCTGTGATTTATTGAATGCTACTCTAAATTATTAAATGCATACTATATTCCAGATCTTTGATACTTCACAAAAAACCTAGATGAATTGGTATTTTCCCCAGTTCACAAATTAGGAAGCTGAGGATCAAAATGTTCAACAGTGGTTGACCTTGCAGATGCAATAGGGGAAGGGGGAAGTTGGCATTCAAACTTCCCCACCTATCATGTTTCTATAAAATTTCACTTATTTTACCATTCTGAACCTGAAAACTCTAGTGCCCAAGTTATATTCTATTGTTAGCTCTATTGTTCTTTGAAGGCAACAATTGTAAAACAGCCCATCCATAATTATAGACCAAGCTTCTCGTAATCCAAAGGGGCTAGAAATAAAAAGAGAGGAGAAGAGAGAGAAGAAGGAGGGAGGAGGAAGTGGAAGGAAGGAAGGACTGACTTTAGACCTCAAAGACTAGCTGGTTCAACCCCCTTTTTTTCAGAGTAACTTGGAGAGATTTAATATCTCCCCAGATTACATGAGGGCAGAAACTCTAGGATTCTATTTGATCCCGATTCCAGGCTCTCACATATGAGGGGAAGTGGCACAAATCCATTCTTCCCTATCACCAGTCAGCCTATTCTCTGATGATAAAAGAAAGGAGCCGAAATTCTTACTAGAAGATCCTGAACCTCAGGCAGAAGCAGGAGGAGGAGGAGGAAGGGGAAGAGAAGGCTGGGGCGTGGAGGCGGGGAACGCAGGAGGGATGAAGAGGAGGAGGAGGAAATGGAGAGGCAGATGCTTTGGTTCTTTTCAAAGGGGCAGCTCAGGAGACTTCTCCCAACAGGGCTATGGAGAGCAAATTGTTATATCCTGGGATATGGTCAGGGAAGCAGAAGACAGGGCAGACACAGTATGGTTTTAATTGGATTCTATTTTCTGAGTAAGATGTTGAGGAGATTTTGTCTTATCACACCACAGCATTCTTGAGATATTCTTTTTTTCCTTTTTCCAGGTGCTAAATATGTACCATTTTCCCTCTTCAAGATATGTAGGAAGGTATCATCCATCTCAGGGCATTTGTTCAGGCACTTTTTTCAGGGTTATATTTGACCTCAAGCTGCTTCAGAGTCCTTGGCAATTTCTCAGTAATTATCTCATACTCCTCCGTCAGGGGATGCTTGACATTTTTGGATTTCCATGATGTGTGGTTTTTGTTGTTTGTTTTTCCCAACATGGATGATGGCCTTGGCAGTGGTTCACATTATGTGCATTCCTGGCAATCGTGACTGGGGTTTATTTATATCTAGGCATTTGTTTCTCTTTTCCAGGGATGATGCTATGTTTTGGGGGAATTTTTAAGTAGAATGTAATTTATCTCACTCCACTCCTTCTTTGATTGAAATATTGTCAACTTAACAAAATAGTGGAAAGAGCATTGGGCTGTAGTCAGAAGACTCGAATCCTAGTCCCAGATCTGCACTAACTAGCAGTTTGACCCTGAGAAGTCACTCTACCCAAATTACAGTCTTTCTCTGAGAAAGGTGGAGGATGAAGATACTTCACTCCACGTCTCCGCCAAGTGCTAAGATTCTGTGAGTCTATGAATCAGACCATCAAAGAATACTGCAGTGTTCTCCTGCAAGGGTTGCAAATGGTGGTAACTGCTTGCGATTGGCTGTAAGAATATTTTTGTAAGATTATATTTATGTTCTGTCTTAGGGGTGTCAGTTTTACAGGAATATGATAGGGGAACTTTGGGATAAGCCTCAATTCACTGGAGCTTGTCCCGGACTATCCACAGCTATTTGTAATAATTTGAATTCAGAGTTCTTGGAAGATTTTTTATGAGTAAGGATATTTGATATAGAAATTATAGATAAATAGGAAGTTACTTGTCTAAATGAGAATGTATGTGTGGAGAAAAAGGTAGAGGCTGGGGGGAAAGGAAAGGAGAAAGGAAAGCATTAGTTGGTCATCTATGTAGATGAGCATGCAGAATAATGAAACGGCAGTGGGTATGTTGATCAAAGGGGAAAAAACAGGTGACAGCTCCAAAAGCTCTACTCAGAAATCCATCATCCTCATTTTGGGCATCCTTTCCTTCATGGTCAACACAAAGGCTGCTCTTTCCTTATTTGCCTTTAAAGCATTGCTTAGCACTTTTGCATTCCCTGGTCAGCTTGTCACACTCTGCAGTCACATATTTTGTTTTGTTCCATCTTATTCCTACCAGGCCTTGAACACTTCATTCAGAATGTTTATGCAATTTTTTCTGGTTGTGTTTCTCCTTTCCAGAGCAAAGAGAAAGGAGGGGTGGGGGAAATGACTAAAAGACATTTTCAAGAAGAAAGAGAAGCGAGGTGCCTGAGAGGGAGAAAGAAACGTCTTCTAGAACTGCTTATTGTGCTATGGAATAGAAACGTCTTCTGTAGCAACAGTTGTCCGAGTGCTGTGCAGGGGACCTGCTTCAGGGGAAGGAGAAAGGCTACTTCGGAGAAAACAAACCTCAATGCATAATTGGAACGTTTGTTCTTTCCAGATTGTTTTGTGAGAGCATGCTGCCAGAAACCATTTTTTTTTCCCTTTAACTGCTTCCTTTGAAACTCCATTCTGTTCTTTTTTTTTTTAAATTTCATTTCAAGGATGTTTATTACTCACTCATTTCTTTTCTTATTTGTTTTTTCAATTATGAACCCCAATGTCTAGATGACTGAGACCATTACGTTTCATATTGCCCAGATATGATTAGTTTTATAGCCCATTTTTGCAGGTTCATTCAGAGCATTCCACTGGAATTGAATCTACAGATCACCTTTGTTTGGTTTGAAGAAATTAAAGGTGTTTCTTGATAGTTTACCTGCCCCATCTTCCCCCACGAAGGTTGATCTAGCCTCTTCTGTTCATATGGAGTTACTCCTTAGTGATCAAGCTTATTTTCTAATGCACATTGTGCATTTTTCTGTTTTAAAAAGTCAAAATACAAAATGTTATGAAGAAGAATTATGGTACAATTAAAAAGTAGAGGAAGGGCAGAAGATTTTCATCCTGACACTCTCTGAGTCATTTAAAGAATTTTCAACTTGCTTTTAAGTCATTTGTTTCTTTAAACCTGGAGATTCGGTTTCTGAATTTGAATTGTGTGTGACACAGTGTATGCTGACTCATAGTCCTGCAATAAAATAATTTAAAAAACTAAAAAGGAAAAAAGAAGCATTGAGACATCATCTGTGAATGTAATATTCCAATCATCTACAAAATTGCCTTTTAAATAGAAGAGCCATTTTGAATTTATAGGAGCATCAAGCAACATTACAGTGTTAATATTTTAGCTCTGTGCTCATTTCAGCTTATAGACAACATCCCATTTTCCAAAAATTACTATTTGGTTATAAAGCTAGGCATATCAAATTTTAGGATGGAACCAGATTGTTTGGACAAATTCTGCCTCCTTGAAAATATATAGATACCACAAATGATAATGCAAGTCCTCAGCAATATAATCTGTAGCTACTTAGTAATGACCTGGACTGAAAATTCAAATAGTGGCATAGACCGTAAAAATAGACATGATGTAGTATTTTCTCTCCAATCAGTTTAATTGAATAATGCATGGATTCAATAACCAGATGGGATATCATCAACAAAACAGAAAAGTAATCAGGCTTCAGGGCACAGTAAGACTAAATTTTGGGATGTGAAGCTCAGTGGTAGCTTTATAAAAACTTCTAGCCAGTGTTTTGCTTGTTATAATGGAAATGTAGATGAATATCACTAAAAAATAAGATGAAAAAATGATAAGGTGTGCATGTATACAGAATTGAGAGCTTTCAGACAATTGAATACAGCATGTCTTTCCTGCTCTCCAATAGTATTATGTGCTATGATTTATGGTCCCCCATTCCTGTTTTCCTATACCTATCATTGGTAGTTGAAATGCATTATATTAATTAAGGTAGTTTGAATGCAGGTGACAGAAAGCCAAACTTAAACTGGTTTAAATACATCCTCCCACATAGAAAGTCTCATGGTAAGACAGGCATTATGGTTAGTTGATTAGTAGTTTAGCTGTGTGATTAAGACCAAACTATCACCGTCCTTCTGTCTGCTTTTCTCATAGTCCACTTGGTTTCTGGCCTGCCTCTTATCATTTGTGTAAGATGGCTATCTTTTGAGTTGTTCACTTTTGGAACCCAGTCATTATGTGTGAAGAAACCCAGGCAGCATGGAGAGGCCACATGTAGATGTTTCAACAGACAGCCCGGGTGAAGTTCTAGCTGACAGCCATCACTAGAGTGAATGAGACTTCAATTGACTCCAACTTCCTGCTTTGGAGTCTTCCAATTGATGCCTCAGATATAATAGGGAAAAGGACAAAATGCCCCCACTATACCTTGCTGAATTCTTCCATGGAAACCCTGAGAGATTATAAAGGATTATTTTAAGCCACTGAGTTTGCACTAATTTGTTATAGAGTCTGGGTTTCTCCATGGGACATGGAGAGCAAAGACTAGACCTACCTAAGGTGAAGACTTACAAAAGATATCCTTACATAAAGGTAGGGCTCCCTACTGATATCACCAGAGATGGACGGTCTAGGTATAACTGGTCTTATGGATGCCATTGGTGAGGATTCTTGTCTACCACAGAACTCTCTCAAGTTTGGAGAGAAAGACAGAGACCAGATGTTTGAAGGTCATAGTGACTTCTAACTAAGAAGACTTGCAGGGACTGGGTAGACAATAAGCAAAGCAAAAAGAAAATCAGATGTATAGTACTCCCCTAGAGACGTGGATAGAGGAAAACATGGACGTGCATCAGTAGGGCAGGGCATCCCACTGGAAGGAGAGACAGTAGGGAAGCATGCCACCAACTTGCCACTGTTTCATGAGGCTTGCTCTAACTTGTGAGGCCAGGACAAGAGATGATGGTGCTACCCAACCTAAACAGAAGGGAAATAATGTCTTGTTAATGATGCTTCTCCCTTTAATCTCACCAGAGTTTACTGACTTAATCTCTGCTCTTGGTTTTTTTTAGTGAAGTACAGTTGAGACACAGTGTTCCATTGGTTTTAAGCCTATAACGTGGTGATTTGGCCACTTAATCCGCCATCAGTCATAGTTTCAGTTTGGCCCCAAAAGTCATATTTGGGCCTTGAGATATGCTTTCTACATGGTTGGAAGAATAATCCAAAAATAATTAAATAACTGTTTACTAGTTTTTACTGAAATCCATATACTTACCAATATAATTTAACTAAAATTTTTCTTTTATATTGAAGTGTGGTTGGCCTACAATGTTACATTGTTTCAGATGTACAACATAGTAACTCAACTTCTTTATAATTATGCTGTGCTCACCACAAGTGTAGCTCCCATGTGTCATCATACAACACTATTGCAATACCACTGACTATATCACTGTGCTGTAGCTTTCATCCCCATGACCTATTCATTCCCAAACTGGAAGCCTGTATCTCCCACTCCCCTTTACCCATTTGTTCATCTCTTCACCCTCTCCCTTCTGGAAACCATCTGTTTGTTCTCTGTATTTATGGGTCTGTTTTTGTTTTGTTTGTTCATTTGTTTGAATCTCTGCTTTTTTCCCTTCACCTTCCTAAAGCCTAAGTATATTGTGGTGTAGCTTAAACTCACTACTTCCATGGAGTGACTCTTCTTTGCATTCTATATTCTTTATCATGCTATTTGGAACTTAATCATAAGCCATTTTATTTTTTAGCTTATGGTTACTTTGCTTATGTTTTTCTTATTTTTCCATTTGGATTCCAAGTTGTTTTGGAGTCTTAGATACCCATAGAATAGCTAGCTTAATGTCGAATAATAACACATTCTTTTTCTTTTTTAAAGATTTATTTATCTATTTTAGACAGCACACACATAAGTGGGGGGGAGGGGCAGAGGGAGATGGAGAGAGACAATCCTTCAAGCAGACTCCATGCTGAGTGGGGAGCCTGACATGGGGCTCTATCCCAGGACCTTGAGATCATGACCTGAGCCAAAAGCAAGAGCCAGCTGTTCAACCGACTGAGCCACTGAGGTGTCCCGAACAATAACACATTCTTATTAACTGCTGGATGGATTATATATATATATATATATATATATATATATAATATATAAAGATATGGATTATATATATATATATATATATATAAAGATTTTATTTATTTATTTGAGAGAGAGTGCACATGTGTGCTCGAGAGCAGGGGAGGGGCAGAGGGAGAGGGAGAAAGAGAATCTTAAGCAGACTCCACACTGACTGCAGAGCCCAAGGGGCAGGGGGGCTTGATCCCAGGACCCTGAGATCATGACCTGAGCTGAAACCAAAAGTTGGTGTCAACTGACTGAGCCACCCAGGCACCCCATTCTGTGACCCATTTTGAATTAATTGTTTATATGATGGGAGGTATTCATCAAAGTGTATTTTTATTTATTTTTTTGCATATGGATATTCAATTGTTCAAGCATGATTTGTTGACAAGGAATGTGGAGAGTCTGAGCTGGGTCTGAACCACAGAGGACAAAGCCAGGCCAAGAACTCATGGTAGGATCCAGTGTGTTCTTTGATGATCGTCACATCACCACTGCTGAGCTCTCGCCATGGCACTGTTCTACTCCACTGCCTGTATTTGCCCCACACTGCTAGACTCCCACCTCTGTGGAAGCCATGGAAGACTTGGGGCATTGACCTAATGCATGTTTGCATCTAACCCTTAATATTAAAAATCCTGGGACTATGTGATTGGGTAAGCTGAAATCACTATTTCAGAAAGTGGGGCAGATAATATTTTCCCCTTTTTGCTTCTTCAGTGGGAGGTGCCTCCTGTCTAACCTTGGAATTCTCTCCAAATATGGAGAGTACTTAGATTCTGGGGAGGAAAAATGACAAAAGTGTTCTTCACAGGAAAGAAGAAGGGGAAATTAAAGATGAAATCAAATGCTAGTGACACTTTCAATTCATAACTTATATGGGCATGCTTATAGTGCCCAGTGTTATTTGTAATATCAAATACATTAGGAAAAGGTATAGTTCTGTGGGTTTGATCAGAAATAAGGTGTCCTTTTGTAAAAGTGCTTCTGATTTTGTTTTGCCACTGTGGGTAACAGCAATTTTGACTGTAATTGTGCAGGGTCCACACTATCTATCTTTATATAAAGCAGTACCTGGATGAGGTCCTTTAACTCAGTACGTTATAAGGCGTTGAAAGCATTAGTTGAGAATGAGTTAATTTATGTCTTGTATGAGAGTATATAAACAAAAGCACACCCATGCATATACACACATATTGCTCTAGAGACTGCAGGTATACATGTATACCACAGATTATAAATGACTTATAATAGAGTCCCTGTATAAATCTTTAATTCTTCCTTGTTAACAAATTCACCACCTGCTCTTAGCTGAGGGAGTTGCGCTTATCCTGGGTCTTATTTCTCTTTTTCTGGAAAGATTCTGCTGGTCTTCCTTTGTGAACCCCACACTGTTTTTGACATTTGTCTTGGGAAGCTACTTTGCTGTTTCAGGGAAGTAGTACTATATCCTGAAATCTTT
This sequence comes from Zalophus californianus, assembly GCF_009762305.2. NCBI lineage: Eukaryota > Metazoa > Chordata > Mammalia > Carnivora > Otariidae > Zalophus > Zalophus californianus. The sequence continues at coordinate 42,737,266 of NC_045599.1, forward strand.
GTGCCTCAAAAAGTCCCTTCCTAAGCAGTCTGTATTTTTGCTCTGCAGATAGTGGCTATTTATCACACCTATGATCTCTGTCTGTCTGGTGGTGTTTGGTTGTCCAGGCATGCCTCGCTGTGCTCCCATCCTTCACTCTTTAGTCAGCTCTTTTTGTATGGTGTGCCCTACAGTCACGGGAGAGGTTAAATTCTGATTAATTTGTTAGAAAGAATGACTCCTCAACTGTGATCTTATCTAAAAAGAATTTTGTGATTGTGCAGAAGTGACCTCCTCATATAGTAAGTCTGTAAATCCAGGAGTCTCATGGAAAACACAGAGCATTTTCCTTATTCTCCCTAAATTGAGTGATGATCTATGAATCAAATACAACAGTAATACAAAGCTTGGCTTTTCCCTTATCTGTGTCACCTCTTAGTAAAGACAGAGGCAGTGATATGGAGTAGATGTTGGCAAACTGTGACCTCCCCATTCTGCCGCCCACTCCCTTCCGCCCCCCCCCCCCCCACCGCCCCCCAACCACCACAACTAAATCAGCCCTGCTGGTTGTTTTTGTAAATACAGTGTAGTTGGAGTATAGCCACACTTGTGTGTTTATGTGTTGTCTGTGGCTGCTTTTGCACTAAAATGGGAGAAAAATAGGATTGCCAGATAAAATACAGGAAGCACAGTAAAATTTGAATTTCAGATAAACAGCAAATATTGCATAGGACATACTTACACTAAAAAATTACTTGTTGCTTATTTGAAGTTCAGACGTAACTGAGTGTTCTACATTTTTATTTGTACAATCTGGCAGTCCTAGACAGAGACTGTAGGGCCCACAAAACCTAAAATATTTAACACCTAAACTTCTACAGAAGTTTGCCAAATGCTGATATGGAGGTAAGATTTTTGAACTGGTAAGAAAAAACACTTGAGTGTCAGGTCTTATTTTTGTTATGAATTTGCTGTCTAACCTTGGGTTTGATATTAGTTTTCATCTCTACAGGGTAGTCTGATGGTACAGACTCACCTGCTTCCCAGGGCTGGGGATAGCCAGTGTATTGAGGGTGGGAATGCACTAAGATGGGTGTGCAGATGGAATGGGGATGGCATTTACACTAGGAGTGTATTAGCATTACACTTATGGATCCTTAGTTTAGAGTTTTTTTTTTGTTTTTTTTTGTTTTTTTTGCTTCCACTGATCTCTTTTGTTTCCAGTCTCTGTTTTTCCTTGGTGAAGGGCCAAGAGGAAACAGTTGCACAAAGTTTGGTGCTAGTTAAAAGGAACGGTGATAGTCAGATATTATTCATGAAACCCAGCTAGCTAAACAGATGCTAAATGCATCCTCAAACCTATCTTTTTATTTCTGTCATGTATCTTTGGGCTAGATATTTATTCTATGAATTTTTTATTATTTGAATTAGGAATGAATGTAACTCCTTTTTTCCTGTCTGGAAAAAACTATCCCTCTTTAGGAATCATACATGGGAGTGATCAGTCCTCTTTCATTTTGACAGCTCTGGCTGGGTGTGAAGAGCAGCGGCTGCATTTCAAAGGTGTGATGACCCTAAGAATTCATTTCTGTATAGGAGCAGAATGAAACAATTCGTTATGAAGAATAGAAAAAGAGGAAGGAGGCTAATGCTAGTATTACGCCACCTTCAGAGAACTATTCCCACCTACCTAGCATCCTGCTGTAGAACATTGGACTAGAAGCTCACCTAATTCCTGCTACGTGCTGCAGTAAAAAATTGTGGTGGCTTAGTTCCACTTAAAACATCTGTGCTAGTCGTTAAGCGTCTGCCTTCGGCTCAGGTCATGATCCCAGGGTCCTGGGATCGAGCCCCACAGCGGGCTCCCTGCTCAGCGGGACGCCTGCTTCTCCCTCTCCCACTCCCCCTGCTTGTGTTCCCTCTCGCGCTGTGTCTCTCTCCGTCAAATAAATAAATAAAATCTTAAAAAAAAAAATCTGTGCTAATGAAAACCTTAGGAAGACTTGGGTACTATCTTCTGTGCTCCCATAGCACAGTAAATGTAGTTCTATTATAGCCTCATAATTTCTTGGTCATGTGTTTTTCCAGTAGGTGGTGATTATTTTGATGTCATAAATTTATATTCATCTCCATATCCCCTAGCACTTATTGTACTAGTAGGCACTAGATAAATGGTGATCAAATGAACTAAAGAAATTTCAAACTGAAAGAAACATTTTTATGCTCTAAAATTCTTTACTGCTTCACTTCAGCCTCTGTTTTCTGAAATAATTAGTGACTTGATCATAGTTTGATGTGATGTATTCAATTAGAATTATAATCTGACTCGTATTCCTCATTACTCTTTTCTTGTTTCCCCGTGTTTATCTCTCTGACTTACCAGCGTGGATTCCAGTCTTGTCTCAGTATGATTAACTCCTAAGTTGGTGACTCTAAATTCTATACCTCTTTTCCACTTTCCAGCCTGAATATCTCTCCATGGATACTCTGCCGACGCTGCACACGGCATATGCAAGGTGTGCTAGAAAATGAGATGGATGTGGAGGCAGAAGACCGATTCCTAATGCCACCTTTTTCACCGACTGACTGGAGAACTTTAGCAAGTCATTTAGCTTCTCTGAGAGTCAATGTCCTTAACCTAACAGGAAGCAGCGGCTGTGATGATGGTTCCCCAGACAGAGCACAGTGCAGCTCTGTAGAGTTCAGAAACACGACAGAAGCCATCATAAGTACTTAACATTGTCTATGTGTTACCTATGTGAGGTTGTGGAAATGTAGAACTTAAAGGAAATTCATGAAAAACGTGTTGTAATTCTCTTAGGCAGTTCTCTGAAACAGTAAAAGGGGAGGCTTGGTTAGAAGGAAATCTGTTTGCATTTTGCCATCGCAGTTCCCCTGGTAACAAAGTAGAGCCTTGATATCAGGGGAATGCAATGGAAGCCCATGCACTGGGCATGACTCGTGTTACTGCTTGGCTAGTTTTGAAGAAAAGCCTGTGTCAACACTTTCCCTGATAGTCACTCTGCCTTGCGGAGCTGCTTCATCTTGAACAACTTGCCTCAGGACATACTGCTCCTCATTACGGCTTCCAGTAACCCAGTTGCTAAGGCCAGGAGATACTGGAATGTGAACACATAGCCCACTTGGCAAGAAGTACATGTCATCAGAGCAGGGGCCTTCGGCTGCGTGTCTTTTGGTCGAAATGGGTGGTCTGACTTGAATGGGACTTGGCATCGGAGCGTGCAAAGTTATTAACGTCCTGGAGCCATTACTTGGGAATAGGATATTGTGTTTTGATAACAAATATGTCAAAATGTACCATTTGTTTTTATGTAGTTTTTTCCTAGATCCGTTTCCTGATACTTTTTTTTTTTAAAGAAATGAAATGGAAACCTCACCCAGAGCTAACTTGGACCTTTCTGCGTGTGAACCTGTCCATGCCATGTCTGGTCTTTATTATCAAGCCAACCACCCCCACACAGTGAACCCATGACCTCATGGAGGCAGGTCACACACACACTCTTGTGTTCATGGACAGTGGCTTTGTAATTCCACTGATGTGTTCCTTTCTGGTTACCAATGTAGCACAGTCCCACTCCAAATTTTTAACTGTGTGACTTGAACTTGAAAACATCTCTGACTTGAGGGTTGCTTTAGGTATGTGAATTTGAGGCATCTATGGGATTTACAGGGAGGGTGCCCTGTTGGAAATTGGAGGCATGTATTTTCAGCTCAGGGAAGAGTTCTGAGCAGGAAATATGAAATTAGGATTCACCAGTGCTACATATCTACATAGTGAGATAATTGAAGCAGAAGAGATCATGTAGGGCATGCATAGAATGAGGATGGTGTCTGAGAAAATGGAGAAGCATTTAATGGGTGAGCTGAGCTGAGATGAGCTGAGAAGACCGAAAGTTATCCTGAGAAGGGTCATTTACTTCCTATTAAGATAGGCTCTGCCTGAAAGCTGTTTTTCTGCTTGCCTTCTGACTGTAGGCACTGACTAGTTTTACCTCCTTTCCTATTAATCACAGTTTTGAATTGATTTCTGTTGAATTTGTTAACAACTCCCTATTGACCTTTTCTTAGTCCAGAGATAGAGAATTCGTCCTTATCGATCATTTCAGTGTCCTGTTTAGATTCCAGCTAGTATTTTTTGAGATCTTCCTTAGAAGATTTGCACTTAGTAGCAGTTAGAAACAATTCACATTTCAAATATGAAGTTCAGATTTCATATGAGTAGAGCTTTGGTTCTCAATTGGGTGGCTATTTTCCTTTCCGTGGGATACTTTTTGAGACATTTAAAATTTTTCACTGCTTTGTGTATATGAGTGTGGGGCTACTGGAATTTAGTGGGTAGAAATCAAGGATGCTAATAAACATCTTACAGAGCACAGGATAGCCCCCACCACAAAGAATTATCTGGTCCAAAACGTCAATAGTGCCACTGTTGAGAAACCCACATGTGAAGATATGCTATTGAAAGATTTTTGAACAAAAAAGTTGTATCCCCAGATTTGTATTTAAAAAATTACTCTGCTATAAGAAAAGTAGATTGGTGGCAGGGTTGGAAGGGAGAAAAATGGAAACAGGGTAGGATGCCATTGTAATGTCCTAGGCAAGAGATACTGGTTTCTTGAGTTATTGTGGTGGAAGTGAAGATGGAGAGAAGCAGATGGTATCAAAATATGTTTTGGGCTAGAAATGTCAGGACTCGTTAGTGATTGAATGTGAGTGTTGAGGGAGAGGAATGAATCATGCTGGACTCTCAAATTTCTGTCTTGAGAATCTAGGGGAATATGTATAAAATGAGATGGGGACAATGGGCAAGAATTGAGTTTGGAGGCTGAGTTTAAGAGTTCTATTTGAAGTCTATTAAGTTTGAGATGCCTGGGTGAATTTCATATGAAGCAGGCAGTTGGATGTATATGAGTTGGAAAGTCAGAATACTTAAAATGTGGTGGCACAAATCATATTTCTACATCCTAAAAGAAGATATGACATGTTTAAGAGGCAAATACTTTGACTGAAAGATAGTTTCTAACTCAACCTGCCACTTACTTGTGCCGATCTGGATGATATGCTTCCTGTCTCTGATGATACCCATTCCCCTATGTGTGAAAGAAATGTATTAAACTAGTTTAGTTCTTTTCAACCAATTCAGCCCCAACAATTCCTTCTATTAATTTTCTCTCATTATCCCCATGTTTTGAAATTTTTAAAAAAGGTTTATTTATTTATTTCAGAGCAAGAACGAGAGAAAAGGAGAGAGAGAGAGTGGTGAGGAGGGGCAAAAGGAGAGGGAGAGAGAGAATCTCTAGCAGACTCCCCACTAAGTGAGGAGCCCAATGGGGAGCTCGATCCCACAACGCAGAGATCATGACCTGAGACAAAATTCAGCTGCTTAACTGACTGAGCCACCTAGGTGCCCCTTCAATTTTTAAAAAATCATCCTAATATGTTGTATTCATTAAGAAATCATACACTAATTCCATCTATGTCATCAACATTTTTCCATTTTAATGTCTTGTCCACATTTTAAAGCCTTGATAATTATGTCTTGTTAGGTAAGATGATATACATTCTCAGAAATGAAGTTTAAGTGCTGCAATACCTTAGTATTGTTGACTGCTACTGATCATTAACTTCTTTCTCCTTTCCAGTCTTTTCCAGTCTAGGGTCAATTATATATTGGATGTGTTTAGTTTCGGTCCTGAGATCTCCTGGCTTATGACTATATTAATAAGTGTGAAGCAGCTATCAATTATAACTAATCAAAGCTTCTGATCAATAATAGAGAACCAGGACTCTGTTACTCTTCTACATAGTACTACACAGATTTGATAAAATTCTATGCAAAAGCAAAGACCCTGACATTGCAGTTAGTCTGATATCCTCACTGTGAGCAAATATTTCCATTTTTTTAAATATTAAAAGATATTTAATGATTGTTTTTGCTACATTCATTGGTCCCACATGGAAACTATTGCACTTGATTACTATCTAGTGCTTCCAGATTTATCGTTCTTTGATTCATGTCACTATATTATATTCTAGTTCCTACTAATGAGACTTTAAAATTTCAAGATCATGTAGCCATATACTTGCTTTGCTACTAGATGTCAACTTTTAGCATTGCAACTCTTCAGCAGTGGGACTTTATTAATAATTTCAAGATGGTGATTTTATAAGTCAGGGTTTATTAAGTAAAATTATTCAACTTCTTCTTATAATAATTGTAGAATTTTGTATCCTGTAAATCAAATACGTATGCAGAGAGGTGGGCCAAGGTTTTAGGACTATAATCTGAAAATAATCATGCTTGAGGAAGAAGCAGGCACTGGTAAGGTAGTAGGAAATCACAGACCTCATTGTTGATGATGAGGGAAAAATCCAGGTAGGTATAAAGCCACAGCATGAATATATAGGAAATGATAATAGGCAAGCAAACAGCACAAAGAAATCCCAAAGCCAAGCGTCAGGAGCACTGAACAAGCAGATCTTTGTCATTCCAGGTGGGAAGTAGACATTCAGGGAATCTGGGGTATAGTTAATAGGGCCTCAGTCCTAGAGCAACTGACCTCTGGGTAGTTATCAGCTTTGGAGGTTAGGTACAGAAAAGCTAGGTAAGGAACAAGTATCTGAATAATTCTGTCAGCGGACATCTCAACCTTTGGAGAAAGCTCTACTTATTAGAATGTGGAATCAAGGTCAAAGCTAGAGGAGTGAGTGTGATGATACCAAGTCCCCACCTAGTAACAGCAAGTGGCAGAAATTCAATCTGATGTAGTTCAAGAGAAGTGGAGATTGTAGAGTCATATAATTTGGAAGTCCAGGGATGGTTGGTAGTTTTAAATGTCCACATGTGCTTTGTGGACACTGAACCTAATTCCCCTCTCCTTGAGTGTGGGCTGAATGTAGTGGCTCAGTTCCAGTGAATAGAATACAGTGACAGTACCGTGTGTGACTTTGGATTATGACTTCTTATCTGCTCTCACTCTTGGGTCACTCACTCTGGGATCACTCACTCTGGGGGAATCATGTCACGAGGACACTCAGACAGCCCTGTGGAAAGACCTATTTGGCAATGAACCAGGGCCTTCTGCCAAGGCCATCTTTGGAATAGATCCTCTAGCCCCAGACAAATCTGCCTGATCCATCACTCAACTCAGCCATGTGAGGTATCCTGAGCTAGACTCAAGCAGCTAAACCATTCCCAAGTTCCTGACTCTCAGGAACTGTGGGAAATAACATAAAACATATTGTTTTAAGTTGCTAGGCTTTGGGGTAATTTGTTATGCAGCAATAGATAACTGATGAAGGAGGACACAGTTCCAGGCAAGGCTAGATCCTGGAACTCAAATGCTCAAGTCAATGCACCATGTTATTCTCTGGTTTTCACCTTAACTTTCCAAATTTGTTGTTTGTTTATTTGTTTGTTTGTCCTCAAAGTAGCTCTCTGCATGTGGCATAGGAGATTGCTTCAGTTAATCATAAGCTCATATCTTTATGGCTTGTGATTTAAAAGAGAGATTCTGTTTTTTCTAGGGTTCATACATGACAACTTAAGAGAGAGTTCTTACCTGGTTCTGTTGAGTCATGTGTCCACTGTGCATCCCCTGTCTCAGGAGATACAGAATCATTGTGTGAGTCAGCTCTTGCACCTACTCTTGTGGCCACATGTGGAGTCTCATTGTTAACATCCTTCTCCCAACTCCAGGGGATGTGGGAGAGGTAATTCTCTCGTAAGCAGGGTGCAGTTCCAGAGGAAAGGAGTTAGGAGGGTGGGTAAGGAGAAAACAAGAGATATTTATCCCAGTGGAACCAAACTATGTGGGGGGTTATACAAAGAAGATTCTGATTTTTTTTTTCATTTACAATTACCCTTTCAGCACAATCTTGATAATGTTAAATAACTACACATATGTTGAAAAAATTCTCAGTATCGACTTAAAATACAGTAGCACCACTGCTACCATCTGGCAATCTTGCATATTCCAGATGAGCTCAAGGACCAAGAAGTAGATAGACATAACAATAGAATGTTTGGTTTTGTTTCATTTTAGAAAGAGAGAGAGAGAGAGAGCATGTGTGTGAGTGGGAGGGGGAGCGGGGAGGGGCAGAAGGAGAGGGAGAGAGAGAATCTTAAGCAAGCTCCATGCCCAGCATGGAGCCTGATACGGCTGTCCATCTCATGGCCCTGAGATCGTGACCTGAGCCGAAATCAAGAGTCAGACAGTTAACAGCCACCCAGGTGCCCCATAGAATGGGTTTTATCAGCAGATATGCCCTCTGGTCCTGTTTCTGAGCCCCATTTTTTTTAACCCACAATTCTTAGAAACTGAATGTATAGCACAGGGTAAGACACTCTGGGATCTCACCATATCCACGGCCCACTCCAGAGAAGCAGCTGCCAGTGTCTCCTTATGCATATCTAATAATGAAAACAAGGGGTAAAATCTGTTGAGTGCCTTACTGTATGCTCCAGACCCTTCTGTAAGTGCTTGTATCAGTCAGGGTTCAAGGAGATGAGCAGAACCAGTAGAAGATTGCATGTGTGTATGTTCTTTCCCAAGCTCACTTAGTATTGGAGTGCCAAACATAGGACTCACTTCACTTTAAGAGTTTTAGAGAGAGGGTCTAAAGGGATATTCAGCAGGTCAGTCTGGCAGGGGCATCCAGCATCTTTGTAGTCCAAAGTGGCCTCTTCCAGCTAGCAGGTCCTCCTCAAGTCTTCACAAGGGGATGTGTGACACAGGTGGTATTTATCACTTACAGGTCACAACTCAACATACCCAACAACCTTACTACTTGGGGTGGTCCATCATAGGCATCACCTGGGAGTTTGTGGAACATGTAGACAGGCACCACCCACACCGCAATCCAAATCTGTAATTTAATAAGAGCCTTAGCTGATTTGTGTGCACATTAAAATTCAACAGAATACATTATTCAGGCATAACAGGCTGCATCTGAACATGTTCCAAATCCTTTTCCCTGGTGATGATAGTCCTAAGGGGCCCACAGTTTCATCTCACCCACTCTGTGAGCCTCCACTTTCCCTCCCCATGGAGAATATGATAACTGGGTCAGAAGAGCTGGCCCATGAGTGCTGGACGATATTCTAGCTCCCCATGGGAGCTGGCACTGGGAATGCTGAGACTTCTTAAATTTTGTGTGTGTTTTGATATCATCCTCCATTAACTGAGGAACATGAGTGTATGACTGTCCTTGCAACCTAATGGATTGTGACAAATAGCCTGGGTAATTTAATTTGCAAAGCCACAGGGATTATAACTATAGTAAATTAAACATGGGAAGAAGGGCTTTTAGAAATAGGTACACCGAGAGCAACAGGAAGCTGTTGACCACAGATAAACCACTCCCGAATATAATAACCTGTGCCTTTTTATATGGGTGAAAATAGCCCACAGGCCTCCCTGAAAAGGAACTCTGGCTCTTTCTGTTTTGCAGAATGTACAATACATAATGGTGATAAGGATGGCTGAGTCATAAGAGAAAGGCTTAGCTGCCTACAGCATACTGATTAGGAAGGTAGAGAAGTTTAAACTACATGTTTAAAAGATTTTCAATAAATATGATGACAATAATACATAATTTGGGGCTTACATAAAACCTTGGCTCTCTGAAAAACAGATTTTTCAGCATGACTCATTTTCCAGGCCTCTAGAGGACAAGGTGTACCGAGATGCTCAGCACTCCTTCCCACCCTCAGGGAGCGTGTCTCGCGTGGCACCAGGGGAAGCAGCCACAGGTGCTACTCGGTCCTTTCCTTATCACCATGACTTATTTTTTCCCAGCTGGATTCATCAAATTCTCTCTCTCAAGAACCTGAAATGGGACACATAACCTTTTGTGGGTCTTTGTTAGGCACATGAGTTGAGGAGCCATATGAAGATGGGTCTGGGTCTGCTAAGGTTTGCCAAAGCACAGAAAGTTGGCTATAGAGAAAGTATGAGGTAAAAAGCACTCAGGCTCATGGATCTGGAAAGCAAAACTTCCTCAGTTCCTAGCACTTGTTCTAATCCTTCTTGAGGTCCTATTATATTACCTGCTTTGGGTACCATGAAATACCTTGTCCTTCCCCAAAATCACTCTATTTTTGGTTAAGCTAATTTGAGTAGTGTCTGCTCCTTGAAAACAGTTGTTCCTGGTTGAGGATAAGAGGCTTTTCTCTATTAAAATCTATGATGATCCCTTATATTTTACCACCAATAGGTCATGGTGGCCATGGGACAAAATGGGGTACAGAGGACAGAGCGTAGAGGAGGAACTCATCACAGTCATTTGGGCCAGACAGGCAGCAGAAGGAATGGTGATTTGATGGCAGATCACAGATACCAGGCTGGAGTCCCAGGCAGAGGTCAGTGACTGAAGGCACATGATGGGTAGGGGACCTAGGAATATGCCTGGCCTCAGGGTTCAAACCGGGCATAGGGAATAGGCTGAGGGTGATTTGGAAATGGCCCCTGAGATTGGGGCACAGGTGTGGGAAGGTTGGCCCTCCTGCAATGAAAGGGAGAGCTCTGCCTGATCACAGCAGCTACTTTAGTGTAGATGAAGGGGTGCTGTGGCCCTGGAGATCACAGTAAAGGCCTGTGGCCCACCAGAGACATCAGAGATCACAATTTCCATGTCTTCTGGCTCTACTGTTGAGTAATTCTCTTTGGAGGGCAGGCCCTTTCTTTCCAGGCTACTTTTTATAGCAGCTATCCATTAATGTGGTTAGTTAGGGTCTATTCTGTAAATCTGATTCTCTCTTCCTGGAAAAAAAAACCAAAACAGTATATTGTTTCTATTGTTCTTTTCCAAGGTTAACCTAATCTTGCTTGTGTCTTGCTCACACCCATTTGATACTTGGTCCAATTGGTATCTCTCAAGTCCGGGTTAAAACTGAGCAGCACTTCTTTCTTTTTTAATATTGGAGATTGTCTTAGGCAAAGCTGTGGGTAATTCTTGAGAATCCATTTAAATTAACTCAAAGTAGCCTCTGTAAATTCCCAAGTGTTTTTTTGTTTTGTTTTGTTTTGTTTTGTTTTGTTTTCCCTGTCTGTGACTCTGTAGTGAAGAGAAAGTAAATGTCCTGGGAGCTATGTATATATATGCAAGTCTGTGTGTGTTGGTACAAATTTCAGAGAACCCAAGAGAGTGTGTTTTTAAAAATTTCTCAGAAATTTCAAATTTTTGAAATTCATGCAGTTAAACAGTGGGAATGTTCAATGTTATGGCATTTATTAAGATGAGACTAATTTTAGCCATTCAGGTACGTTAGACTTTATCCCTGCTGTCAACTTTTGACTTGCCATTTATTAGTTTGATTTTAATATAACACATTAAGTTTTGACACTTTTAGATTATATCTTCCTTTTCAGAAGCATATAATTTTTGAAATTCTCTGACAAATAATCATGTGTGTTATGCACTAACATCAAATATCTACGTAAAAAAGGAAACAGGTTCCCATCTACTTTATTCAAATGGCCTGTCATTTCTTAGAGTTTATTGTAAAACATTCATTTGTTTGACAAACATGTATTAAGTATGAACTTTATTGGCACTATGCACAGGGACAGTGCTCAACTCTTCTGGAAGTATAACATTGTAATTAAGAGCAAGGGCTTTAGAAGTTGTCATAGGATGGGTTCCCCCAGAAGCAGATCCTGGGACGAATGCTTGTGCATTTTTGCTTCATGAAGGAAGGGCTTCCCTGGGAGACAAATAAAGGATATGTGCAACAGACCAATAAGAGGTGGAAGTGAAGCAAGGGTATGACCTCAGGCAAAGTCTCACACAGGTAGGCTTCAACCTGAACCCCTCCACCCCACAATAGTCAATAAAAAGGCATCTCAAGGGAGCTGGGCAAAGCATCAGTATTATTTCTTTTTTTTTTTTTTTTGAAGAGTTTATTTATTTATTTGACAGAGAGGGAGACAGTGAGAGAGAGAACACAGGCAGGGGGAGTGGGAGAGGGAGAAGCAGGCTTCCCACCGAGCAGGGAGCCCGATGCGGGGCTCGATCCCAGGACCCCGGGATCATGACCTGAGCCAAAGGCAGACGCTCAACGACTCAGCCACCCAGGCGCCCCTGCATCCGTATTATTTCTTAAAGAGTCACAGTTTAAGTATGAATGGAAAGCCAGAAATTAGCAGATAGTAGAGAAAAATCTCTAGGATATATATCAAAGAACAAAGCGAGCCAAAGAGATGAGAAAGGAAGAAAACATAGAGTCTAATCTTTTAATTAATGTCTTCCCAGATAAGACAAGATATTATATCCGTGAACAGTAGGCTAACAGAAGGGGTACGTAGGAATGAAAGAACGGTTTTAAATTAAAAATACTAAGGCTCGAATATTTAGTAGAATATTTAGTAGAATAGTTAGAAGGTAAAATTGAGGCTGTTTCCCAGAAAGTAGAAAATATAGAAAAGCAGTAAGAAAATGAGAAGATCAATCCTGACTGTCTATCATCTGATGAGTTACAATGCAGGAAAAGAGAAGAGGAAATAAAGGAAAATTTTCAAAGAAATAGGATAATTTAGAAAGGCGGATAAACACGAGCCTTCGGATTTTAAAGGTCTTGTGGTGTGTGCTCAGACCAATGAATGAAAAATGATTTACGAGAAAGTGTGCTCTTGTAAAATTTCAGAAAATTGGAAACAGAATATTTTTTGATAAATTAGAAAGGGGAAAAGATTACATACGAAGGTTAGTGAATATAAATGGCATTGACTTCTCAACAGCAACACTGGATGCAAAATGCCAACAGAACAATGCTTTCAGAACATTTTGCCATAGCAAAAAAACGCATGCATGGTCGTTACAGTCATTGCACAGGTCACCATCTGCTACCACAAAGTGATTTGGCTATGACATACCTGAAAATTATTTCTCACATCCTCGTGGCACCCAGTCATCACACAGAACAGGTTTGGAAGTAGGAGTCCCTCTGCCTGTAGGCTCTTCTTCCCAATCTTTATTAGAGCTGAGAAGTGTTGACTTACCCCAGCTCAATTCCACTGTTAGGGACTGTCACGGGTATTTAAAGACAGACCCTTCAGGAAGGCTGGGACTGTGGGAGGCAAGGGGCAGTATGCAGCTTCCAGAGCTTAGGGGGAAAATGCTGGAGGAACAGCTCTGTGATAAGAAAAGGGGGAGACTGGCCATGACAGGACCTGAGGGCATGAGGAGCCGGTTTGGGGATGAAGAGAGAGGTGAAGTTCTCCTTCCCTTCTTTCCTCTGCTTCCAGCTTCCATGACCCGCCCCCCTTCTAGCTTCTGCTCTATCCTGGGATGGAAGAGGCAGATTCAGGGGCCCCGTGTGGTAGCAGAGAAGGGGTGTGCCCTCCTTTTTTTCCCCCCTCATCTCACTTGGCAGCAATGAAGGAGACAGTAAGTAGAAATAAGTGTTGAGTCTGGAGTTAGTGTCTGGAGAAGAAAGAGGGATATGTGGAGGGTATGGCCCTCCTACCACTTCAATAAGACAGACCTTTTCGTCAAGCAGTGCTTGACGAAGGGGATGAAGAGCCAATGCTAATGGGGCTGGAGGTGTGGAGGAAGAGCAGAACCTGTGCGTGGCACACAGGAGGACAATCTCCCAGCAGCCTGGCCACCATGAGGAGGTGGTGAAGGAAAGACTATTTCTGGTTCCAGCTGCTATACTGCGACTTGGATTCTTACATAGGTAAGGTACATAAAGAAGGTGCAGAAATTTGGAATTTTTCTCTGTGGTCCTCCTTCCCCTCTTTCTTTAACCACTGATGATATGGGCACTTTCTAAGTCTCTTAACATACAGCATCATATGAAATCTCAGCCTAGATGTAGGTTTCCTCTTTTTATAGTAGAAAGTGCACGGAAATACAGTGCACAAACCAAATATGAAGTCATCAGGCAGATCCCAAACACCTTTAGCTTATTAAGAATTAGAGTTTCTTTTCCTTCAGCCACATGCTGTCATAAACCATTAAAATATTAAACCCAGTTCTGTTCACAAAATATTCCTTATTTCCTTACCTGGCCTTTTTGGCTCCCAGCTCTGGTTTTATGGTGTGGGTGACTTGGGGTGATGCGTATTTAGCTGGGAGGCACAGGAGGCCTAGGATGTGCTGTCTGGTTTCAGGATGGTGAGACGCTTGCTGCTCCTCGGGTTCCTGCCCAGCTCCTGTGAGAGTCCAGAGCAATTCCAGGGACATATGGGGGCAGAGGGGGCAGTGTCCTAGCCTAGCTTCCTGTGCTGGACTGGGAAAGGGTTTCAAAGTGTTTGTGGATCTTGTATGGCAGGGATTAGAATTAGAATCTGACTTCTGTGCTTTTCTCTGTGGTTGAATTCAATGGCAAGTGTGGCATTAGAGAGAGAGCAAGAGGAGAGAGGGGGAGAGATTAGGGGGTATATAGAGTCAAGTGTGTAGCTTCGGTGGTATGCACTGGATCTTGTCTGGAAAAGTTATGTTAAGTTTTTAAGCCCCTTTCTTAATAGAAAAAATGAGAGAGAATCAATTATCTAGAATGGAGGTGGCAATATATTAGAAGTTAGGAGACTTCCATGTTCATCCTGACTTTGATACTAACCAGTTTCTTTCACTTTGGGCAAGTCCCTTTTGGTCTTGGTTTTATTGTTTTTAATCTAACCAGTTGCATTTGATGGACTCTGAAGTTCTTCCTTTTTCTTCCATACTTGTTTGGATAAAGACTGTGGGACAACAGAAATACTGAAGCAATTAAGAATGGAAGGGTAACAAAGAAGACATACAGACGGCCAACAGACACATGAAAAGATGCTCAACATCACTGATCATCAGGGAAATAGAGATCAAAACCACAGCAAGATATCACTTCACACCTGTCAGCATGGCTAAAATAAAATCCGTAAGAAACAACAAGTGTTGGCAAGGATGTGGAGAAAAAGGAACCCTTGTGCACTGTTGGTGGGAATGCAAACCGGTGCAGCCCCTCTGGAAAACAGTATGGAGGTTCCTCAAAAACCTAAAAATAGGACTACCTTATGATCCAGCAATTGCACTACTGATATTTACCCGAAGAATACAAAAACACGAATGCAAGGGGATACATGCACCCCCATATTTATAGAAGCATTATCTACAATAGCCAAATTATGGAAACAGCCCAAGTATCCATCAATTGATGAATGGATAAAGAAGATGTGGTATGTGTGTGTATATGTCTATGTATATATGTATGTGTATATGTATGTACATACACATACACACGATGGAATTTTACTCAGCCACAAAAAAGAATGAAATCTTGCCATTTGCAATGACATGGACGGAGCTAGAGAGTATCGTGCTAAGCAAAATAAGTCAGGAAAGACAAATATCGTATGATTTCACTTATACGTGGAATTTAAGAAACAAATGAGCAAAGGGGAAAAAAAAAGAGAGAGAGGAATGCAAGGCAAGAAACAGATTCTTCACTGTAGAGAACAAGCTGATGGTCACCAGAGGGGAGCGGGGTGGGGGGGGGGGGGATGGGTGAAACAGGTGATGGGGATTAAGGAGGGCCCTTGCTGTGATGAGCACCTGGTGTTGTGTGGCAGTGCTGGGTCAATATATTGTACACCTGGAACTACTATTACACTGTATGTTAACTAACTGGAATTTAAATGAAAACTTAAAGCAAATGGAAGGGTGAGAAAAGCGAGGGATTAAGAGGGCGAGGCACATGTCACAGAACGGGAAGGGTCCAGGGGAAGGAGGGGATGAAAAAATTTAGTTTTCTCTATTTATAGGAAAGCCATATGTGATTAATTGGATGTTCATAGAAATATTTTGAGGAGTAGAAGAATAGTTGTAAATAAAGATGAAAAGATATTAAAAAAAAAAAACCTCTCTCTGTGTGACAGACCCTACAGGCCCTAGTTGTCTGAGGAGAAAGCAGCAGAGGGTAGGTGCTTATACATCCAGCACTGATGTTAGATCACCTGTGTGGTAATTTCAAGGGAGGTAGTCAAGAACAATATGTATTTTGAGAGTAAGAAAGGTTGATATTTAAAAGGCCAAGAGAAAGAGTATTTTTGGTGAGTCATCTGTGTGCGGGGATTCACCGCCTACTCCCAACACCAGAAGAGTATTGTGTGCTTGCTTCTCCCTTCAGCCCGGCAGGAAGGCCTATAAGGAGACCAGTCAGAAATCGTGATCTGTGTCTCTGGATTTGGGGGTAATACTGGACTGCTGCCCGAGGTGCTGTGGAAAAGAGATTCTAAATGAAAGACTGGCTGCAGCCACACATAAAGGCAGGGCCAGGGCAGAGGCTGCACATTCACCATTTGGCAACAGCACATGAACTTCCCACAGGTCAAAGGGCTGTCATGAAAGGGAATCAGGTTGGCACCTTCTGAACAGACTCAGCCAAGTAGTGGGATTCCGGAAGTATGAGATCGTGAGGTTCACTGCAGAGGCAGGAACTGATGTGAGGGAGGTAGCAACAGGTCAGCTATAGGAGATACATTAGGGACTTCTGGAAAATCCACATGTGCCTCTAAGAAAAAGAGTTAGCTTTGGTTACCCATCAAATAACCAAGAGCATCAATGCTGAACGAGTCAAGTAAGTCTTTTTTGTCTTCGTATCTTCCCCCCCGCCCCCTTACAATCCTGGGGATTTGGGTGTGGGGTAGGGAGAGCTGACAGAATTGGGTTTATTCTCCTTCCTTTCTCCCAGCAGGTCTTCAGACTCAGACACGCCCAAGCTACAGGAATTCAGTTTGCTGCCCTATTTTAAAATATGATTCCAGGTTATTATGAGAGGGCTAAGTAGGAGACAGAGCAGGACAATCTCCCACATTTTCTTCTGGAAGTCACGAACTGAGTGTCCACAGGCAATAAGCCTCATTCTACAAGCTCGTCAGTGTACTAAACTGCATAAAACAGTGATCTATTAGTACTAAATCTTAAATTAGCTACTGGATTTTTAGAACTCGGGGACAAGAGCCAAACAAAGAAGTTTCTTCTAAATCTATAGCAGCTTCAGGCAGCTGAGAGCTACCAGCCGATAGTCTTATGAACAGATATTCTGGGATTCCTATTTATAGAGGCCATCTTGTCACGTGGGCAAGCCACATTTCTCTGGCATTGTTCCTTACCATATCATGGAGCTTTACTTTTGGAATGTCCGATTCCTTTCAATAAGCTTGAATGGGTTTTTAGCCAGACCAGCACTGAATCCTGGAATGTAAGGTTTGAAAGAGTATCAGGACTCTAACTCCCTCATTTTACAGAAGGGAACGCTGAGGCCTCAAGAGATTAAAACATTTGTTAGTTACAGAGTTAGGAACCCACCCAGGCTTCTTGACTCCAAGTCTCGTGCCTTTAACATAAATTTACACTAAGGATTTTTGTCTTGTTTTGTTTGGGGTGGATGAGTTTTGGATATAAGAAGCTGAGAGTAGCTTTTATTTTTTATCCTTGCAATTAAATAAATTAAAAGTTTTATAGGTCTAAGGTTCCTCTCTTATTTAAATAGACCAGAGGACGAAAAAGAGATTTATATTTTCTCAGCACTCACCACTCATATTAGTAAAAATACATTTAGAGTGGCATGATCTGAATAACTTGAAGGAGAGACTCAATCCTGCCCATCAGGTGCGGTCAGAATACGTGTAGGTTTATCAGTTGGCTGTCAGTTCTGCCACTTAGGAGGGGTGCAACTCTGCAGAGGTCACTGATGTTTCCTGTAACAGTTTACTCTGTTGGTAAAAAAAAAAACAGATGAGCCAGATTGGCTTATATGTTAACCATCTTTTAAATTGTAGAACATTTTTTTAAAATTTAAATTCAGTTAGCCAACATGTAGTACATCATTACTTTTTGGTGTAGTGTTCAATGATTTGTTAGTTGCATATAACCCCCACTGCTCATCACAAAAAAATAAAATAGTAAAACATTTATAAATGAAAACAAATTATTACAGTTGTTTTCATGGTTGGCTGTGTGGTAATCCTAGAGTGGCTTCCTCTTCCATAGATACCTGCTACCAGGGTCACTGCATGGACAGCGTTCACAGGCTCCTCTATAGAGTTGTGTCCTAGGGGTACAATTGGCTTATATCCCAGTGCGAACGGTGCTTCAGGGGCTTTGAGCTGTGCTGGGAGGCCTGTTAACTGTATGTGTTTATCTCCTGCCAGACTCAGTGTGCACACTGTGTCGCCACAGGCATCCTCTGCAGAATGTCTTCCTGCTTAACATTGCTCGGGTAGAATGCCTCTTGATTTTTAAAACTTCAGAAAATATGCTTATGTCTTAAATCAGTATTTTTATCCATATTTGAAAATTACATTTATTTTTCTTAAAATACAACAAAATACTTTTTACAAACTGGTGTTGAAATTTCCTGATTTATATTTTAAACTCAACTGATGGGAAGTCAAAATCACATGAGGACAGTTTGAAAATGTACCAAATGTTGGCGCGCCTGGGTGGCTCAGTCGTTAAGCGTCTGCCTTCAGTTCGGGTCATGATCCCAGGGTCCTGGGATGGAGCCCCGCATCGGGCTCCTTGCTCGCCGGGAAGGCTGCTTCTCCCTCTCCCGCTCCCCTTGCTTGTGTCCCCTCTCTCGCTGTGTCTCTCTCTGTCAAAAAATAAATAAAATCTTTAAAAAAAAAAAAAGAAAGGAAATGTACCAAATGTCAACAAGGGGGAGCTTGAAGGTATTAAGAGAGACATTTGGGTGTTGATGGTCCTTAAAGAGGCCTCTAAGTGTCAGACAGTGTGTGAGCCAATGACCTCCAGGTCCAGTTGTGTGCTCTGCTGGTCCTGAGCATGTTTCCATGGTGATTGATTTTGCTTGTCCACTGGAACAACTTCTGCCCTTAACAATTCCTCTGTATGAGTTTTTTCAAGAGCTCTTTGACAACATTTTAATCCATCTTTTTTTTTTTAAGATTTTTATTTATTTGTTTGAGAGAGAGAGAGAGAGGACATGTAAGCACAAGCAGGATGGGGGGCAGAGGGAGAGGGAGAAGCAGACTCCCTGCTGAGCAGGGAGCTCGACCTGGGACTCGATCCCGGGACCCTGAGATCATGACCTGAGCCAAAAGCAGATGCTTAACTGACTGAACGACACAGGCATCCTTTTAATCCATCTTTTCAAAACCAACCTACTTTGTAAAGGCAGCAGTTTTCACTTTGGCTTCAACCCTCTCTTCAAAGTCTGACATAGGCCACAAATTAGAGGATTCCTTTCTTACATGCATTCTTCATCTCTTGTGGAAGACCTTTTTGCTATTATTTGTTGCTGAACTCTAGAATTATTTTTTGCTTATATACATTTGATTCCATTGGGAATACTGCAGTGCTCAGCAAACAGCATATAGCTGAGCCTCCCTTGCAGGTAGACGGTAGCCATGTGACAGAATTCTAGCCAATGAGATATAAATGAAAGTTGTTGGGGAAGCTCCTCAAAGGAGAAGAATATGGCTATTTATTCTAGCTTTTCCTCCTTCCTTTTGTCTGAAACATAGACATGATGTCTGGAGCTTCAGCAGCCATTTTAGATCCTAAGAATATAAGGGTTGGTTATATCTCAAGGATGGTGAACCAGAAAACTAGAAAGAGCCTGGGTGTCTGATGATATCAGGGAACACCATACCAGATCTGGATCAGCTCCCTTTGGATTTCTTTTATGTGGGAGAACAATAAATCCCAAACGTGCTCAGTAATACTATTTGGGGGTTTTGGGACACAGTTTCTAAGTGATAAATATATCTTGCTTATCTTTGTCTACCTTTTCCCCAGATAATTCCCACCACCCTTATTTGGAATGACCTTACTTACTCCAGCCAAGCCAAGTTCTCCATTTCCTCAGGACGTTTCTCAGAACCACCTCCTGTGAGAGACCTGTTACTCCTCTTCTTCCTCTCTGACCAGCCCTATAACTAACAATGATTAAAATTTTTTTGATGTAGGAGTCAATCTCTCTTACATATAATATTCTTTTCTATATAGTCACTTTTGTGTGTTTCATATCCCTCAAGATAGAAAAGTCACTGGGAACAGATTCTATTCTAGTTCATCTTGCTATCTTCCATTACTCTGCAGCAATTGGGACTAGCAAAGGGGTGAGTTTCCAAAAAATTCTGAGTGCAGATTAAATGCATTTTGTCAAATCTAGAGAAACATGGGGTGGGGGTTGATAACTGAATAGTTCCTGATCTTATGTGTTCATGTGAGTCAGCCCTGCGTTGTAGAGCAGGTAATGGTCCTCCTGCCTCAGCCTACGGTTGGCTTCAATATTCCTCATTTCCCACAGAAACAGTGAGGACTTCTGCTCTTTCAGGAGTTCCAACCCCAATCTGTCCCTGGGCTTCTCCCAGGGCTTTTAAGGCCTTCTTCTTCTTCCTCTTCTCTCTTCCCCCACCCCATCCCTCTTCTTCTTTTTTCTTTTTCTTAAGTTGATGCAATCTTCTTAAAACAAAACCAGAAAACAAGAGTTTCAAAATGCTTTGAAAAATTACTTATAAACTTAACCTTTCCCAGGCCATTTCTTTGCCTGAAAACAACCCCCTGCTTGTGAACTCCCATCTTGTACTTGTCACTCACATGGCTTCTCAAATTCTTTCTTTTCCAGGAAATCCATGGCCTGACAATGTGGGGCAGTTTACTTAGCATTTTTTCATTCAGTAAAGATGTGTTGAAGCCTACTGTGTGCTCAGTACTCTAAGATGCTTCTGGAGAGAGTGTGTGTGTGGCAGGTCAAGTATAAACTGAAGTTTGATTTTGACTAAAAGGAATATACAGTCTGGTTAGGGAATTCCCATCCACAGAATTCAGTAAGGCTATGCATCCTATCATAAAGAGGTTTAAGATTAAGTGCATCCTCTCTCTAGCTGCCCATATCATGCCTACTCCTTATTCCTCATCCAGAAAGATAAGCAGTGAACTCATGAAGTACCTATTGAATCTCTCCTTACTGGTCAATTCATTTTCCACACTCACTCTTCTTTTGCTCATAATATAAGTTCTACTTAGTAAAGTCACGCATTTGTAACTGGATTATTGTTTCAAATATTAATACACCAAAGAGCAGGAATAAGCACTTACATAGCAACCTAGGCTTGGATATTTTGGGCAAAATGGTCTTGGCTCTTCCCTTCATCATCTCTTCTGAGAAGACTTTGCTGACCCTGTCCCATCCTTGGCAGAGTTACTCATTCACAGCAGAGTTTCCATAGCAGTGAGAGTGATGATTAATGTTAGTTAAGATTTAGTAAGTGCCAGACATTGTCCTAAGTACTTTACTTGGCTTATCTCATTTAATCCTACCAACAAGCTGAAGAAGCATTATTAATTATTCTAATTTTACAGATGAGGTACAGTTAACCAACCTGACCAAGGCTGTTAAACTAGTAAATTGGGAGAGACATTCCAATGTGGGTCGTCTAATATAATCATCTCTAGTTTCAACGTGAAGGAACAGTGTCAGTATGTATGGGCTACCTTAATGAGATACCAGACTGCATGGCTCGACAAGCAGAAATTCATTTTCTCACAGTTCTGGGGGCTAGAAATTCTAAGATTAAGGTCCAACAGGGTTCTGTTTCTGGTGAGAGTGTTCTTCCTTGTTTGCAGATAACCACCTCTCGCTGTGCCCTCACATGAAGAGAGAAGAATGCTAGCTCTTTGGGGTCTCTTCTATCAGGACACCAATCCCATCATGAGGGCTTACCTTTATAACCTCATCTAACTTCAGTTACTTCCCTGAACCCCCTCTTCAAATACTATCGTATTGGGAATTAGGACTTCAACATATAAAATTTTAAGGGGACACAAACATTTAGTTCATACCGGGAACCAAGGCTTAGGGAGATTATATATTATAGTCAGGGCCAGAGTTATAAGGTGACAGATGAAGGACTGGATCCCAGACTCCTAGAGGCAGATGGCCTCTGTGTTACTCTGAGTCAAGAAGGCAAGAGAATAAGAAAGAACAAGGAGGGTGCATGGTACTATCAGACATTTTGGATTCCCAAGCAACATTGCAGTTCAGGGCACCTTAACTTCTGATAATTATAAAAATAAACATATCTTTTTTCCTTCTGCTGTATTATATTTGCAATGTTTTTACTTACACAGAAAGAAATAGACCTTCTTGTCTTCATCGGATTCAGTCAATGAGTGGTAATGTTTTAGTGAGGCTCTAGGTTCTTGCCAACATTTTCAATATTGTATCAGTCAAGATTTTGACAGGAAACAGATGGCACATTAAGATTGGATAATTTGAAAGGAGTTTGATGAAAAGTCTATTTTCACGGGTGTGGGCATGGCTTCAGAAAAGCACCAGGGGTGGTGTGTACCCTATGCCAATATGGGTACCTGTTAATTCTGTCAGGGCTGAAGAACAAGTGGAAGGAGAGGTAAGGGCAGCCCCGAGGGAGCTGTGTCCAGAGGGCTCCCTGTCAGGAACTGTGGCTTACAGTGGAGGAGTACAGCCAACCCCTGGCCCAGCACAGAACCCGGGAATGACCCCCTGCCCTCACTCTCTTCCTGCTTCTGATCTCCTGACCCTGCTTCCCACTGGCTGAATCTGACAAGAGCCAATTGCAAGAGGTTATATTGAAATATTCTGAACATATCTGCCAGCTCGGGTCAGAAAGCAAGGTTCAGAGGGACAGGGGAAAAACTAAATGGAGATAAAGGGAAGATATAATCACAAATGCTGTTTTCAAAGAGGTGGAGATTTAGGAAAAGATCCTCAGTGACATTTAATTTGTTCTGCCTTCTTCTGTTAAATCTCGTAGGTGGTAGGCAATCTAGCAGTTGTCATGGTTCACTTTCGTTTGTGAAATGAGAGAGAAGGGCAGATAGGACATTAGACATCTTCCTTACCTAGTGGTAGTGGAGAAGTGGATACTCCATCCTAGCATACTCAAGAACTGGGTTTAGGGTTACTATAAATCAGCAATACAGTTCAAAGTAAACACATTGAGCAAGTGGTATTTAAGATTAAGTTATTGATGAGAAATTCAAACCAGTTTATGAGAGAGTATTTTGTAGAAACAGCTCTGGCAGCCAGTTTGAAGAGATTTGGTCTGATCAACCATGGCTTTTATTTCTATTCTCACAGGAAGCAATAGTCCCTGGAGCCAGGGGATAAAGAAAGGTTCGGCGTCTAGCTTTGCCACTCACTAGGGTGTAGTCAGGGCAAATCAGATTATTTCAGCTTCTTCAACTGTGAACTGAGGAAGATAATCCTGCTTCCCTCAAAGAGTCATGAAGACACTGAGCATTGTGTCTGGCACAGAAGAAGTGTTTGGTAGATGTTAGATATTCTAACTTGGGTGAGTTAGGGAATCTGGCCAGCAAACAGCAGACAATCCTTTTCTAAATAAGGAAATGATACCTCCATGAGAATGCTGGTTTTTTTAAAAGTGAAAATGAGGTTTCAAAGGGGACACTGGCCTCCTCCAGAAAATGATTAATTGTGGGTATTCTTGTGGTCTACGATATAACACAAATAATTAAATCAAAATTTGCCTGGAATATGTGGAAACTGAGAGTCAAAAGTGCACTCAGAGGTATTGAAGCGGGATGGAGGGTAATAACTGAGAAGCAGCAGGGAAGAAGAAGGAGAAGCTGACCAGGGGCATTTTGCTATAGGCATGGCAGCCAATTCATACCTTGAGGGTCAAATGCAAAGAGGATATGCACAGCTGTCCTTCCCATGACTATATGAGATTCAGGAGATGAGTTTTCTCTTTTTTGGAAATCCCCCTTCTGATAGGCCTCCAATAACCTGGTGGAGTAGAGAGGCGTGATCATAGGGTCCCGAACCCTGGTGACGTAATGAAGTGGTTGATCAGTATAGAAAAGGGAGTTCTTTTTTTTTTAATTAAAAAAAGTGATCTGTACTAAAACTTAACTTAATAAACCTCAAATGTTTAAATAATAATTTAAAAAACTCCCACAAAAAATAAAATCCTGTCATCACAATATTTAAGTAGCTGTAGACTATTTTTAAGAACTATTACCAAGAACACTGTTTCTCAGACTCAGAGTGGGCTTTCCCACTCTAACTTCCTCTTTTTATTTGTTCTCAAAGACTAGCTTTTTACCCTGTCCTTTGACCTTTTTATCTTGTGTTGGAAAGTCATCTCTTTCTGACTCTTCTTGGATTTTCTACCAAGGAAGTTCCCTTCCTACTCCCCTCACTCTTTTTTAGTATCACTTCCAAGGCAGTTCCACCATCATGAAGACAGCAATCCAGTGATTACTAAACCTTGAGTTATTCCCCTGTAATGCAGCCTTCCCTTCTTCTGCCTCTCTCTGAATTCAGCTGGTTAATTTACTTTCTATAGAATGAGTTTCATTATTTTCTGCATGTCTCATCCCTCTTTTGGAGAATGTTTTCCTGTGCAATGAAAATTTTTCAGAGTTTGTATTTATAAAACCAGAATACCATCTGAAGATGGTAAAAAATAAAGCCTCTTAAATCCATTCAATGTGGAAAGAAATTTTTTGTTTGGGGTAATGGAAAAGTTATTATTAGTAGTGGTAGCTATATGTTTTTAAAATTGAAATATAGTTAGCATACAAGATTAGTTTCGGGTATACAACTGAGTGGTTTGATAATTATATACCTTATGAAATGTTTACCATGATAAGTGTAGTTACCAACTGTCACTGTACAAAGTTATTGCAGTGTTATTGACTGTATTCCTTGTGGTGTACTTTTTATCCCTATGACTTATTTATTTTATATCTGGAAGTTTGTACCTCTTAATCTCCTTTACTTATTTCACCCAACCCCATACTCCCTTTTCCCCTGGTAATCACCAGCCACCAGTTTGTTCTCTAGGAGTCTGTTTCTGTTTGTTTGTTCACTTATTTTGTTCTTTAGATTCCACATGTAAGTGAAATCATGTGGTATTTGTCTTTCTCTGTCTGACTTATTTCACTTAGCATAATGCCTTCTAGGAGCATCCCTATGTCATGAATGGCAAGATTTCATTCTTTTTTATGGCCGAGAAATATTCTATTATATATATACCACATCTTCTTTATCCATTCATCTATCAGTGGACAATTAGGTTGCTTTCATAACTTGGCTTGTAAATAATGCTGTCATAAACAGGGGTGCATGTATCATTTTGGATTAGTGTTTTCATTTTAATGGGGAAATAAACTACAAAAGGGCTCTGAATGAAGTGACTGAGAAATTGAAGGAACTCTTATACACCATTGGTGCCAAGTAGGTCTAAGGGCAAATATTGCCCTTGAATGAAACACCTGGTTGAGGATTATGTTACTCGAGGTGCATCTTGGGAACCTGAGGAAGAACATTTCCTTCTTTTCATGGAGGCAGTGAGATTCTGTCTCCTACAGAAAAGTGGATAAGAGGAAGTGAAAATTTCTTGCACATTAATGCTGGGATGTAGAACTGCTATCTGAAGACAGTTTGAAGGGGGCCCTAAGGCTGGCAAGGGTAGCCCAGTAGTTGGGCTCTATGGAGCTAGATTTCAAGCTTATTTTTGAGATCTGAGATTTTTCAGATTTGAGATCCATAGCTTTGAAATGATATTTTTTTTAATCTTCTCTTATGCAAAGGACTGAGGAAAATGTTGGTTTACAGGAGAGAGATGAATGATTAATTGATCCAGAGGGCCTGTAGCACCTCTGCTGAACAGGCTAGTTGATCCAGTCTTATTGCTGACTGAAGGTATGGAGAAACTAGGGCAGAGTGGTCTCCCTTTTACCACCTACCTTCAGTTGGCAGTTGGTTTTACCAGCAGTATTTATTTATTTATTTATTTATTTATTTATTTATTTATTTTATTATGTTATGTTAATCACCATACATTACATCATTAGTTTTTGATGTAGTGTTCCATGATTCATTGTTTACATATAATACCCAGTGCTCCATGCAGAACGTGCCCTCTTTGATACTCATCACCAGGCTAACCCATCCCCCCACCCCCTCCCCTCTAGAACCCTCAGTTTGTTTTTCAGAGTCCATCGTCTCTCATGGTTCGTCTCCCCCTCCGACTTACTCCCCCTCATTCTTCCCCTCCTGCTATCTTCTTCCTTTTTTTTTTTTCTTAACATATATTGCATTATTTGTTTCAGAGGTACAGATCTGTGTCTTACACAATTCACAGCGCTCACCATAGCACATACCCTCCCCAATGTCTATCACCCAGCCACCCCCTCCCTCCGACCCCCCACCACTCCAGCAACCCTCAGGGTGTTGCCTGAGATTGAGAATTCCTCATATCAGTGAGACCATATGATACTTGTCTTTCTCTGATTGACTTATTTCGCTCAGCATAATACCCTCCAGTTCCATCCATGTCATTGCAAATGGCAAGATTTCATTCCTTTTGATTTGCCTGCGGTATTTAGAATATGTATTCTATAAGCTGGTTACTGGAAGATAGAGTTTAGCTTTGTTGTTTATTCTGGAACAATAGCCATGATAGGCCCACATATATCACTTACCTATTACTACATTACAAACTTAGGGGCACAAAACAATAACTGTAATTTATTAGAGTTTTGTGGGTTGGCTGGGCTCAGCTGGTCCATGTTTTTTGCTCTACATGGTGTCAGGTGGGCTCACTTATATGGCTGCATTCTTCTGGGGCTTGATGGTACATGGTGGTTTGTTTACACATATGCTGATTCATACTGATTATTGGGTTGGATTCCTCTTTACAAGCAGTGTGCCCACCAGAATAACTGAGCTTCATTACATAGTAGCTCAGGGTTCCAAACAAGAGTGAAAGGAGAAGCTGCTTGGTCTCTTGAGGCCTGGGTCTAGAACTCAAACAGCATGAATTTTCTGTCACATACTGTTGGTCAACACAAACCACACAGTCAGCCCAGATGTAGTCTTGAACTCTTGATGGGCATGTGCCTATAAAGATGGGAATATTCATTGGTAACCATCTTTGCAGATCATACACCCCTCATGGGAGGTAAATGACATCAGAACTGATAACAGTCACAGCCTCTCAGATGTTGAGCCAAGGGCACAGAGACACAGGCATAGGGATATCCAAATTGTTCTGGATCCCATAAGCACATCTGGTATCTGTTTACCTCACTAAGATTGCCAGGTTGGGTTCATAGGTGATCTGATAATCACATATACAAAGATCTTTTTTTGATTTATTCTACTGAGTAAACTGTCACACAAAGAGCAGAGCAAATGCACAAATAATGATTTAATGATCCCAGAAATTATTCACCTCAAACTGTCCATTAAAATGTTTACTATTGGGGGGCGGAGCAAGATGGCGGAGGAGTAGGAGCCCTGGATTTTGTCTGGTCTCAGGAATTCAGCTGAATAGGGATCAAACCATTCTGAACACCTACAAACTCAACAGGAGATCGAAGAGGAGAGTAGCAACAACTCTCTGAACAGAGAAGCGACCACTTTCTGGAAGGTAGGACGTGCGGAGAAGTGAATCTGAGGCAATATTTGGGAGGAGAGACGGCAGGGGAGGGGGCCTCTGTCGGCCGCTTCTGGCAAGTGATAGAGCCGCGGAGCACAAAATCGGAACTTTTAGAAGTCGGCTCTGCTGAGGGACGTCGCTGCAGTGGCGAAGCTGGGGGTGGGATCCTCGCGGTACAGTGTGGTCTCAGGACCCTCGGGGTCACAGAAACACCGGGGGTGCCTGAGTGCGGCAGAGCTCCCAGGTATCGGAGCGGGAAGCCGGCTGCGGAGACGGAGCCGAGGCGCGGGCTCTCAGCTCGGGGTTGCCATAAACCGGGATCGGTGACAGTCGGGCCACTGCTCCTCCAGCAGGGACCCAACATTCAGTAGAGCTGGGGAGACCCCCCGCTCCTCCCCTGGGAGGAGCGGCGCGGGAGCGCACCGCAGGGATCTGCTGGGTTTGGAGACTCCACACGGGGTCGGGTGCCAGAGATAGAAACAGTGGGTCACAGGCCGGGTGAGCACCGAGAGCGGCCACAGACCAGGGAGAGGGGAGTGACTGACTACTTTTCTCTGGGGGCTCACTGAGGAGTGGGGCCCCGAGTTCTTGGCTCCTCTGGGTGGAGATTGGGAGGCCACCATTTTCACTCTTGTCCTCCAAAGCTGTACTGAGAGCTTGCAGGGAACAAAAGCTCCCAAGAGCAAACCCGAGCAGATTGCTTAGCCCCGACCAACGGACCGACAAGGGCAGGGCAATTCCGCCTCCGGCAAAGACATTTGGGAACCACGGCAACAGGCCACGCCCCCAGAAGATCAGCACGAACAGCCAGCAAGCCAATACCAAGTTTACCGATCAAGGAGAACGGGAGAATCCAGCGCTAGGGGAATACTGCACATAGAGTTCATGGCTTTTTTACCATGATTCATTAGTTTTTCAAAGTTAGATTTTTACCTTTTTTTTGAATTTTTCTTTTTCCTTTTTTCAATCAACATCTTATCAATCCCTTTTTAAAAAAAACATTTTTATTTTTCCTTTTTAGGGTCATATTCTATCGCTTCATAGTAGATACCCTTATTTTTGGCATATATATATACAAGTTGTTCTCTCTTTAAAATTTTGAGACACAGATTCTTCTAACAGATCAAAATATACCCTAAATCACTAGTGTATGGCTTTGTTCTAGTCTCCTGCCTGATCACATTCTCTCCCTTTTTTTTTTTCTTTTTCTTTTTTCAAACAACTTCTTATCAATTCCTTTTATAAAATCTTTTATAATTTTCATCTTTACAGTCATCTTCCATCCCTTCATTGTATCAACCCTTATTTTGTACATATATAAGTCTTTCTTTCTTTAAAAATGTAGGAGGCACTTTCTTCTAACAGACCAAAATACACCCAAAATCTAGTGTGTGACACTGATCTATGCAGCAGCCTGATCATATTTGCTCATATTATGTTTTTTTTCGTTTTGTTTTGTTTGATTTTTGTTTGTTTTTATCTTTTTCTTTTTTTTCTCTTTCTTTTTTCTTTCTTTCCCTTTCTTTTCCCCTGGTTTCAGGTCTTTTCTGATTTGTTTAGAGTATATTTGTTGGGGACGTTGTTAACCTGTTAGCATTTTGTTCTCTCATTCCTCTATTCTCCTCTGGACAAAATGACAAGACGAAAAAAATCACCTCAGCAAAAAGATCAAGAGGTAGTACCGTCTGCCAGGGACCTACTCAATACGGACATTAGTACGATGTTGGACCTAGAGTTCAGAATCATGATTTTAAAGATACTAGCTAGGATTGAAAAAAGCATGGAAGTTATTAGAGACATCCTTCCTGGAGAAATAAAAGAACTAAAATCTAACCAAGTCAAAATCAAAAAGGCTATTAATGAGGTGCTATCAAAAAGGGGGGCACTAACTGCTAGGATAAATGAGGCAGGAGAGAGAATCAGCGATATAGAAGACCAAATGATGGAAAATAAAGAAGCTGAGAAAAAGAGAAAGAAACAACTACTGGATCACGAGGGCAGAATTCGAGAGATAAGCGATACGATAAGACGAAACAACATTAGAATAATTGGGATCCCAGAAGAAGAAGAAAGAGAGAGAGGGGCAGAAGGTATATTGGGGCAAATTATAGCAGACAGCTTCCCTAATGTGGGGAAGGAAACAGCCATCAAAATCCAGGAGGCACAGAGAACCCCTCTCAAAATCAATAAAAATAGGTCAAAACCCTGACATCTAGTAGTAAAACTTACGAGTCTCGGAGACAAAGAGAAAATCTTGAAAGCAGCTCGGGAGAAGAGGTATGTAACCTATAATGGTAGAAACATTAGATTGGCAACAGACCTCTCCACAGAGACCTGGCAGGCCAGAAAGCACTGGCAAGATATCTTCAGAGCACTAAACGAGAAAAATATGCAGCCAAGAATACTATATCCAGCTAGGCTGTCATTGAAAATAGAAGGAGAGATAAAAAGCTTCTATGACAAACAAAAACTAAAGGATTTGTAAACACGAAACCAGCCCTACAAGAAACATTGAAAGGGGTCCTCTAAGCAAAGAGAGAGCCTAAAAGCAGCATAGACCAGAAAGGAACAGAGACAATATACAGTAACAGTCACCTTACAGGCAATACAATGACACTAAATTCATATCTTTCAATAGTTACCCTGAATGTAAATGGGCTAAATGCCCCAATCAAAAGACACAGGCTATCAGATTGGATTAAAAACAAGACCCATCCATATGCTGTCTGTAAAAGACTCATTTTAGATCCAAAGTCACCCCCACATTGAAAGTGAGGGGGTGGAAAACCATTTACGATGCTAATGGACACCAAAAGAAAGCTGAGGTGGCAATCCTTATATCAGACAAACTAGATTTTAAAACAAAGACTGTAATAAGAGATGAGGAAGGACACTACATCCTACTTAAAGGGTCTATCCAACAAGAAGATCTAACAATTGTAAATATCATTGCCCCGAACATGGGAGCAGCCAATTATATAAGGCAATTAATATCAAAGGCAAAGAAACACATTGACAACAATACAATAATAGTGGGGGATTTTAACATCCCCTCACTGAAATGGACAGATCATCTAAGCAAAAGATCAACAAGGAAATCAAGACTTTAAATGACACACTGGACCAAATGGACTTCACAGACATATTCAGAATGTTCCATCCCAAAGCAACAGAATACACATTCTTCTCTAGTGCCCATGGAACATTCTCCAGAATAGATCACATCCTAGGTCACAAATCAGGTCTCAACCGGTACCAAAAGATTGGGATTATTCCCTGCATATTTTCAGACCACAATGCTTTGAAACTAGAACTCAATCACAAGAGGAAAGTTGGAAAGAAGTCAAATACATGGAGGCTAAAGAGCATCCTACTAAAGAATGAATGGGTCAACCAGGAAATTAAAGAAGAATTAAAAAAATTCATGAAAACAAACGGTAATGAAAACACAACTGTTCAAAATCTTTGGGATGCAGCAAAGGCAGTCCTGAGAGGAGAGTGTGTAGCAATAGAAGCCTTTCTCAAGAAACAAGAAAGGTCTCAAATACACAACCTAACCCTACACCCAAAGGAGCTAGAGAAAAAACAGCAAATAAAGCCTAAACCCAGCAGGAGAAGAGAAATCATAAAGATCAGAGCAGAAATCAATGAAATAGAAACCAAAAGAACAGTAGAACAGATCAACGAAACTAGGAGCTGGTTCTTTGAAAGAATTAACAAGATTGATAAACCCCTGGCCAGACTTACCAAAAAGAAAAGAGAAATGACCCAAATCAACTAAATCATGAATGAAAGAGGGGAGATCACAACCAACACCAAAGAAATACAAACAATTATAAGAACATATTATGAGCAACGCTATGCCAGCAAATTAGATAACCTGGAAGAAATGGGTGCATTCCTAGAGATGTATCAACTACCAAAATTGAACCAGGAAGAAATAGAAAACCTGAACAGACCTATAACCATGAAGGAAATTGAAGCAGTCATCAAAAATCTCCCAACAAACAAAAGCCCAGGGCAGATGGCTTTCCAGGGGAATTCTACCAAACATTTAAAGAAGAATTAATGCCTATTCTTCTGAAACTGTTCCAAAAAATAGAAATGGAAGGAAAACTTCCAAATTCGTTTTATGAGGCCACCATTACCTTGATCCCCAATCCAGACAAAGACCCCATCAAAGAGGAGAATTACAGACCATTATCCTTGATGAACATGGATGCAAAAATTCTCACCAAAATACTAGCCAATAGGATCCAACAGTACATTAAAAGGATTATTCACCACGACCAAGTGGGATTTATCCCCGGGCTGCAAGGTTGGTTCAACATCCGCAAATCAATCAACGTGATAACAATACATCAACAAAAGAAAGAACAAGAGTCATATGATCCTCTCAATAGGTGCAGAAAAAGCACTTGACAAAGTACAGCATCCTTTCTTGATCAAAACTCTTCAGAGTAGAGGGATAGAGGGTACATACCTCAATATCATAAAAGCCATCTATGAAAAACCTACAGCGAATATCATTCTCAATGGGGAAAAGCTGAGAGCTTTCCCCCTAAGGTCAGGAACGTGGCAGGGATGTCCACTCTCACCACTGCTATTCAACATAGTAGTAGAAGTCCTAGCCACAGCAATCAGACAACAAAAAGAAATCAAAGGCATCTGAATCGGCAAAGAGGAAGTCAAACTCTCACTCTTTGCAGATGATATGATACTGTGTGTGGAAAACCCCAAAGACTCCACCCCAAAACTTCTAGAACTCATACAGGAATTCAGTAAAGTGGCAGGATATAAAATCAATG
The DNA here is from genome assembly GCF_009762305.2 of Zalophus californianus. Lineage (NCBI taxonomy): Eukaryota > Metazoa > Chordata > Mammalia > Carnivora > Otariidae > Zalophus > Zalophus californianus. The sequence goes on from NC_045599.1 coordinate 42,769,481, forward strand.
CACAGAAATTAGTGGCATTCCTATACACTAACAACAAGACAGAAGAGAGACAAATTAGGGAGTCAATCCCATTTACAATTGCACCCAAAACCATAAGATACCTAGGAATAAATTTAACCAAAGAGGCAAGGGATCTGTACTCAGAAAACTATAAAATATTCATGAAAGAAATTGAGGAAGACACAAAGAAATGGAAAAACATTCCATGCTCATGGATTGGAAGAACAAACATTGTGAAGATGTCAAGGCTTCCTAGAGCAATCTACACATTCAATGCAATCCCCCTCAAAATACCATCCACTTTTTTCAAAGAAATGGAACAAATAATCCTAAAATTTGTATGGAAGCAGAAGAGACCCCAAATAGCCAGAGGAATGTTGAAAAAGAAAAGCAAAGCTGGCGGCATCACAATTCCGGACTTCCAGCTCTATTACAAAGCTGTCATCATCAAGACAGTATGGTACTGGCACAAAAACAGACATATAGATCAATGGAACAGAATCGAAAGCCCAGAAATGGACCCTCAACTCTATGGTCAACTCATCTTTGACAAAGCAGGAAAGAATGTCCAATGGAAAAAAGACAGTTTCTTCAAAGGATGGTGTTGGGAAAATTGGACAGCCACATGCAGAAGAATGAAACTGGGCCATTTCCTTACACCACACACAATAATAGACTCCAAATGGTTGAAAGACCTAAACATGAGACAGGATTCCATCAAAATCCTAAAAGAGAACACAGGCAGCAACCTCTTCCACCTCAGCTGCAGCAACTTCTTCTTAGAAACATCACCAAAGGCAAGGGAAGCAGGGGAAAAAATGAAGTATTGGGATTTCATCAAGATAAAAAGCTTTTGCACAGCAAAAGAAACAGTCCACAAAACCAAAAGACAACTGACAGAATGGGAGAAAATATTTGCAAATGACATATCAGATAAAGGGCTAGTATCCAGAATCTATAAAGAACTTATCAAACTCAACACCCAAAGAACAAATGATCCAATCAAGAAATGGGCAGAAGACATGAACAGACATTTCTACAAAGAAGACATCCAAATGGACAACACACACATGAAAAAGTGCTCAACATCGCTTGGCATCTGGGAAATCCAAATCAAAACCTCCATGAGATACCACCTCACACCAGTCAGAATGGCTAAAATTAACAAGTCATGAAATGACAGATGTTGGCAGGGATGCGCAGAAAGGGGAACCCTCCTACACTGTTGGTGGGAATGCAAGTTGGTGCATTCACTCTGGAAAACAGTATGGAGGTTCCTCAAACAGTTGAAAATAGAGCTACCATACGATCCAGCCATTGCACTACTGGGTATTTACCACAAAGATACAAATGTAGGGATCCGAAGGGGTATGTGCACCCCGATGTTTATAGCAGCAATGTCTACAATAGCCAAACTGTGGAAAGAACCAAGATGTCTATCGACAGATGAATGGACAAAGAAGATGTGGTATATATACACAATGGAATATTATGCAGCCATCAAAAAATGAGTTCTTGCCATTTGCAATGACGTGGATGGAACTGGAGGGTGTTATGCTGAGTGAAATAAGTCAATCAGAGAAAGACATGTATCATATGACCTCACTGATATGAGGAATTCTTAATCTCAGGAAACAACCTGAGGGTTGCTGGAGTGGTGGGGGGGGGTGGGAGGGATGGGGTGGCTGGGTGATAGACTTTGGGGAGGGTATGTGCTATGGTGAGCACTGTGAATTGTGCAAGACTTTTGAATCACAGATCTGTACCTCTGAAACAAATAATGCAATATATGTTAAGAAAAAAAAAAGAAGAAGAAGATAGCAGGAGGGGAAGAATGAAGGGGAGTAAATCGGAGGGGGAGATGAACCATGAGAGACGATGGACTCTGAAAAACAAACTGAGGGCTCTAGACGGGAGGGGGGTGGGCGGAATGGGTTAGCCTGGTGATGGGTATTAAAGAGGGCACATTCTGCCTGGAGCACTGGGTGTTATGCACAAAGAATGAATCTTGGAACACTACATCAAGAACTAATGATGTAATGTATGGTGATTAACATAAAAATAGAAAAATAAAAAAATATTTACCATTGATTTCAGGATTAAAGAGACTTAGTTGTAGTGGAAAACAGAGCTTTGGAGGGTCAGACTTGAGGTTGAATTCTGACTCCATGAAGCTTTGTGATCTTGGACAAATTACCTAAATCTCTGAGTTTCATTTTCTTCATCTATAATATGGGGATGATATTACTTCTTTCACAGGGTTGTTGAGAATATAAAGTACCTAGCATACAGATTCTTACAGAAAAATAGTTTAGTAAATATTAACTATTATTATCTTTGAATCATTTGCTCTCAGAATATGGCCCATTACTTTAGGGCTTTCTAAGGAGCAGATAGTTCCTCCACACTCAAATGTAAAAATTTGGGAAAAGTATAAATCTTTCCAACTCCATGGGTATCCATGTGGACCCTTGTTCTCCTGGTCAGTTGGCTCAGTGAAGAAAGTCTTTGTGATAACTTTTCCTTCTTCCTCTCTTACCTGTTATCACCAAATTTACTGTTTCCCAAGTTGGAAATTTAGGAATTCAGCAGCTCTGGTCATTGGGGCATGGTTATACTATCTGATTAAGCTTTATTCTGTCCCTGTTCTACTTTTTTTTGGAGAAGATAAGAATTACCAATTAAGATCTAAAAAGCAGTTTCAAAAAGTATCCTGTTAAAAAGAGAAGCTGTGGAATTTTAACATTAAACATCCAGCCTTTCCTGGGATATTACTGAATTCAGTTGTGTTCCCCTGTTAGAAGAGCATCTCTTAGATCACATAGCAGCATGTCCAAATTTGGGTATGTAAAAGTGTGGACACCATAGTTATTGAAATTAGGAAATGAATTTCCTGACTATGTATTTCTTATTGTGCCTCCTTAGGAAATCTTTGTCCTGCCACAAGGACAGATGAGGGCTCTGGGTTCTCTGCAATTCTTTGTTTGACTGCTAACCACTGCTTTGTTATCTTTGCTTGCTGAATTAACCTCTTGTCTCAGTTCGAGCAACGTGAACCATCATCTTATTTTGACATTAAATAGATCTTTTTTTAAGGAGGTAAGAGATGAAGATGCTAAATGAGCAGGATAGCCAAACACATGCTCTTCTTAAAATTAGACTTCCAATTCTTTCTTCTCGGGTCATGTTACCTGATTATAATAGCTAGCAGGTGGCTGAGCAGAATTCATTTGGACATGGTACGTTTTCCCTCTTCTAGGAAGAATAGATTCTACTTCTCTCTCCATTCAATAAAACTCAGAAAATTGCCATGCATTTTGAAAATAGATGCATTGGCGTTTCTAAATGATTAGGAGTCCTTGCAGAATTCCAAGAGTGCATCCTCTAAAGGAGGTCTCTGTTAGAAGCTCTGTGAAAGATAGAAAGAACCTATATTTCCCTTTGTTTCAGCTGTAACAACAGAAATGTCTTACCTTCTTGTTTGATCTTTGGTTGTGAAGGTAAAAACCTTTAGTTTTTAGTCCTTCTGCCTCAGATCACCTGCCTCCTCCCTCAATTCTTTAAGGACAAAAATAATGCTGAGTAAATAAACACATAGAGAAGCAGAGTTTGATTAAAGTAACACTGAAGTAAATCCGACTTTAACTTTGTATAAAACAAAGCATAAGAATAGCATTACTTAATTGACTGTTTTTCATGAGTTTTTTATATTTTTTATTCAGTTTTTTGGGGGGGGCAGGTGTTTCTAGTATCACTCTTTGTTGAAGATCAGTTTCCTCAGGAAATAGACTCTGAGGAGGAGATAGTATGCAGGAGACGTTGTGGGGAGGGAAGGAACCAGGGTTGGGCACAAGAAAAGTTGGCTGTGGTGCAGGCTCGGTAAAGTCCTCAGCTAACCCTGTGGGGAACCTCTGAGGCTGGGATGACTCTTCAGAATTTTCCACAGTTGAAATGAGGTGTCCAGGACTTTATACACCTGTAAATCAATCAGCCACTGGATATGGGAACTTATTTGAGGTAACTCTCTTCAGCCTGGGACAATCCCGGGGGGAAGAGAGAGCAAGAGAATGCTGACAGTTGAGGCTGAGGTTGAGGGCTGTGAGCTACAGTACTCCTAGAATCTACAAGTCCTTCAGTCACACAGGGATTCTGGGGTGAGCATCACAATCTCTATGACATCTGAGACCTGGCAACTGGATCCTTGCTTAGGGTCTGGCATTTTGGAGGACTCCACTCTGACCTTTCTGTTTTTCCCAGCCTCACCCCTCCTTAAGGGGCAAAGGTTTTAAGCGCCAAAGCCTGCATTCATTTTGACTGCACTTTGGATACTCAAGACCCAGAAGGCCCAAGGCTTTCGATCCTAGGCCATAGGAATGGCTGAGGGATAGGCATTTGGGAGAGTAGATATACATGGTGGGCTGTCCACAAGCATCCACGTGAAGTCCTTTAAATGTAGCACCATGGAGAGTAGGAAGAGCAGAGCTTCTAGGGGTGTCTATTTGTACTTGTGCTCCAGGCCCCATAAATATTAGGGGTCTGCCCTATTTGACACCAAACCCTAAATCTCCGTATAGCTGAAGAAAAGGAGACAATTAGGAGACTAATCTCTGGTTGTGGAGAGGCATGGGGCCACAGATGGGACTGGAACCCTGGTTATTCCCACTAGAGCAGCTGCTCTCTTCACTGGAAAATATTTACTGAGATACAGATGGCTCAATTTTTCCTCTGATGCCTTAGGAGAACAATCCAGTCTTACTTACTTTATTTGTGGAACTATTTGTGAGGATTAGAGTAAAAGTCTGTAAGTCCTTTGCAATTCCCTGGAGAAGGGTGCTGTAAAAACACAAGATATTATAGTATAATCCTCAGAACACACTAATTCTGGAGGGCCAGGAGAAGAGACTCTGAATAATGGGTTCTGCCTGGCTCATTCAAATGCCAGGTTTAGCACTGAAGTGCTCTGTGATTGATAGATCAATAGCTGCTAAAAGATAAGGAGCTTTTGTAAATGAGTGCCCAGCTCCTGAAGAAAGCCACATATTTGACCTGTTAATACCCAAGTAAAATAGTTATTGTAACTTTTAGAAATGTTACCATTAATAAATTGAGGTACTTTATGTCTTAAAATTTGGTGCTACAGTTTCTTTTCAGCTGTCACTGCTCTGTCTCCTATTTACTGAAAATACCTTCCAAAGTTCTCTCGAGGTAAACTCAGTATTCCAGGCAATCTATAATGGGCATCTTCTTGCTCCTGAATCACATTTCACAGTAGACTTCACACCAAACAGATGACTCCCGCAAAAAAAAAATCCACAAAAGGCAGGGGAGGCTTATGTGTCCTATGCAACTCCATCCAAATAGCAAGGAAGCTGCTCCACCCCAACCAGCTCCCTGGGAACCCAGCTGCACTCCTACCTTATGTGATGTTCAATTAATAGTCCCTTTTAAATTTACAATCTTCCTGCTTTCTAAGCTTGCTGGCTTTTTGAAAAATTTGCATTTAATGAATGAGCAAATGAGCTAGAATTATGAAGAAATATGCACTGTGAAATATTGTTCTCACTTCGTTTAAATAGAAATAAGCAAGCATTCCGTTCTATGTCCCACTTTCTTAACAGAGTTGGAAAAGAGCTAAGAAAACTCAGAGTTCTAGAGACTGTTTATATCTTGTGTATATATAGCTATTTCAGCAAACAATTGCCCCAGGGATTGTTATTGGTAAACTGTATTTACTTAAATGACAGATCTGAGATGCTATCCTATCACAGAGATGTGTTTCTCTGGATGAAGCAGAATCAGAGGAACGGCTCTAATCCTGTGTTGTCACTCACTAGGTCTTCGTCTTGGCTTCTGTTCACTATCTATAAAAAGAAGGGCCTGGGGAATTAGGTTGATCAGTGTGGTTCCCGACCTGAGTGCAGAACTGGAGTCCTTGAGCTATTTCAATATTTCAAACAGCCTAATTGAAATAGTAGTCGATAATGAAAACTGTGTCAGGGGTACATAGTCTAAATAAAAGAAAATCCCTTTGTTTTTTTCTGGAACGATATCAACTCAGTATGGTAACTGTGGTTTTCTCATGCTAAACAGAATGGGGGAAGGAATTAATCATGAAGCTGAATTATATAAAATTGAAGATATTTGACAGTTTTGGCCTAGAAAGGCAGCAATCACCTATGGTTCTATCCAATAATATATGTTTATGTATTTTAGCATAGGGAGGTGGTATATCATAGAGGTAAGAAGCTTTGACTTTGAAATCAGCCAGACCAGAGTTCAAATCTCAGTTCCGCTGGCTATGTGATTTCAGGTTACTCAGTCTCAATAGTCTTCTGTTTCCCCATATATGCAGTTGTGATTGATAGTACCTGTCTTATAATTTTTTATATACCAAATGAGATCACATATATAAAATGCTTATCATGATAACAGGCACATATTAAGCCCTCAATAATTCATAGTTATTAGCTTCAGTAAACAAAGCTTTTGACCCAAAGTGCATTGTTGAAAAAATAAGAGGGCTTTTTGGTGACTAAAAGTTTGGGGACCACTGGATTCACTAGGATACCCTTTCATTCATATGTACATATTTAAGTACTCAAAATGGTAAAATCCATGAATCATTATCATTCTCGCTGATTCATTTTGCCATATTTTCATGCACTTTTTTGGCAATCATTCTCGGCTAGGGTAGCTTTGAATTTGAAGATGCTAGATGTTCAGGTACCAGCATTGTGCGAGGAAGGTTTAGTCCCCCTCAGAGCATGAGATCTGTGATCCTCAGTCAGTACCTGTAAGATACTTTACCTTGGCCAAAATAAAAAGGACTAAACTTACAGCCAGAGATAAAACTAACATATTAAAATCCTTTATGTGTTTGTGTGTATGCATGCACATGCAAGTTTTGGTGTCAAGTCTAAGGACTCTTTTCCAGTCCTAAGGAATCAAGAAAATCAGTGATTTTTTTCTAGAAGTTCTATAGTTTTATGTTTTACATTTAATTAAGTCCATGATCCATTTGTAATTTTTTTTGTATAGGTGTAAAGTTTCAGTCAAATTTCATGCTTTTGACTGTAAATGTCTAATTATTTCAGTACAATTTATTTGCACCTTGGTCACAAATTAATTGATCATATTCACTTGGATATAATTCTGGTTTCTCTGTTCTGTTCCACTGAGCTATGTATCTTTCCCTCCACCAGTACCACATTATCTTGATTACTGTAGCTCTATAGTAAACCTGTGAAGTGTTCACTCCCACTTTATTTTTCTTTGTACAAAATCGTTTTGGCTATTTTAAGTGCTTTCTATTTTTGCATACATTTCAGAATATACTTGTATATTTATGTGAAACATCTTACTAAGATTTTAATAGAAATTGTGTTAAACTGTAGAACAAATGAGGAAGAATTGATATCTTTACTATGTTGAAATTTCTAATCCATGAACACAGTATATTTCTCCAAGTATTTAGATCTTTGATCAATATTTTGTGATTTTCATCATGTAGATTCTGTATGTGTTTTGTTAAGTTTACACCTAATAATTGAATTTTATTTTTTTGGAACAACTGTAAATGGTTTGTGTTTTTGGCTTTGTTTTCCACTTTCTTGTTGCCAGTATGTAGTAGTGTAGTTAATTTTTATGTGCTGATCGTGCATTCTGTGACCTTGCTGAATTTACTTATTAGTACCAAGATTTTTTTTTTTGATAGATTCCTAGGAATTATCTACATAGCCAATCATGTCTTTTGTGAGTAAAGACAATTTTATTTCTTCTTTGCCAATAGGTATGCTTTTATTTTTCTTGCCTTATTGCAATGACTAGAACTTTCAGTAGTATGTTCAATAAGAGTGGTAAAAGCATATATCCTTGTCTTATTCCTGATCTCAGAGGGAAAGCACTCAGCATTTTATCATTATCTTTGATGTTAGATATAGGGTTTTTTGGTAGATGCTCTTTATGTTATTAAGGAAGTTCTTCTCTCTTCCTAGTGTACTGAAAGTTTTTATAATGAATGAGTTTTTAATTTTGTCAAAAGCTTTTTTTGAGTCAACTGGTATGAGTCACTCTTTCTGAGTCAAAAGATTTTCTGAGTCATATGACTTCTCTTCTTTGGCCTATCAATGTGGTAGATGACAATGATTGATTTTTGAGTACCAAATCTCCATTGCGAACCTAGAATAAATCCCACTCTGCTGTTGTGTATTATTCTTTTTTATACTTTGCTGTATTTGAGTTCCTAAAATTTTATTGAGGATTTCTGCTCTGCTTTTAAGTGACTTTTGTTTAGCTTTTTAACCTCTTTTCTTGTGTAGCTTAAAGTTTGGCAAATGCCTAAAGGCAGAAATCTTTCCTGTGGAGAGCTCATATTATATTAGTTATCTGCCTGTAACCATAACCTCTTTAGCTGGAAGGTGACACAAAAAAGGAACCTTAACTTTTGTGTTTCTTTAGAGCACACAAAAAGAAAATTATGTGATTGGGAAGATAAAGTGATACTTGCAAAAACATCCTGTGTACAACTTTTCCTCTTTATTTATAGGCAGAGTTTAAAGATTCAAATTTGAATCCATGTTTCCTGTGAGATCAGGGCATGCCCCCAAATGTTAGCCCATCAAGCCTACTTGTACATGAATTCATTTATGATGAGCCCTGATTCCACACAAAGCACCATTGTAAGAGGACTAGGTGTGAAGCTTCTTTAATAATTTTCTTTATTATTAGCAGATGGAATTTTCCATAGCTATTGTAATGAAGATATGTACTGTATGTTTTTCTTTGTCCAAATAAAGCCACTGAAATATACGGCCTGGTTGGGACATCAGAGGAGGCTACTCAGACTCAGTATTTCTTCAGTGTATCTTGGGAGGAGAGTGCTGTAGGAGACAGACTTGGTCTGAGCCATCTCACAAGAGTAGGCCTTTGATGGGATCTTTGTGGTCACTTTTAAGTGGGGTCAAGGCCCAGGAAAAAAGGTCACATTTTATAATCTTCAACTAATTGTGTTGGCTTTGCCTTAGTTGCTTATAATTCTGGGTCATAGGATTTAATGAACCTCTATACATGAATAGTAATTCACTTATGCAAGTATATGTCTATGCAAACAAAATATCTCTTTGGAGGCTGGATGATTTACTAGGCAATTATCTTAATTAGCCCAAGAAAATATAGGTTTTTGGGTGAATTGCTGGTCATTAAAGGAATTCTCTTACTGCTTTAGAATTCATGGGAACATTTTGTCTTTAGGAGATCTGATAAAAAAAAGGAAGCATATTTTTGCTTTTTATACAGCTGGACCTGTAACGAGACAAAGATGTAGACTTTTCAATGATAAATGTTCAATTGATTTGGGTAATACTCTGTTTGTCCTCTGGAAAACACTGCATCATCCCTAAGCAGAAGAGGAGAAATGGCTTTGGCTTCACTCCATTTTCCAGGATAATTTTCTTCAAAGACTGATTTCAGATGACTTTGAAAGCTCTTTTCAGAGTGCTTCCTGGATATTCTTTTTAATGTTGGTGGAAATACTGTTTGGGACTATGCCTGACACTTTTGTACACTATTCACAATGCTTCTGTCATTTAATAAAATGTGTTCCAGGCCTATGTTCTTGAGATTCAATATGTTTATTACATTTTTAATAGCATAAACAGATTCTCTTTGTTATTTAATGACTGTCAGAAGAAGACAATCCAGAGACAAAACACAACCATGGATTAATTTAAATTTTTCCATGGTAAGTCAAAGCTTGAGTTCCTATTTATGTTTTTCTGCCTGTCATCATCTTCTTCTGTAGACTAGAAAATGATGAAGTCAAACTTCCCATTTTACCAGTGATCATTATCACTCTGGAGGGTCTCATTTTGATAGGGGTTTGAGCTTTCTGTACATTTAGCTCTCTTCATAAAATTCTTAATGAAGTTATTCCTGGTATCTCATGATGAAATGACCATTCTTACCAATGAAACTTTCTTCTTGTTTCCAGGTTGAGTGGTCTTTCAGAGACTTGTATTTATAAAGAGACCTCCATTTAGAGCATCTTACCAAAGCATTCACCTTAGTTTCTTAAGAAGTCAAAAGTATTTCTATTTTTTTTTAAAGGTTCTCAGGTGTTTGATTATAAATATCTATCTTCAATTGTGAACATAGTTCTCTGTGGAGTTGTGGTTGATACTCTTATTTCAGTGACAAGAGCTGTCACCAATGGATATTTACTTAGCAGTTACTGCTATATACAGTCATTTTTTTTTTCAAAGATTTTGTTTATTTGAGAGAGAGAATGTGTGAGAAAGAGCACGAGCAGGGGGAGGGGCAGGGGCAGAGGCAGAGGGAGAAGCAGACTCCCCACTGAGCATGGAGCCTGACTAGGCTTGATCCTAGGACCCTGGGATCATAACCTGAGCCGAAGACAGATGCTTAACCAACTGAGCCACCCAGGTGCCCCTACAGTCATTATTTTAAGTGCTAAAGAGCTGATAAGTACTTTGCAGGCTATTGCATTATATTCAGGATAAGGTAGGTATTTTGGATAAGTAAACTCAAATTCATCCATACATTGGAAATTAAATATTGCCAATCTCCTTTCTGAGCTCTATTCAAATGACAAATAGAGACAAGAATGTAATTAAAGATTAAAAACAGAATTAAATTTATTTATGGATTAGATAATCCTCAAAGTGAGAAGGTTCTTGGTAAAGCTGAACTATGGAATGCAGTTATTTCTTGTCTTAGAGCTAAAGGAGAGTTGCGTTTTCATATCCAGCAGTTATCTAGCTAGCTGAAAGGACAGTTATGGCCTGTTCCACAAAATCTAATTGCTTACAGAACCAGAAATAACCCACCTTTCCTTTTATAATGCTGTGGTCTTATCCATGGGTTAACAGAGCTCAGCAAATGTCAGACTTTCCTTGGTCTTGCCAGTTAGGTAAGTTAGAGGAGTGAGTAAGCTGGGGATGGGGGACCACAAGCATTAATCCCACTGTACTCCTCCTCACCTGCACACAAAGAGGAAGTCGCTTCCCCTCAGGGGAGTCAGGAGGGATGCCGTGGCTGTGTAAACGTGTCCTTCAGGTCTCCTATTGCAGGGAATGTCCTTGCACAACTGCCTCATCTGCGCTGCTTTGTAATTCATCATTATATTTGTTCTTAGGTCTCACTTTCCAAAGCCCATTCCTAGCCAATGCTGAATGTGACAGGGATACTAAGGTAGGCTCATTTTTAAAAAAAAATTTTTTATTGTTATGTTAATCACCATACATTACATCATTAGTTTTTGATGTAGTGTTCCATGATTCACTGTTTGTGCATAACGCCCAGTGCTCCACGCAGAACGTGCCCTCTTTAATACCCATCACCAGGCTCACCCATCCCCCCACCCTCCTCCCCTCTAGAACCCTCAGTTTGTTTTTCAGGGTCCGTCGTCTCTCGTGGTTCGTCTCCCCCTCCGACTTACTCCCCTTCATTCTTCCCCTCCTGCTATCTTCTTCTTTTCCTTTTTTCTTAACATATTTGTTTCATAAGTACAGATCTGTGATTCAACAGTCTTGTACAATTCACAGTGCTCACCATAGCACATACCCTCCCCACTGTCTATCACGCAGCCACCCCATCCCTCCCACCCCCCCACCACTCCAGCAACCCTCATGGTGTTTCCTGAGATTAAGAATTCCTCATATCACTGAGGTCATATGATACATGTCTTTCTCTGACTGACTTATTTCACTCAGCATAACACCCTCCAGTTCCATCCACGTCGTTGCAAATGGCAAGATCTCATTCCTTTTGATGGCTGCATAATATTCCATTGTGTATATACACCACATCTTCTTTATCCATTCAGGTAGGCTCATTTTTTTAAAAAAAGATTTCTTTCTTTATTAGAGAGAGAGAGAGAGAGAGAGGGTGCATACGCATGCATGAGTGGGAGGAGGGGTAGAGGGAGAGGAAGAGAGAGAGTCTTAAGCAGACTCTGTGCTGAGTACAGAGCCTGATGCAGCGCCCAATCCCATGACCTATGAGATCACGACCTAAGCTAAAGCCAAAAGTTGGCTGCTTAACCAACTGAGCCACCCAGATGCCCCAAGGCAGGCCCATATTTGAGAGATAATTTTTGAGAGCTGATGTTGGTTCAAGGGGACTCCAGGCCAGCCTTGCTGAACTTTCTTAGAAATGCACTGCAGTTCAAGACCTTCCTTCCCCTCTCTTTTCCTTCCTTTCTTCCTTCCCCCTTTCCTTCACAGGTGTCAGTCCTGCATTTTACTTTGATGCTCTCTCAGCCTCCTCCACCTTCCCCTCCCACTCCCCCACTTTCCCTTGCAGGCATTACCCCAGTAACTCTCTTTCATCTGTAATTCTGTGTTATTGTCTGCTTCTTAGAGGACTTGGACAGATTCAAGGAGTAAAGTCCAGAAGCCATCCAATAACACCAAACATGGACACATATTGACAGAATTTGGAGAAATGAAATACTTTGTGAATTTGCCCATAGCAAAAGCTATTCCTCAGGACTGAGACAAAAACAGAATCTTCTACAATGGAATTTTTCAAATTAACAGTGGTAAATAAAGGACCCTTTCCTTTTAACTTCCCAATCCGTTGTAGGCTGATCATTTTGTAAAATACGAGAAAAATGAATTATTAAAAAGGGAAATAAGAGACATAAAATAGAAACCCCAATTTTTTATTATTAGAATAAACAGATACAAAATTATTCTGTCGAATTGCAGTTACGGTTTTGAAGTGCTTCTCATGGTGTACTGGTAATAGTTCTCGGCCTGGCCCAGGTCCACTGGACCACAGCTTGGGTTGTCTGGTAGTAAGGTACATGGCACTGAGTTACGTCTACTTGACACTGGCTCGAATGGTAGAAAAGTTGAAGATTCAAACCATCAAGTTTCTGTTTCTGGAGGCTTTGGGGTTTCCATGTGATAAAGGGCTGGTTTGAGTAAGTTAGTGAGTTGACTGCTTTCATTGGAGGGAAACTGACTACCAAGCCGTGGGCTTAAAAAGAAGGCTAGTGGTTTAGGTTTTGGTCACAGGGAAATATCTGGCTTGTGGTTTACCACAAGAATATTTCTTAATCTATGAAGTTGGATCAGGGTAGATACATCGGAATCCCCACAGATGGCTAGTAATTTCAGAACCCGGGTTGGGGAATCACTTTTTCCCGGACCCTGATTTTCCCCTTCTTAAACTGTTTCCCTAGGTCCTTTCACTGCAGTTGGAAGCCTTGTAAATTTTTAATTCAGGGGACCCTGAGATTTGAGAGAACCCCAAGTGAATCTGTGGTAGCTTAGGAGAACATACCCTTGCCCTCCTACGTTTGCACTGATTTTTGAAGTTTACTCAAGTGCTGAACACAGTTTATACAAACATATAATTTGGGTTCTCCACCTCGTGGTTAACAAAGCTATAAGTAGACCCACATGGAAACTTACTGATAATTTTAAAGCATTCGAGTGCCTTCCCTGGGGCCTTGTCCTTGCAAGGAGAGAAGCTGCTTTTGCTTATAATATCATTATTTTGAGTGGACTTAGTAATTTGGAGCATGATAAATGTTCACAGTGCTTTGAAGTCATTTTTATTCATTTTTATCCTTTGTGGAAGAGTAGACTAATATGTATCAACTGTCATCTCCTGCTGTATCAGTTAACAGGCTCAAGTGCTTCAAACCCGTCATATCATTTTTTAGAAAATATTTTATTAATTTATTTGAGGGAGAGAGTGAAACAGCATGAGAGGGGAGAGGGTCCCAGGGAGAAGCACGCTCCCCGCTGAGCTGGGAGCCTGGTGTGGGACTTGCTTCCAGGACTCTGGGATCATGACCTGAGCTGAAGGCAGTCGTTTAACCAACTGAGCCACCCAGGCGCCCCTGGTCATATCATATTTGCCAAAGGGACAGAGCAAGAGAAATAAACATGGAAGGAAGGGGAGGAAAGGATGGTTTGCAATGGGGGTACCTGCTTAGAAAGAAAGAAAACTGGCATCAGACTGTTTCCCTGCTGTGGAAACGGGCACAGACACAAGGATGGCCAGTGCCTGCAATTTTCTTTCTATTTCTGATATCCATAGGAGTGCACTTCTTCCTCAGCCCCCTGAAGAGTTGATGGCAGCCTGGAGCTTGTAACGGACAGGGCACCATCCTGGGACTCAGAGAATCCATCCCTACTGAAAAGCCATTTAGTAATGCAAGCTCAGTAGGCAATTTACAACCTGGACAGTCAGCTTGTTTTGAAGCCCCTGAACTTTGGTAGACCTCACCCTCTGCATGCTTTTTTTCTGCAAATAAAGATTACACAGCTGGAGAATAACAACTTTTCCATCATGCACAAATAGCTAATGCTATTAAGCTACAGGACAAAGTCTCTTTCTTTTATCATTTTGGTGGATGACCCTATAAAAATACATTACACTTAATAAAAAAAATGCATCTAGGCGCTGCGTCCTGAACATCCGAAAGAATATAGTTAGTCTATGGTTTCTTCCTCTTACACGCTATGATAGCAGGAGCTTGACTGGTTGTTAACCTTACAGTCCTTCACTGAAGGTCTTTAGTAGAGTTATCTGTATTCAGAAAAGAAATGCCCAAAGGAGAGCAGAATAATTTGCTGGTTTGTTAACTCAGAGCATGTGTTTCATATTTAATAGAGATAAATCTGTAGTCTGTGGCACCCAGAAAATATCTACTTTCAAACAAAACTAGGGTTAATGAAATAGTGCAGATAATAAACAGGTCATATCCCAAAAATGTTTGGTGTGAGTCATCCTTAGTGGAATATGAGCCATTGTCTTTTGCTTTCCCTAAAATTCAGTGTTTAAAAGACTAAATTGTGTCTGCTGTGTGTCTAAGAGTACATGTCTTTCTTTTTTTTTTAAGATTTTATTTATTTATTTGAGAGAGAGAGAATGAGAGATAGCATGAGAGGGAAGAGGGTCAGAGGGAGAAGCAGACTCCCTGCTGAGCAAGGAGCCCGATGCGGGACTCGATCCCGGGACTCCAGGATCATGACCTGAGCCAAAGGCAGTGGCTTAACCAACTGAGCCACCCAGGTGCCCAGTGTACATGCCTTTCTGCTCAAGTCTGATTTTTCTCTTCTCCTATACTGAACATATAGCTGGTTAAATATAGACTGAACAGCATTTTACAATTAACTTATAGAAAATGATGGTAAGAATAACTGACAGAAAAGGTATCTTTGAGAGTTTTATTTCTAGTCTTCCCAAATTTCTGTATAGGGAGATCAGAAGTACAGAAAAGATTATAGTGTGTGGCTGGCACCTGAATTTAAATCAGGCATAGGCAAAGTGTCTGCTTTAAAAAAAAAAAAATTTCCCCTTGTCTCTTCTTCCTTCTACCATTTTTACTCTAACCTTGATCCCAGAGAGCACAGAGCCTAGGTTATGTGTTGTTTAGAAATTATTTTGATTCACAGAAAATACATCTAACCCAAGTAGGGAAGATGCTTCGTTTATGGCACAGGCTCAATGCAGCCTCTCACACATTTTTACCTTACAGAGGAACCACAAGATGAAGCCTTTGAACAATACACAAAAGACACCTTTCCTACAAATCTTTGCATGATTCCATAGGGGAATTCTGCTAGCTCCTGTTGACATTCCTGACCTCATGTTCATCCCACTGGAGACTTAGAAGATGGTTCTCAGCCTCCTTGCTTTTCTACCCTCAGTGGCACTACATCATGCCAGTAGGGTGTGATTTGAAAAACAAGCAAGGCTTTGGGAACTGGTTAAACATGCATGTAAAAATCTCTCTATCAAGTCATTGAACAGTAAAATTAAATAGGACAAGTGAGCAGGTGGTAAATGAATAAAGACTGATGTGAAAAGTGATGTTTACATAAATAGCAGCTAATCCTTTGAAATAGGAATGTAAAGAATTTAAGATGTGTAAAAACCTCAAGTTCCAGGCATTTCAAGTGCTTCTAGCATCTTTTAAACCCCCCTACCCCCACCAGCATCTGTTAAAGTAGGAAAGAACAGAATAGTTTCCCTTCTCAAGGTGAGATTTAAAACTAATCTTGGATCTCACTCAGCATTGGAACGCATATTCTCCTTGACCCAGTACAGGAACTGTAACTCTCAAAAAAAAAACAAAAAACAAAAAAAAAACAAGTTGTTTTCTTGCAGCTCTCAGAACAAAAGTCAATCAGGGTGAAACGTGTCTGAAGAGAACGACTTCAGAAGGCATTTTTGAAAGAGAACAGGAACTTCCTTGATGATAAGAAAAGGAATGGATCTGGCTTAACTACATAAAACACATGTGCATGTCCCTCTCTTCTCACCTCTCCTGCTAACCCACACTTTTTTCAATTCCCAACACCAGTCAGGTTTGTTACAAGTTCACTGCCAAACTTCTCCTTGTGATGAGAGTGAAGTTTTTGTGCTTTGATACAATAAATGCTTGAAAGAGGTTTACTTGGAACCTACAATTATTGAAAGAATAGCATCAGAGTTAGCAGACAGATATTGTGCCACTCTCATTTTAAATTCTGTATTTGCAAGAAAAGAACTCAGAAACCAACTTGGTTTTTTGGTGGGAGAGTGGGGTGGGGAGGAAGTAGATTTATAGTGAAGAAAGGTCAATATTTGCCATGTGTCAAGTCCATGAAGTATTCTAGGCCCTACCAGGAGCTTAATAGAAAAGAAGGATGGGGCACCTGGGTGGTGCAGTCGGTTGAGTGTCCGACTCTTGGTTTGGGCTGGGGTCATGACCTCAGGGTAGTAACCTCAGGGTTGTGATCTCAGGGTTGGGAGATTGAGCCCTGTGTCAGGTCCACACTCAGCGCAGAGTCTGCTTAAGACTCTCTCTTCCTAAAAAAAAAAAAAAAAATCTCCCTCTTCCTCCTCCTCTGCCCCTCCTCTGTGCACCCACACACTCTCGCTCTCAAATACATAAATAAATCTTTAAAAAAAGAAAAGAAAAGAAGGAGTTAAGCAGACTAGCTCTTCACCAACCATTTCCCTTTTCCTCTTGGCACACAGACGCTATTTCTCAGATGTCTTTGCAGTTAGCCACAACCATGTGACCAGTTAGTTCTGTCAATGGGATGTGTGTGGGAATCATGTAGGCCACCTCCAGGCCTGGCCGATAGGCTCCCTCAAATCTTTCACCCATTCTCTCTTCCTTCATCTGCCAGTGGGAATCAAAGGATCCATTGGAAGACTCTGAGCCCCAAGAGGCTCAGGATCTGCATCTGAAGTATAACATTCTCTGAGCAAGCTTGGGACAATCAAAGACTGACCAAAGTCTTGTTTGGCTTTATTATTATTTTTTAAGTTGAGGTATAATTGACATATAACATTATCTTAGTTTTCAGGTGTACAGCATATTGATTTGATATTTGTATATGTTGCACAGTGATCACCACAATAAGTCAATTTAACATCCATCCATTGTACATAGTTTCAAAATTAGTTTGGCTTTAAAAGATCGCCTATGGGGCGCCTGGGTGGCTCAGTTGGTTGGGCGACTGCCTTCGGCTCAGGTCATGATCCTGGAGTCCCGGGATCGAGTCCCACATCGGGCTCCCTGCTCAGCGGGGAGTCTGCTTCTCCCTCTGACGCTCTTCCCTCTCATGCTCTCTATCTCTCATTCTCTCTCTCTCAAATAAATAAAATCTTTAAAAAAAAAAAAAAAAAAAAAAAATAAAAGATCGCCTATGTGAGGCACAGTAGGCATAAAAGGAAGAGAGGAAGCACAGTAGAGATGTGGGTACATAATAATACATATGAAATTATTATGTTTATATAGGGCACCTGGGTGGCTCAGTCGGTTAAGCGTCTGCCTTCGGCTCAGGTCATGATCTCAGGGTCCTGGGATCGAGCCCCGCATTGGGCTCCCTGCTCGGCGGGAAGCCTGCTTCTCCCTCTCCCTCTGCCTGCTGCTCTGCCTGCTTGTGCTCTCTCTATCTCTCTGTCAAACAAATCAATAAAATCTTAAAAAAAAAGGAATTATTATGTATATACGAATACATATTTAATGTTATATATATAAATTCCCTGCCCTGCTCATCTAATCTGGCTCATCTTGCGTTCCTTCTAGAGTCTTCATTTCCTAACAAACATTTATTAAATACCTATGTGTGCCAGGCCTTGCCCCTAGAACTGGGGATTCAGAAGTCAGACCAAGGAGGTCACATGTAAGGGGGCAGAGAGGGCAACAAGAAAATGCATGATTGGGCACCTGGGTGGCTCAGTTGGTTAAGCGGCTGCTTTCGGCTTAGGTCACGATCCCAGCGTCCTGGGATCGAGCCCCGCAGCGGGCTCCCTGCTCAGCAGGGAGTCTGCTTCTCCCTCTCCCACTCACCCTGCTTGTGTTCCCTCTCTCACTGTCTCTCTCTCTCTCTGTCAAATAAATCAATAAAAAAATCTTTAAAAAAAAAAAGAAAATGCATGATTGCGTCAGTTTCCCATGAGGAAACTGGCGTAGCAAACTGCAGTTTGACAGGTGCCGCCATTCAGGAGCAGTGCTCTGGGGCGGCAAGGAATAAAGGCAGCAGTCAGGCCTCTGTCTTTTCTTTTCTTTTCTTTTCTTTTTTTTAAGATTTTATTTATTTGAGAGAGACAGAGAGGGAGAGCACATAGGGAGAGTGAGAGGTAGATTCCCCCCTGAGCAGGCAGCCCGACGCTGGGGTTGATTCCCAGGACCCCAAGATCATGACCTGAGCCGAAGGCAGATGCTTAACCGACTGAGCCACCCAAGCGCCCAAGGCCTCTGTCTTTTAAGCCCCTTAATGAGATCTTTAGCATAACCACATCTACACATGAAATTTTCTCTCCTTAATTGTGGGAGGCCCTAATTGTATCTCTTTAGTTGCCATTAGGATTGTTAGCATAATTCAGTTTTAATTGTGGTTGCAACTTCACCTGCTGCTATGAGTTAACTTCACGGGCAACTGTGTGGAAAGCAGACTTGCTAAACCACTCTAGGGTAAGTGTGATCATGAGCTTTGTAGAGCAGAGCCACAAAGCTATACTCTACAGACTCATCCTCGCGTGGTATCTGTGGCATTCTTCTGCTACTGGCCGTGTCATTTTCTTGTGGCTCATTTACAGAAGGGAAAAGCAAGGGGGAGAATTCCACCTGCTGGCTCAGCCGCGCCAGAACTGGGGTGACAGTTCACCTTGTTCTGACTCTCAGCCTGCAACGGAACAGAGGTCTTCTCATGGACTGTTTTCCACACTTTCAGGGGCCAGTGGGGTTCTGTTTTATTGCTCCAAGTGATAACATGAGTAGAGTTCTTTACTACCCACAGACAGCAGTAAAATTAAGTAAACATAAAAGGCTAATATGTAAAAATGAAAGGCATCTCCAAAAAAATTTCTCGATTGAAAGGCCGAAGATCCAGGTCTTAGGGGAGAAATGTGTTTTCAGCTAGCCATGTGTCCAGGTGTCCAGAGATTTGGAATTCTTACATCAGGGCTTGTTTCTGGACTCTGTCTACTTTTCCCTGGTTACAGTGTTCCACGTAGCTATTGTCACATAATAAACCGCTTCAAAACCTAGTGCCTCAGCATAATAATTTGATACAGTGTCTATGAATTGAGTGGTTCTTGCTTAGAGGACTCTCATGTGGCTTACGTTGAGTTGTTAGCTAAGACTGAAGCCATCTTCAGAACAGGCTTGACTGGGCTGAACAGGCAGATGGTTCTTCTGCTTCTATGTCTGGCGCCTGGGCTAGGATGACTGGACAGTGGGTTTAGCTAGGACTGTTGACCTGAGTGCCTACACGTGTTCTCCCTAACATCATGGTTTCTGGGGTGCTCAGATTCCTCTATGGCAGCTTGAGACTCCAGGCAGAAGCTGCAAAGTATCTTTTGACCAAGCCTCAGAAGTCATGCAACATGACTCCCTCTCCATTCTAGGGGGCGAGTCACAGGGCAGTCTGGATTCCACAGGAGGGGACTGCATGAGGGAATGGACATGGGAGATGGAGTTCATTGGGAGGTAGCTTTTGCAGTGTTTTGTATGAAATTGAAGAAGAGTTGAGGGATTATAAAATCCCCAAATCTTACTGTCAGTGAGCCGATGATGAGGATCGTTTGGTATAAAGTGCCCAGCCCTATAGGGACTGGCTAAACTTTGTCTGCCAAGGTCATGAACTTTACTGTCTCTGGTTGAGCCTCCACTTTCTGGGAAAGCAGACAATTTACTCTGACTTGGAAATTTTATCCATATTTTCCTGGGCAGCTTTCTTAGCAACAACAAAATCCACGTTTGATCATTTTGTTACTTAAAGATGTAGTGAGAGAAACAGGATTTCACATGGCTACACCAGTTAACGTAGATTTGGCTTCATCAGTTTGTCAAACAACAAATATTAGGAAGGGCCTCCCATGTGGTAAATAGCCCCTCTGTGAGGTGCTTGGGAGGGAGAAAGGACTCTAAAGTGTGATTTCTGTCCTTGAGGAACAGGCCAGTTCTGAAACCAGAAATAGGAAGTGAGGTTTTGAGCCTTAGAAGTAAGGTTGCAGCCTAAAATTTAGTTGAGAAAGCCAAGCATTGCATATGGGGAAGTATAAAGAACAGCAGAAATTGCTAAAGGACGCAGGACAGCTTCTACAAGGTTTATGGCTTTCTAATCATTCTTTATCCTTTGAACTATAGAACTTCAGGTTTGAGATTAGAGATCAGCTTGTTGGATATTTTCTTTTCACCAGTCACTGTTTCTGGCACTTGGAATACATTTAGGATGAAGCGTTTGTTTTCTACATCTTCATTTATAATGTAGTTGAGTTTTGGTGTACAGCCTATGTATACTTAAAAGCTGATACCTGGAAGAAAGTAATTTAATTTAATATTATAATGACTTATTGCATGTTGGTGGTTGTTGATAGAACAAAACACATTCTCTGCCCAAAGGGAGAGAGGTTGGAAGTGCCCAGAATTCTTTATCAGTAACTGATCAAAAGAGAATTAAGCTCTTCCAGTGATGAGTACTAGTCTCTTGGGTCACAAAATTTAGGAAGAATTAGTTCTGCCTGGAGGGGACTCACAGTTTGCTGAAGAAAGCAACATGCAAGCAGATGAAACTATTACTACAGGGGAAGTACTGTAAAGAGATATAAACCAAGAACAACTGACCACATAAGGGTCACAGCAACATCTGAGCGGGTTCTTAAAGGCTCAGTGGGGTAATGCCTGCAGTGAGAAAAGTTTAATACAGGCAGAGAATAGCACATGTAGGGGCATGGAATGGTGAAAGGATCCAGGATGTGCAAGGAATAGCTCGAATCACAGGGCCCGATGGTACAGGATGTGTTTGTGGGGTGCGTCAGGCTTTGGGTGCAAGTGAGAGGATTGGTAGTAGAGGAGGCTGGAAAGTAGACAGGCACGCGATGACACATGTGGGGTTTGCCTTGGTCAGAAGTAGGGTGTGGCTAGTCATGGGTTGGCCAGCACATAGATAAAAAGAGGTCTGCAGAGACTGACCAAGTCCAGCTGCTAAGAAATAGGATTAGGTCAGGATTTGGCAATTGATCTCAGATTGCTCCACATCTGGAAGATTGGTCAAGAAGGACAAAGAACAAGCAGGATTCAAGTACCAGGAGCCAGAACTGAAAATGAGTCCACGACTGTGGTAAACAGAGGCTCGAACAGCAGACACAGAAACCTGTCCGCTTTTCAGCCATGTGAGACTGGCCCTCCAGGGTGGGAATGCCAGTCCATGTAGGGTAGGGCTACTTGGCAGGGACTTGGTCAATGGAACAATTCAAGAGTCTAAGTACTAGGCATTCAAGATCCAACTCAAGTTGATTATGTGGCAATCTGTTATCCAGTGAGTCCCTGACATAAAGCTTACTCATAATCCCTACATAGAGAGACTATCCCTGAGGGAAGAATTAAGAATCCCAGCCTTTAGTATCTAGAAGTATATAAGACCATACAAAAGCCCACGTTTTCATGCGTGTATCAGGCCGGTTCTCCAGAGAAGCAGAACCAATAGGATGTGTATATATTTAGAGAAAGACACTTATTTTAAGGAACTGGCTCATGCCATCATGGTAGCTGGCAAGTCCAGAACCTTCAGACTGGGCATTCAGGGAGAGCCAGTGTTGCAGTGCAAGTCCATCTCTTGGCAGAATTCCTTCTTGCTCAGGGAAGGTCATCTTGTTTTATTCAGGCCTTCAGTTGATTGGGATGAGGCCATTCTCATTACGGAGGGCAATCTGCTTTACTCAGTCTCCATCAATTTAAATGTTAATTTCATCCCAAAACACCCTTATAGAAACATCCAGCATAATGCTTGACCGAACATCTGGACACCATGGCCTGGCCAAGTAGACACATAAAATTAACCATCACAACAGGTGAGGTGTAAATGCCAGAGATCTAAAGTTTATGAATAGGTTTTACAAATGGGTAATATAAATAGGAAATAAAGAAGGATTCAAATTAAATTAATTTGCTGGAGTACCCTTCATTCATCCTAAGCCAGTGTTTAAAAGAATATGGATTTTATGTCTCTGTGTGTGTCTGTCTGTGTGTTAGAGTGAGAGAAGGGGGCATGTTTTATGTACAGTTTTTATAAAACTATCCTGGAGATTCTTCTTTTTAGTTAACTGTATCTGTTGGATCAAGATGATTAAAGGGTGGTAAATTGATTCATTTTAGCTATCTTTCCTGGTTAATGTTTCCTCTGGTTGACTGATATACCAGTAAGTGTGTCACTAGTTATAAATGACAGTCGGCCTAACTGGTATGGAGGTATGGGCTCGAACCTTTCCACTCTAAGTGTAATCCATGGATCAGTAGCTCAAAACAGTTATAGATCCAGTTACTTCACTTAAATCACCTGGAAGTTTGTAAGGAAGAAGAATCTTAAGGTTCTCCCAACTTGCAAATCAGAACTCACATTTTAACAAGAACCCCGTAATCATACATACAATACAAATAAAAATAAAAAAATACTTAGAATATCCCTTGGGTGCATTATTCAAATGGCCAGCTCTCTGAAGCATCTTCTTTACTCACAGAAAATGAGAAAATACTGTGTTACAACTCCATTTTATTTTTTTAGAGATTTTATTTATTTACTTGAGAGGGAAAGAGAGAGAGAGACTGTGCATGAGCAGGGGAGAGGGGCAGAGGGAAAGGGAGAAGCAGACTCCTCACTAAGCAGGGAGCCCAATGAGAGGCTCGATTCCGGACCCTGGGATCATGACCTGAGCCAAAGTCAGGTGCTTAACTGACTGAGCCGTGTGGGTACCCGTTATAACTCCATTTTAAAAATCAATGTATGAATCCCATCGATATAAAGCCTCTATTGACAAAGCCAGCCCATGATGAAAGGCTCTTGAATCTGGACTTTTTCTTTCTTTTCTTTCTTTCTTTCTTTCTTTCTTTCTTTCTTTCTTTCTTTCTTTCTTTCTTTCTTTCTTTCTTTCTTTCTTTCTTTCTTTCTTTCTTTCTTTCTTCTTCTTCTTCTTTCTTTTCTTTCTTTCTTTCTTTCTTTCTTTCTTTCTTTCTTTCTTTCTTTCTTTCTTTCTTTCTGAGAGCAAGCAAGCACATCCATGCGAGTGGGAGTTGGGGGTGGACGGGGCAGAGGGAGGGAAAGGGAGAGAGAATCTCAAGCAGGCGCCACAGACACGAGACTAAATCTTACGACCCTGGGATCATGACCTGAGCTGAAATCAAGAGTCGGATGCTTAACTGACTGAACCACCCAGGCGCCCCTAATCTGGATTATTTTAATGGTTATTTTGCATCATGCAATCCAGCCTTTGCTATAAAGTGTGTTTTATCCTTAAGCTATTGTACATAGAGCTCTTGAAAACTATGGATTCCCACGTTAGATCCTACTTCAAGTCACTCCATGGCTTACATCTAGCCTACAGGACAAGCCCAGAATTTCTCAGCCTGGTATACAAGGCCTTCTGTAATGTAAGCTCTCCTCAACTTCTCTACCACATCTTTTTTACTATCCTTTAAAAAATTATTTTGTTATTGTTTGCCCTAAGTGAGCACTGTATTCATTTTTGTCCCCACTCTAGTCTACTCAGCCATTCTTCTCTTTTCCCAGGCTATCCTTACTCTGTTCTTATTACCTCTGCTGTTTCTCTAACACTCAGTTCAAGATCCTTTCATTTTATTTACCATTTGATGAATAGATGCTGTATCTTCCCACAGGATTTAGGAACTTGGAGATAAGGACTGAGTCACACTTTTTCTCCATTTTCCTTTCCTAGTGCTCTGAGCACAATAAGGGCTTAATTAACATTTGTTTATAGTGTAGTTTGGCCCAGGAAAGAGCAGCTCCTCCAACCCCACCTGAATCACATTATAAGGAAACCTGAATAGAATATTTTAGTGGAACTATTTTGCATGGCATAAATATTATCTAAGTGATTGGTAATAACCAACTAACCAAACTCATGTTAAAAAAAAAAAGTCATTCTGTGTGTTTTTTGTTAGGTTTTAATTCACTTCTCATTTTTATTAGTTGAAAGGAAAAGTGAAAGTGCAAGCCAAACGTAATTTAAAGGCATACAGTAGGTTATAAAGATTTTTCTTATAGGGTTTCCCTTCAAAAATCTACTTTATGTTTATCTTTTGGTGTCTTAAATTTCCCTTTTCCTTTTCTGTTCTGTACCCCTGACTATTTTGTTTCTTTTTTTTTAATTTTTTTTTAAGATTTTATTTATTTATTTGACAGAGAGAGACACAGCGAGAGCAGGAACACAAGCAGGGGGAGTGGGAGAGGGAGAAGCAGGCTTCCCGCTGAGCAGGGAGCCCGATGTGGGGCTCGATCCCAGGACCCTGGGATCATGACCTGAGCCAAAGGCAGACGCTTAATGACTGAGCCACCCAGGCGTCCCTATTTTGTTTCTGAATAATGGCAAAATATCCACTTTTCTGTGAATATCAAATCACCACACCCTTTCCTAATGGGTCAAAGCCTAAGTTTTCAAGATACGGTTTTGTGATAGTTTTCTGGGGGGAAAGGGTCTCTAGTTAAGAAGACTCATTAAAAGGGCCCCTTGGATCAGTTTTGTACATAAGAACCTTCTTTAATTTCAATGACTAAAACCAGATTATATGATATATACATTTGAATTCCACAAAGCCCTCTAAAAATGGGAACTCTACTGTAATTATAAAAATACTTGGAGATCACCAAGTGAACTGGGAACATACTCTGCTCTTTTTTTCTGTACCAACAGATTTAGGAAATGCATACAGAATCTCTTGAAGGACATAATATCCTAACATGAATTTGTAGAGAACACTAACTACTTCAAAATAAAAAAATGTTAGTGTATTACATATTCTTAAAGATGACTCTAAAATGACTTTGCCTTTAAAAAAATTGGTGTTCTAGATGACAACATTTCCTATATTACTTTTCATATATTTTATCTCTTATTAGAAAAATTCACAAGCAAATCAACATAGGTTAAATCTGCCTTTGCCTATCTCTGGGCCCTGATTCCCCCCCCCCCCCCCCCCACTGTCATTCACTTTCCATCTTAAATCTGAGATGCAAGTCTGATCATGCTCCTCCCTTAGGATATTGTTCAGGTTTAGCTCTTCTGATTCTCCTCTTACCCACTCTTTTTCCAAGTCATTGGTTCTTAAGACTGTCTTTACCACCCAGGGTACTTAAACAACAGGAAAGTAACAACAAAATAACTGATGCGTCCACCCCACCAATTAAATCTGATGTCCTGGGCTCCAAATTTATTGAGATCTTTCCAGGGTAGCTAATGTGTATGCAGGATTAAGAATTTCTGAAGCTAAATATTTCTTTTCCTGTAGAATCCATATGTCTGTCTCTTCCTCCAGGGAATTTTTCTTGGATTTCCCAAGACTGGGTTAAGGCTATTCATTTATATATTATTATGGTATTTTATTTTTACGGTGCTATTAATTGTATCATTCAAAACATACCTACTGATGACAACTATGTACAGGTACAGTGCTGAGTGCCTGGGTAATTGTCATGAAAAAACAAAACCAGTCTGTTTTCATGAAGCTTGGTGTCTAGTGATAATCCAAATTATAAATTGTGACAAGGGCTGCAAAGTGAAAGGAAAGGATGTTATGAAGGAGCTTGTGGAAGGAAGGTTAAGGGAGACATTTCTGAGGAAGTGGTATTTAAATTGATACCTAAAGAATGAATGGAAATTAAGCTGTGAGTGGTGGGGAGAGGATATTCTAGACTTAAAGTCGAGCATATGAAAGGGCTCTAGAATGATGCATTTGAGGAGCTAAATTGAAAGGCTGGTAACTGGTTATTGGAAGAGAGAATGATATGAAAGAAGGCTCTAGAGGAGGCAGAAGCAAGTTCACAAGGGATCTTGAATTTTATTTTAAATGCAATGGAAAACAGTAAAAGATATTTTAAGAAAAGCAGAATAAACACGTTAAAATAAATACATTAAAATAAAAGTTAATGCCTCAAAATACATTTCAAAACAGTCCTGACTTTTATATTGAACCTGGATTGGAGTGGAGCAAAAGCTGATAGGAGGAAAACCAAATAAAGGCTTAGTGTAGTAATCTCAGAAAGAAATCATGGTGGCCCACCAAGGAGCCAGCAGTACAAATGGGGAGAAGTGGGGATATCTGAAATGCGTATTGTAGAAAGGATCAGCGGGACTTAGAACGGGTTATGTGTGCTGGCTAAAGGGGGAGAGAGAGGTCACAGAGGACTCTTAGATTTCTGGGTGAGGAACTGGAGTAAGCAGTTATTATTTCCCGAAAAAGAGGAGAAGTAGAAGAGGAACAAAGTTACTGAAAAAAATAAACACAGCAATTCAGTGTTGGAAATTGTATTTCTGAGATGCATAAGAGATATGCATCTGCATTTCAAGCAGGTAGTTGTCTATTTGGGTCTGGAACTCCAAAGAGGGAATTTAGACCAGGAGCTATTGAGATATTTTACTGAATGGTAATTGCCTATTTGCCTGTCTGCCCCTGTCCTCTCCTTCCCACTGGACTAATTATTTCTTGAAGATTAAGATTGCATCCGCAACAATAAACATAGTGTCCTCTTTGAATTGTTAGTCAAGTAAATTAGTGAGTACCCATAGCAATACGGATGAGGGGTAGTTATTCAGCATTTGCTCTGTGCTAGGCATTATTTCAGCACTCCACACGTGTCATTTCATTTCATCTTCTCTACAACCTTGGGTGACAGGAATCCTTGTTAACTCCACAGTATAGTTAAGAAAATTGGGGCAGAGAGTTTTCCTAACTTTCCTATGCTCTCACAGCTGGTATGTGAAAGAGCCATGATTCCAAGCCAGGTCATCTGCCTCCAGAGTCTGTACACTTAGAGCCTCTGTATGTACTTTATAATGTATTCGAAACTGTGGTGGACACCACATAGATGCTCGTTGAATGGAGAGTTTTAAAATGCCTTGATAAGATGGTATTGGAGGTGATGAGCCCCTGAAGTCTTAACAGAGGCAGTTATTTGCAGGGCATGTATTGCATTTTCTATTTCTCACCCTTTCTGAGGTTTCCATGATCCTCCAGGTGGCTCCATGCCATTTCTAAAGGACTGCGGGGACCGCATAGAGTACTGTCTTCTGTCATTATTTACTTGTTTTTTACTTATATATTTCCTTTGCTCTGTAGCATTCAGCAGGGTAGAATATGCAGAGTCATTGTTTATAAATTGTATTGCTAGAAAATTCTAACAATTTTATGAAGGTAAGTAACTGATCCCTAAGATTCAATTTTAGAGATTTAAATGTGGGAAAATAAATCCACTTTGGGGGTTACTTTTCATATATTTCATCTCTTATTAGAAAAATTCACAAGCAAATCAACATAGGTTAAATCTGTCTACTTGCTTCAAGAGATAGTACTTAAAGTCTCTATAAGTCTTAAGAAAGCTGGTAAAATAAAATTACCTTGCTCTTAACTGATAAAAGTGGTAAGAGGGGGGCGCCTGGGTGGCTCAGTCATTAAGCATCTACCTTTGGCTCAGGTCATGATCCCAGGATCCTGGGATGGAGCCCCACATCGGGCTCCCCGCTCTGTGGGAAGCCTGCTTCTCCCTCTCCCACTCCCCCTGCTTGTGTTCCCTCTCTCGCTGTGTCTCTCTCTGTCAAATAAATAAATAAAATCTTAAGAAAAAAAAAAGAAGTGGTAAGAGGTTTCTGACAATTGGATTATCAGCTAAAAGTCTGAATGTGGTGGTTATTTTAAATCTGCCTTTCTAGACACACTGTCCACCCTTTTTGTAATCCTGCTCTGTGCCCCAGGGAGGCTGAAATCTAAGGTCAAGCCTTTTTGCCCTTGGCCTTTCTTTTGGGATTGGCCAGGGGGAGAAACCAGCAGGAAATTGGAGGGTAAGAGGAGACAGAAAATTTGGTAGTTTGGCCTCAGCTCCCCCGCTACCGGCCACTGGCTCAGGGTGGCTGTGTTCTTCACCAAATATCACATCCCTGGTAGAGTGGCCCTGTCCTACGGTTACAGATCTCACCAGGCTCTAGTAACCACTCCATCCCTTGCCACTTCAGGCCTAGAGGTAGTAATGGTTAACCACTGTTGTTAGCTCTAGTTACTGCAGCACCTTGTCTACAAGACAAGGACGGTGCGGTATGTCATCTACAGCCAACACTCCAACACTGAGGACCTTGTTCCACTCATCGCTGAGGGAATTGCCTTTTATCAAAGGCAGGCATCTTGGACAAGTTCCCCAGGGGGCAGCCAGCATCCAATGACAGTTCTACTGGAGGGTGTAAGGACCTGACCCTATTGCCTGAAAAGGCACAATTTTGAAGGACCATACCAATTCCAGAGCTCCCTGTGGGATGGGTCGAAGTGTTTGTTTTGATTATATCAGAGTTCAGCTCCTACTTCTGTCCAGTCTTGCTTCCTTACCCTCATATGTGTTGAACCCAAGGGCATTACCTGATAAACTTCTACAAGAAAATCTCCATCTCAGACTCCATTTCCCCCAAGACACTCCTTTAGTATGAGTCTTTTCACTAAACGCTTTTCAGTCACCAACTTTGAGTATGCTCTTTGTTTCCTGTTCAGATACTGACAGATATACTCATTGATTCAAATCAGAGCATCTGATAAAATCTTAATTTGTTCCACCTACAATTTGCTTTCAGCAAAATTTTCAGATGCAATGGGAGGGAATTATTAATCTGGATTAATCTGGACCATTAACCAGATCAAGGAGTTAATAAAACAAATGAGAGGGAAACCTGGAGTAAATGTCCTAGTCATCTTAAAACTTACACCAATGTTTTTATCAATATATGAGTACTGAAGTTTTTACCAAGAATTAAATGAAAACTAAATGCTGGATTTTGGGGAATAATTTTTAGACATGGGTATTGTTCTACATACTGTCACAGGGTCCAAAATGGAGTGATTTTTAGGAGAACCAACAGGCTGTTGAAAACAAAATTGTTGTAATATAATTATAAACCATCCTGATGGAGAAGTTAGGCCGATGTCTAGCACATAATAGGTATTCAGTAAATATTGAAAGAATATATAAATAAAAAAAATATATAAAAAATCCATGCATCTTTATAAGGAGCTCTCTGATGAATTGAAATAAATAAATTTTTAAAAACATAGAAAGAAAAGCACCTAACAAAGAATGATATGAAAGATTGGCAATGATTACCAGCTTAGGACAGGTGATGTAATGACAGAAGAAGGAAAAGTGGAAGAATTACAAATCTTTTTTTTTTTTTTAACAAACAAAATAATCTTTAACCTAGAAAGGGGAGCATTGATGTGTTTAATTTGTGAAGTAAAGTCCATTTAATCAGGTAATTAAATTAAGAGCATAACTTACATGCTTTTGATAAATTCACATTTTCAACCTAGACAAATTGCATGTGAGTTTGAACTTCCAGCCTTGTGTGAAGACTATGGCATGGCCTTCACAGGAATGTTTGAAGGGAGTCCTTCACTGGGCAGTAAGTTGGATAAATAATCCATGATATCTCAGCTAATGTTTTCCACAAACTTGGGTGAAAGATATTATTCAGTTATAAAGCATTCCTTTTGGGGCACCTGGGTGGTGCAGTCGGCTAAGCATCCAACTCTGGGTTTTGGCTCAGGGTCATGGGATCAAGCCCTGCGTTGGGCTCTGTGCTCAGGGCAGGAGTCTGCTTGGGATTCTCTGTGTCCCTCTCCCCTTTCCGCTCGAACTCTCTCTCTCTGTGTCTCGTTCTCTCAAATAAATGAATAAATCTTAAAAAAAAAAGCATTCATTTCTTCATAAGACATAACTCAGAAGGTCACACCGCTTAGGTGAGGGGTCTTGAGAAGAGGATGAAGAAAAATGATGGCAAAACTGGGAAGACTGAGTAGCTACATACAGTCCCACTGTTATTATTCCTGTCAAAATTTAGTTTGAAAATTTTAAAGCATTTTACTATGGTAACTATGTAGAAAAATTAAATGATTTGGAATTAGGGATAGGAGTGTCTTAGACTGAGTCATAATGATTCATGTATTTGGTCTATATAGTAATAATAGCAATAATCAATTCTCCACATTTGCTTATGTAAAACTAAGCAAAATTTATGTTTTTTAAAAATTTTTTATTGTTATGTTAATCACCACACATTACATCATTGGTTTTGGATGTAGAGTTCCATGACTCATTGTTTGTGCATAACGCCCAGTGCTCCACGCAGAACGTGCCCTCTTTAATACCCATCACCAGGCTAACCCATCCCCCCACCCCCCTCCCCTCTAGAACCCCCAGTCCGTTTCTCAGAGTCCATTGTCTCTCATGGTTGGTCTCCCCCTCCGACTTAATCCCCTTCATTCTTTCCCTCCTGCTATCTTTTTTTTTCTTAATATATATTGCATTACTTGGTTCAGAGGTACAGATCTCTGATCCAACAGTCCTGCACAATTCACAGCACTTAGCATAGCACATACCCTCCCCAATGTCCATCACCCAGCCAGCCCATCCTTCCCACCCCCCACCACTCCAGCAACCCTCAGTTTGTTTCCTGAGATTAAGAATTCTTCATATCAGTGAGGTCATATGATACATGTCTTTCTCTGATTGACTTATTTCGCTCAGGATAACACCCTCCAGTTCCATCCACATCGTTGCAAATGGCAAGATCTCATTCCTTTGGATGGCTGCATAATATCCTATTGTGTATATATACCACAACTTCTTTATCCATTCATCTGTCGATGGACATCTTGGCTCTTTCCACAGCTTGGCTATTGTGGACATTGCTGCTATAAACATGGGGGTGCACGTACCCCTTCGGATCCCTACATTTGTATCTTTGTGGTAAATACCCAGTAGTACAATGGCTGGATCATATGGTAGCTCTATTTTCAACTGTTTGAGGAACCACCATACTGTTTTCCAGAATGGCTGCACCAGCTTGCATTCCCACCAACAGTGTAGGAGGGTTCCCCTTTCTCTGCATCCCCACCAACATCTGTCATTTCATGACTTGTTAATTTTAGCCATTCTGACTGGTGTGAGGTGGTATCTCATTGAGGTTTTGCTTTGGATTTCCCTGATGCCGAGCGATGTTGAGCACTTTTTCATGTGCCTGTTGGCCATTTCGATGTCTTCTTTGGAAAAATGTCTGTTCATGTCTTCTGCCCATTTCTTGATTGGATCATTTGTTCTTTGGGTGTTGAGTTTGGTAAGTTCTTTATAGATTCTGGATACTAGACCTTTATCTGATATGTCATTTGCAAATATTTTCTCCCATTCTGTCGGTTGTCTTTTGGTTTTGTGGACTGTTTCTTTTGCTGTGCAAAAGCTTTTTATCTTGATGAAATCCCAATACTTCATTTTTGCCCTGGCTTCCCTTGCCTTTGGCAATGTTTCTAGGAAGAAGTTACTGCGGCTGAGGTCGAAGAGGTTGCTGCCTGTGTTCACCTTTAGGATTTTGATGGAATCCTGTCTCACGTTTAGGTCTTTCAACCATTTGGAGTCTATTTTTGTGTGTGGTGTAAGGAAATGGCCCAGTTTCATTCTTCTGCATGTGGCTGTCCAATTTTCCCAAATCCATTTGTTGAAGAGACTGTCTTTTTTTCCATTGGACATTCTTTCCTGCTTTGTCAAAGATGAGTTGACCATAGAGTTGAGGGTCCATTTCTGGGCTCTCTATTCTGTTCCATTGATCTATATGTCTGTTTTTGTGCCAGTACCATACTGTCTCGATGATGACAGCGTTGTAATAGAGCTGGAAGTCCGGAATTGTGATGCCGCCAGCTTTGCTTTTCTTTTTCTACATTCCTCTGGCTATTTGGGGTCTCTTCTGGTTCCATACAAATTTTAGGATTATTTGTTCCATTTCTTTGAAAAAAGTGGATGGTATTTTGAGGGGGATTGCATTGAATGTGTAGATTGCTCTAGGAAGCCTTGACATCTTCACAATGTTTGTTCTTCCAATCCATGAGCATGGAACGTTTTTCCATTTCTTTGTGTCTTCCTCAATTTCTTTCATGAATATTTTATAGTTTTCTGAGTACAGATCCTTTGCCTCTTTGGTTAAATTTATTCCTAGGTGTCTTATGGTTTTGGGTGCAATTGTAAATGGGATCGACTCCTTAATTTGTCTCTCTTCTGTCTTGTTGTTGGTGTGAATGCCACTGATTTCTGTGCATTGATTTTATATCCTGCCAGTTTACTGAATTCCTGTATGAGTTCTAGCAGTTTTGAGGTGGAGTCTTTTGGGTTTTCCACATACAGTAACATATCATCTGCAAAGAGTGAGCGTTTGACTTCCTCTTTGCCGATTCAGATGCCTTTGATTTCTTTTTGTTGTCTGATTGCTGTGGCTAGGACTTCTACTACTATGTTGAATAGCAGTGGTGAGAGTGGACATCCCTGCCGCGTTCCTGACCTTAGGGGGAAAGCTCTCAGCTTTTCCCCATTGAGAATGATATTCGCTGTAGGTTTTTCGTAGATGGCTTTTATGATATTGAGGTATGTACCCTCTATCCCTCTACTCTGAAGAGTTTTGATCAAGAAAGGATGCTGTACTTTGTCAAATGCTTTTTCTGCATCTATTGAGAGGATCATATGATTCTTGTTCCTTCTTTTGTTAAACAAATGTATTGTATCACGTTGATTGATTTGCAGATGTTGAACCAACCTTGCAGCCCAGGGATAAATCCCACTTGGTCATGATGAATAATCCTTTTAATGTACTGTTGGATCCTCTTGGCTAGGATTTTGGTGAGAATTTTTGCATCCATGTTCATCCAGGATATTGGTCTGTAATTCTCCTTTTTGATGGGGTCTTTGGTTTTGGGATCAAGGTAATGGTGGCCTCATAAAATGAGTTTGGAAGTTTTCCTTCCATTTCTATTTTTTGGAACAGTTTCAGGAGTTTAGGTATTAATTCTTCTTGAAATGTTTGGTAGAATTCCCCTGGTAAGCCATCTGGCCCTGGGCTTTTGTTTGTTGGGAGATTTTTGATGACTGCTTCAATTTCCTTCGTGGTTATAGGTCTGTTCAGGTTTTTTATTTCTTCCTGGTTCAATTTTGGTAGTTGATACATCTCTAGGAATGCACCCATTTCTTCCAGGTTATCTCATTTGCTGGCATAGAGTTGCTTATAATATGTTCTTGTAATTGTTTTATATTTTTGGTGTTGGATGTGATCTCTCCGCTCTCATTCATGATTTTGTTGATTGGTCATTTCTCTTTTCTTTTTGGTAAGTCTGGCCAGGGGTTTATCAATCTTGTTAATTCTTTCAAAGAAACAGCTCCTAGTTTCATTGATCTGTTCTACTGTTCTTTTGGTTTCCATTTCCTTGATTTCTGCTCTGATCTTTATTATTTCTCTTCTCCTGCTGGGTTTAGGCTTTATTTGCTGTTTTTTCTCTAGCTCCTTTAGGTGTAGGCTTAGGCTGTGTATTTGAGACCTTTCTTGTTTCTTGGAAAGGCTTGTATTGCTATATACTTTCCTCTCAGGACTGCCTTTGCTGCATCTCAAAGATTTTGAACAGTTGTGTTTTCATTTTCATTGGTTTCCATGAATTTTTTTAATTCTTCTTTAATTTCCTGGTTCACCCATTCATTCTTCAGTAGGATGCTCTTTAGCCTCCATGTATTTGAGTTCTTTCTGACTTTCCTCTTGTGATTGAGTTCTAGTTTCAAAGCATTGTGGTCTGAAAATATGCAGGGAATGATCCCAATCTTTTGGTACCGGTTGAGACCTGATTTGTGACCTAGGATGTGATCTATTCTGGAGAATGTTCCATGGACACTAGAGAAGAATGTGTATTCCGTTGCTTTGGGATGGAGTGTTCTGAATATGTCTGTGAAGTCCATTTGGTCCAGTGTGTCATTTAAAGTCTTGATTTCCTTGTTGATCTTTTGCTTAGATGATCTGTCCATTTCAGTGAGGGGGTGTTAAAATCCCCCACTATTATTGTATTGTTGTCAATGTGTTTCTTCGCTTTTGTTATTAATTGCCTTATATAATTGGCTGCTCCCATGTTAGGGGCAGTGATATTTACAATTGTTAGATCTTCTTGTTGGATAGACCCTTTAAGTAGGATATAGTGTCCTTCCTCATCTCTTATTACAGTCTTTGTTTTAAAATCTAATTTGTCTGATATAAGGATTGCCACCCCAGCTTTCTTTTGGTGTCCATTAGCATGGTAAATGGTTTTCCCCCCCCCCCACTTTCAATGTGGGGGTGTCTTGGGTCTAAAATGAGTCTCTTGTAGACAGCATATCAATGGGTCTTGTTTTTTAATCCAATCTGATAGCCTGTGTCTTTTGATTGGGGGCATTTAGCCCATTTACATTCAGGGTAACTATTGAAAGGTATGAATTTAGTGCCCTTGTATTGCCTGTAAGGTGACTGTTACTGTATACTGTCTGTATTCCTTTCTGGTCTATGCTGCTTTTAGGCTCTCTCTTTGCTTAGAGGACTCCTTTCAATATTTCTTGTAGGGCTGGTTTCGTGTTTGCAAATTCCTTTAGTTTTTGTTTGTCCTGGAATCTTTTTATCTCTCCTTCAATTTTCAATGACAGCCTAGCTGGATAGAGTATTCTCGGCTGGATATTTTTCTCGTTTAGTGCTCTGAAGATATCATGCCAGTCCTTTCTGGACTGCCAGGTCTCTGTGGATAGGTCTGTTGCCAATCTAACGTTTCTACCATTATAGGTTACATATCTCTTCTCCCGAGCTGCCTTCAGGATTTTCTCTTTGTCTCTGCGACTCGTAAGTTTTACTATTAGATATTGGCGTGTTGACCTATTTTTATTGATTTTGAGAGGGGTTCTCTGTGCCTCCTGGATTTTGATGCCTGTTTCCTTCCCCATATTAGGGAAGTTCTCTGCTATAATTTGTTTCTCTCTCTTTTTCTCAGCTTCTTTATTTTCCATCATTTGGTCTTCTATATCACTGATTCTCTCTTCTGCCTCATTTATCCTAGCAGTTAGTGTCCCCCTTTTTGATTGCACCTCATTAATAGCCTTTTTGATTTTGATTTGGTTAGATTTTAGTTCTTTTATTTCTCCAGGAAGGGTGTCTCTAATAACTTCCATGCTTTTTTCAAGCCCAGCTAGTATCTTTAAAATCATGATTCTGAACTCTAGGTCCAACATCATACTAATGTCCATATTAAGTAGGTCCCAGGCAGAGGGTACTACCTTTGGTCTTTTTGCTGAGGTGATTTTTTTCTTCTTGTCATTTTGTCCAGAGAATAGATGAATAAGAGAACAAAATGCTAACAGGTTAACAACGTCCCTAGGAAATATACTCTAAACAAATCAGAAAAGACCTGAAACCAGGGGAAATAAAGGGAAAGAAAGAAAAAAGAAAGAGAAAGAAAAAGAAAAAGAAAAAGATAAAAACAAACAAAAAAAGAACAAAACAAAAAAGGAACAGAATATGGTCAAATATGATCAGGCTAGTGCATAGATCAGTGCCACGCACTAGATTTTGGGTGTATTTAATCTGTTAGAAGAAAGTGCCTCCTAAAATTTTAAAGAAAGAAAGACTTATATATGTACAAAATAAGGGTTGATACAATGAAGGGATGGAAGATGACTGTAAAGATGAAAATTATATAAGATTTTATAAAAGGAATTGATAAGAAGCTGTTTGAAAAAAGAAAGATTTAAAAAAAAAGAAAAAAAAAGGGAGAGAATGTGATCTGGCAGGAGACTAGAACAAAGCCATACACTAGTGATTTAAGGTATATTTTAATCTGTTAGAAGAAACTGTATCTCAAAATTTTAAAGAGAGAACAACTTATATATATATGCCAAAAATAAGAGTATCTACTATGTAGGGATAGAATATGACTCTAAGAATGAAAAATAAAAATGTTTTTTTTTCAAAAAGGATTGATAAGATGTTGGTTGAAAAAGGGAAAAAGAAAAATTAAAAAAAAACAGTTAAAAAATTAACTTTGAAAAACTAATGAATCATGGTAAAAAGCCATGAATTCTATGTGCAGTATTCCCCTAGCGCTGGAGTTCTGCCGTTCTCCTTGATCGGTAAACTTGGTCTTGGCTGGCTGTTCTTGCTGATCTGGGGGAGGGGCCTGTTGCCGTGGTTCCCAAATGTCTTTGTCGGAGGCGGAATTGCCCCACCCGTGCCGGTCCCGACTAAGTAATCTGCTCGGGTTTGCTCTCAGGAGTTTTTGTTCCCTGCAAGCTCTCGGCACAGCTTTGGAGGACCAGAGTGAAAATGGTGGCCTCCCAATCTCTGCCCGGAGGAGCCGACAACTTGCGGCCCCGCTCCTCAGTGCGCCCCCAGAGAAAAGCAGCCAATCACTCCCATCTCCCTGGTCTCTGGCCGCACTCCGTGCTCACCCGGCCTGTGACCGAGCGTTTCTATCTCTGGTACCTGACCCCGTGTGGCGTCTCCAAACCCAGCAGATCCCTGCGGTGCGCTCCTGCGCCGCTCCTCCCGGGGGAGGAAGGGGATTGTCCTCGGATCTGCCGCTTGTTGGGTCCCTGCTGGAGGAGCAGTGGCCTGTCACCGATCACAGTTTATGGCAACCCCGAGCTGAGAGCCTGAGCCTCGGCTCCGTCTCTGCAGCCGGCTTCCCCGCTCCGATACCTGGGAGCTCTGCCGCACTCAGGCACCCCTGGTCTTTCTGTGACCCTGAGGGTCCTGAGACCACACTGTCCCGCGAGGGTTCCACCCCCCCCTCCCTGCTTAGCCACTGGGGCGATGTCCCTCAGCGGAGCCGGCTTTTAAAAGGTCCGATTTTGTGCTCCGCGGCTCTATCACTCGCCAGAAGCTGCCGATGGAGGCCCCCTCCCCCGCCGTCTCTCCTCCCGAATATCGCCTCGGATTCACTTCTCCACACATCCTACCTTCCAGTAGGTGGTTGTTTCTCTGTTCAGAGAGTTGTTGCTATTCTTCTCTTCGAACTCCTGTTGAGTTCGTAGGTGTTCAGAATGGTTTGATCCCTATTCAGCTGAATTCGTGAGATCAGACGAAATCCAGGTCTCCTACTCCTCCGCCATCTTGCTCCCAGCAAAATTTATGTTTTGACTCAATTGTCTGGACTCAGTCAATGGTGAGTGTAGTATAAATAGTCTTTAACAAGAAAATAAATGAGGAAAATTTTTTGTCAAATAATTGTGAGAGATTATTGGTTTGATAAAACAGTTGATTAAATATTTTCACACTTGAACTGGCTGTGACACCAATCCAGAAATTATTTTTGTTCTGTGTAATAACCAGCTGTTTTCCATAATTTCCTGGGAACGGAAGGAGAATGAGCATCAGTTGCAGAAGGCAATTTTCCAGCCAGTAGAGGCGAAATTTGAGATCTAGATTAGGTTACTAAGTGTGTTTGTAAACTCTTTCCTTGTATACCTTAGAAAACAGAAAAATGTCTGTTTCGGATGGCAAAATCGCAGCGCTGTTCTGCACTCGATGGGATCTGAGCTCAGAAGTACAACATGATGACTTTATTATTAGAAAGATAGAGAATCAGCTTTCCTGTACCTTAAGAAGAGAAAAGGAGCCAATTATAGACCAAGTGTCTTGCCTATGATGAGAGGTAGTGTGGAAATGAATTCCTCCCTTCCTCATGGCTGAGCAGGTAGCATATTATGCTTCCTATTTTAGAAATGTAATAATCAGCGTTTGAATATGGTGCTCTTATTCCTTGTCTATATCTGTTACGGACTGTTCATCTCTGGAAGTAAATGGAGTTGTTCTTTTTTTATAAGATATCAGAATGACCTTAATCCTTCCAGAGAGACATTCCCAAGGTACTTTTAAGAGGCAGCCAGGGAAGGAGAGTGTGACTTTTGACAGTCTGCTGATCTCTGTACACCCCCCCTGGAACCGCCTGGAAAGGCCCAAGCTGTGCGGCGGCTCCTGAATCTCAGCCACTGACTCATCAGGAGCCAGGCAAACTTGAGGAATTCCAAGTTGCAAATGGCAACGAATGAATGCCAACCTCTGTTTTCCCTTCAGCCGGTTCTAGTAAATTTTTATGGAAGCAGAACGGCACCCATTCTCTGGTCACATTTTTCCTTCACATGACTCCCAACAAATAATGTGTCCCTGAGGATAATCTGTGATTAATCTCCATATTTACCCTGTAAAGACCATGGAACTAAGCAGGAAGGAAAATATTTATGCTCATGCACATACATATGTACATGTATTCTGTCATTCTGATAGCTTATAATGACTTGTCCATCTTGCCCTTGAATACAATAAATGGGCTTTGTAACCAGGGTCTCTGTCTAAAGAGATAGGAAATGTCTTGGCTAAAGGGGAAAAAAAAAAAAAGCCACAGCACAGATCAGCTTCTGATGTGGAACAGTGTTACAAAGGCAGGCCCCCTGACTTCCCTGCTTCCTCCTGTCCTCCCTGACAGCACTTGTAGGAATAATTCGAATCTAGCACATGCTTGGCCTGAGCAGTGGAACAGGGTTCCGGTGCTCTCTTGAGTGGCAGTCTTCCAGGGTTTCATAGCCATGAAAGTGCCCTAAACAAAGAGAACGTTGGAGTCCCTGAGTCCTGAACTATAGATTTGTCTTCTCATCATCAGAACACGAGCTCTGAGCAGCCGTGGGTCTAGGGGTGCGGGTGGGGAATGGGGTGGGAACGCGTGGGGCATGGCTATGTGCACCTGGAGAGGGGCAGGTGGAAGAAGGCAGACCCCACACGCTGGGTTCTTTCCCGGCTGACACCTACTCCTGTATAACAAGTGCCCTTTCAAGTAAAAGTAGTAAGTTTTCTCCTGTTTAAGTCACAGGTAGTGGAAGTTTTTATCTTTGCTTTTGACAGTGAAGCCACATGGTCTGGAGACTAGGGATTAGGTTGAACACAAAACCTAGAGCTCGAATCCTCTGTATCTGTGTCATGAACAGTGGAGGAAATTTCCTGCAGGACGGAGAGGCCTGGCTCTGATCGCTCACTGTTGTAGGGCTGTGGGCCCACAAAGATTGTGAGAGGTGTTTGGGGACTAGGTGAAGGGGAGATTTATGAGCCACTGTTGTTCTGTCTTTCCCTTCCGTGTCCTCCGAGAGGCCATGTGTGGAAACAGAGGCCAGGAGTCTGGTAGATAGGATCTGGACTCCTAGCCGGATCACTTTCCCAAGTCCTAGCTACCCTTGTTACTCAGCCAAAGGCATACGTTAAAAAGCAGTCATTCTCCTTGAAGTCCTTTGACCAAATAAATCTAAACCAGGGACTTCACTCCACAGAAACTTTGTTCTGTGCCTTGGAAAATTGGGATAATACTCTCTCTCTGTCCTGCACTTTCTGGAGAGGTAGGGTGAAGCTATTGATACTTCTGCCACTGCTGGGCTCCTGAAGGTAACCTTCACTGGCAATCCCAGGGGCTCTAAACTGTTGGGAGAAGGGTATTACACCAAAGTCACTTGGAAAAGGAATTCTTCATATAGTCCGGGAAGTCAAGTAAATGTATTTTCTTCATCATATTCCTTCAGAAGTCTTTGAAAGAATTTTAGAGGGGATCTTTTCTCCAACCGCCAGTAAAGATGTCCATTCACTCTGTTGTGTGGTCCATTTGTGAATAACGAGGCACAGCTAAGGAGGACGGTCATTCACACAGGTAAGCTGTGGCACAGCCTGGCTGAGTGCACCCAGTCATCTGCCTTGTTCCGCAGCAGCTTCAGCCCGGGATGGTCACCTTCTGGGTTGAGATTGGCCGCGTTTCTTGTTTACGTTGTTTCTTCATATCCTTTCTGTCAAATGAAAATTGTTTTGTGTTTTTTCTGACTTAAAAAAATTATTAATAAACTTGGCTTGCATTCAAGGAATATAGGCAAGCCAGGATGATTCAAGTTTGGGGCCTGTAATTTTGTCTTCGCACATCGGGCTGCAATCTCACAGTGGGGATGAGTCTTCCATACATGGGGCTGTATAAATAGCAGGGCTTTGTGATATGGGAGGGAGTACAGCAGCCTTAAAATAGTTGAACTAGAAGATGTTATGAAAATGCTATTTTTAAGCCTTATACATCTGTGCAGAGTGAACATCTTATTATGTGTTCATAATGTGTTAACCAAATGCCTAGCAGAGAGTGGTTGTCTTTGGATGGAGGAGAATGAGGGTAATGACAAAGGCTCAGTCCATTGGTGTGCAGAGAAGCAGAAATTAGACAAGGAGTCACAGTGCTGGAGAGGCAAGATAACATCCTTAAAACAGTTCTATCTGATAACTGGCTAGACACACCATTAAAAAAAGAGAGAAAATGAATTTATGTGCCAGATGGCTAAAATCTAAATAACAGTTTTCTATTGTCCAAGGCTATTCACTTATCAGCCCTAGAAATTTATCTCTTCAAAACTTCCTATCCAGTTAACTTTTACTCGAATTGATTTTCTGGAGGGAGGATGGAGTCTAGTAACTTGCCAGCTATGTGATAGAGTAAGTGTGTTTGGATTGAATACAGAAGCCAAAGTCAACTTTTTTTTTCTTTTTAAGTAACAGATTACTGGTTGGAGTGGAAGAACAGGGATATTTATGTTAATATTACTTTTTCTTCCCTCTTAATTCTTTAAAACCTTAACGGTCCACTGTATACATTGTTTGCGTGCTGTTTGCTGATAGAATATCATGCGGAACTCCGTATAGTAGAGTAAGCTCTCCATTTCTCACTGTACTATTTTCGTATGCATTTCACTCAGTTTTATTTGTGGAAGGTCCCATACCATCATTTCGAATGGAAGAGTGAAGCTTTGTGTCTTCCTTCCATATATACCACTCACCGTGACCTTTCCAAGATCCAAGGGCAACTTTTCTGATTGAGATTTGAGTTTATAACTTAATCTAAACATGGAAAGGAAACTGAGTATCATAAGGCCAGATACCCGCTCTGTGTGGCAAATAAGCCTTGATTCTCTTAAGCCACAAGGTCATGGGAAAGTGATTTTGGTCCCCGATGACCCCTGAACCTCAAACTGAAAGGTACACATTCTCTGCTATGCCATGGCTTCCTTGCATTGTATTGGGCCGTGTCAACAGGAGTAAGTGCTCAGACTTCAATCAAACACATGGACTCCGTGGCTGAGGGAACTCCTTAATCCGATGGATGGAAAGTTAAGTTTAGATGAACAAAACATGAGACTCATTGTATCTTAGGCGTGTGATAAGAACAGAGGAAGGAGCCATGAAGAAAGCTGTGAATAATACTTGCATTTCAACAGGAAGTCAAATTAGGTCCTGATATTTTAATATGGAAATGTTTTTAAAGATCAAACCATAAATAGGAACTATATCCCTTGTGC
Source organism: Zalophus californianus (assembly GCF_009762305.2). Lineage (NCBI taxonomy): Eukaryota > Metazoa > Chordata > Mammalia > Carnivora > Otariidae > Zalophus > Zalophus californianus. The sequence continues at coordinate 42,811,183 of NC_045599.1, forward strand.
AAGAGAAGCCATGAAGAAAATGAACTCAAGTCCTAGAAACTATGGGTTTAAATTTTGGCAGGATGACTTTTGTTTTTCCTAGTTTTTTTTTTTAATTTTTATTGTTATGTTAATCACCATACATTACATCATTAGTTTTGGATGTAGTGTTCCATGATTCATTGTTTGTGCATAACACCCAGTGCTCCACGCAGAATGTGCCCTCTTTAATGCCCATCACCAGGCTAACCCATCCCCCCACCCCCCTCCCCTCTAGAACCCTCAGTTTGTTTTTCAGAGTCCATCGTCTCTCATGGTTGGTCTTGTTTTTCCTAGTTTTTATTAGGGAAAATTCCTCTGGAGTTTCACAAGTGTATCTTTTGGGAGATATATTTTTATTCTACTTATCAGCCACAGTCAGAGGCCCAATTCTAAATCCGTCTTCATTGTATACTAAGTTGAGAAAAATGTGAACTAAATGCAAATTATTCTAATAACTTTTTAAAAGTTACATAAAACATGAAATTTGTTCATGATTCTAATTATGTTCAAGCATTTCTAATGTGTGTTACATTACAAATTACACATATTCATCTTTTTTTAATTATTAAAACATTTGGCTAACATTGTTATATTCACTTTTCACATGAAGAAACTGAGGCCTATCCCACATTATAGGGAAAATAAGCTGCAATTACAATTTCGGAATTCATACTTTGTCATTTCAAACCGTTCTTTTAACACCCTCTTTCTATTGCGGTGCCTTAATATTAATACTTAATAGGTTCTTAAGTGGTTTCTTTTTCAATTTTCTAAGTAAAAGGCACTGAGTAAGCTAAAGGGAGATTTAAGACTGAGGAAAAATATCTGGCCTGGCTTTTCATGGAGCCAAGGTAAATGAGCATATAAGGCACATGCATGGAAAGGCAAATGATACCCTTCACAGTCCTGTGATTATTGACACATGGCTTTGGAATGCAAATACTCCAGGTGAAGAGGCTGCTTATATAGTGACAGGATAATGCTCTCACTTCCCACTTACCCTCAAAATCACAATAATTCAGTGGTAAAAGCCAGCAAGCTCATGTGTCAGACCTGGATTCTGTTCCCATCTCCCTTTTTCTTTGTATATTATATGAAAATTGGCATAAAGATAGAGACCAGAGACCACAGTGATATCCTACACAGAAGTTGTTTCATAAATTATAAGGGCAGTTGTTTTATGAGTTTGGAAGTAACCAGTTCAATGAAGAGATGCAATTGATGTCTGCCTTTATGATTGAAGCCAACAAAAGCTTTCTCCTCTCTCATTGCTGATCTCTAAATATCTGGTCTGTGGACACATGATCCTTGCTGGATAATCACAGAACTCAGCACGCTGGCCCAGTGGTTGGTCCAGGAGTAGGCGTGTGCGCAGGCACAGCTGATCAAAGTCTTCCCTGATGTGCGGGCACTGGAAGAGAGCTTTCTTCTATTTGGCCTGTCATGAGCCCACGGACAGACTTGTGCTGCCAGTGGTTATTTTTCCTGGGATATGAGGAAAATCTGTCTGGAAATGAACCCCAGACTCAGAGATAAATGGAACCACAAGATTGGGAGGAATTTTTGATGGCATTAGGAGAGCCCTCACATCTAGATGACCCTTTGGGTTTCCTAGTGACATAAAGTAGTATTTTTAAATTTTTTTTCAAAAGCCAGTTTGAGTTAGGTTTCTTTTACTTGCAATTAAAAGGCTCCTTATTAAAAGCTTAAGAAAACTCAACCCCTGATGCTCTGTAATTTCCCCTTTTGAAGCCTTTTTTTGGGGGGTATCTCTCTTATGCTTCTCACTCTGAGTACTTACGGACTATTGCAGTTTGAGATTGAAGATAAAATGTGATAAAATTAAGGAATTACAAAAATTATAGTTGAATCTATTTTAAAACCTGATATTGGTTGTACAAAGGATAAATGCTGTAGGACTTTAGAGAGGGGTAGCTAACTGGGAACAAGTGTAATTCAGGGAAAGCTTAATTCCGCTTGTAAACTTGGACCTTCAATGATGCACAAGGGTTTAAGAATAGATGGTGAGTAAAGGGAAGGGTATTGCAGGTAAAGAAACTAAGAGGAGGGGCACCTGGGTGGCTCAGTTGGTTAAGCGACTGCCTTCGGCTCAGGTCATGATCCTGGAGTCCGGGGATCGAGTCCCGCGTCGGGCTCCCTTGCTCAGCGGGGAGACTGCTTCTCCCTCTGACCCTCCCCCCCTCTCATGTGCTCTCTCTCTCTCAAATAAATAAATAAAATCTTAAAAAAAAAAAAGAAACTAAGAGGAACAAAGGCACCGAGATGGGGATGAGTGGAAGGGACTCCACTCCGGGTGGAAAGGTGAAGTCATGTTTGAGATGGCAGAAAGTTGTTGCGTTGTAACAGAGGGTTATGAAAACCAGGCAGTAGACCTTTTGGTGTCGTAGGAAATAGGAGACCTTAAAAGTTTTGGCCAGGGATGTGACCTAATAAAAGGGATATTTCGCAAATATTAGTACTGCTGTGCTGTGCGGATGGGATGGGAGGTAGAGAGAATGGCATCAGGACGGCTAGTAAGGAGGCTTATTTTCAGCTTTTTCAGTAATGTGCTATGAGAGGAATCAAAACTTGGATGTAGGTTGTAGCAGTGAGAATGCAGAGGGAAGATGAGAATGATACAAAGACATTTCAAATAAAAAACATCCAGAGGGTTTGATTGGGAAGATGAAGAAGGATGGTTAACTCTTAAGTTTTTGATTCTTCATGTCAGGACAGGTCCTTGCACATGTGGGGTTTGAATTATTGAGAGGTCCACATTGGAAGAATGTACTATTGAAGGTACAAGATTGGAATTTGGATTCTAGATTATAGAGAAGACAGGACTGGACACAGTGATTGGGAGTAAAGTTGCAAAGAAATTATGATAAATTCAAGAGAATGGATGATGAGCGGTAAAGAGGAATTGAAAGACCTGTGTGTGTGTGTGTGTGTGTGTGTGTGTGTGTGTGTGTGTGTGTAAAAGAAAAAAAGTAAATTGTGAGTGCTTACTATTATTTCCAATTCAAATATAACAGTTGAGGGTTTTTATTTATATCTTTGGTTGTATACTTTCTCTTATGCTGAAAATCTTGATTATGAATGACGTTAACATAATAGCTTTTCTGGAGGGGTGGGGGGTAGGAGGGATGGGGTGGCTGGGTGATAGACATTGGGGAGGGTAGGTGCTATGGTGAGCGCTGTGAATTGTGCAAGACTGTTGAATCACAGATCTGTACCTCTGAAACAAATAATGCAATATATGTTAAGGAAAAAAAAAAGAAGAAGATAGCAGGAGGGGAAGAATGAAGGGGAGTAAATCAGAGGGGAGACGAACCATGAGAGAGGATGGACTCTGAAAAACAAACTGAGGGTTCTGGAGGGGAGGGGGGTGGGGGGATGGGTTAGCCTGGTGATGGGTATTAAAGAGGGCACATTCTGCATGGAGCACTGGGTGTTATGCACAAACAATGAATCATGGAACACTACATCAAAAACTAATGATGTAATGTATGGTGATTAACATAACAATAAAAAATAAAAAAACTGCATTGTGATTATAGAAAAAAAAATAATAGCTTTTAAATTTTGGTTTAAATTTACAAATCACAAGTGATATAATAATTCCAAGGTCTGGCCCCAAGTTTCTTTAATTTGATACTTGGTTTAAACAATGTTTAGATAAAAGAGATGTCTCACAAAGATATGAAGAACCAAACAGAATCTTTAATGGCTTACACGTAATTAAACCATGATCCTTATTTTTCAGTTCTGTCTACCAGTTACAAAGTTCTTTGTTGGAATTCTTTTGCTGGGTGGGGAAGGGAAAAAGAAGGTTGAGTTAAGCTCCGTGGACCCCAGGACTTACTTCTCAAGACTCAGAAAAGCATCTTGGAGATGCAGACCAAGAAGAAAACAAACTCCCAGCTTTAAGAAAAAGAAAAATTATATAAATTTCTTTTGGATTTGCTTTCTTCACGTGGAATTATTGCTAGATAAAATTACAATGGAGAATAGACACACAATGACCAGTTTGAGTAGGGGCATGACACGAGGGAAGCAGATTGTAGGAAGAATGATCTGGCAACAGGTAATCTGTAGGTTAGGAGAATGAAAGAGAGAAGTAAGGAGTTTGCAATAGGTCAGAAAGAAGTTGTAAAACAAACATGGTAGCAGGAGAAGAAATGGTGAACGTGGGAGATTTTGGCCGCAACAAAGAGTGACTTTGGTGACTGATAAATACTTGGAAAAGTTTGATCACATAAGATTCTTCTTTTGTGTGTTTTATTTACTCTTGTTGTTCTGGATATCTGATTTCAATCTACTCTACCTGACAATGAACTTTTCTTCAACACACCCATGCGAGGTGACCTTCAGGAATACTCATTCATAGATTCCAGTCTGACTGTAGCAGAACTACACTGAGACTAGGAATATGTTGACTTCACAAATTCTCATTTTTATTTCCAACGAACATGGCTTGAAGGACGATTTTTGCCAGATGTCCTTTCAGTCTTATTCTAAATTCATCTATTTAACTTTCTCATGGAGTTCCTATTTCATAGTATTAATGTTCATGGGTCGAATGAGACTTTATGTTGATGACACAAAAAACCCGAATCATCTGTTTGCATGATTACAAACAAAGCATTGTGATTGTTGGCTAACAAAAGGAAGAGCAGCCTGTGGCTCCAGTAACTAGCTGACTAGCAGAGCACAACCTGTAATGGTGGAGTATCTGTTTTCCTTTTAATAACTGGTAGATTTTGAAATTTATCCTTGACTTCAAGGACTATCATCAGAGTTTAAATGGGAACTTATGCATCATTTCTGTTGATATTTGGGGGATACATGTTGGCAGATATTGGGTGAAAAATAGAATGCATTTTGAACTCTCTGTGATTCTGCTCAGTTTTGCTAACTGCATGACCTATTATCTATTTATTTGAGTGTTAAAAATACACCCATATCCAAGTACATAGCTAAAGGCACAACATCTCTTAGCTGTGCAGATTTTTATTGCAGAGAGTAGGAGGACAGTGCCTCTTTTAAAAATACTTTGTGCTCTGAATTAATAATGACTTTATACTCAGCTTTAAACAAATTACAGTTTCAGAATCACTGAAACCTAGGTTGTTTGGAAATCATTTTCATCTCTCTACCTGGCTTTCAACTCTTTAATGATTACGATTTGAATCCATTTTGGGTTCTGTTAATTCAAATTCTGATAGTCAAAGAATTGGACTTAAGAATCAAGTATCCTGCACCCTAGATATATTTTCACTAGTGATTTACTCACTAACCTTGAGATATCATTTCAGCTCATTTGCCATATGGAAGCTCCCTTCCTCTGTCAAATTTAATGTGTTAATGAGAATCATTTCCACAGAACTAGGAGATTTAGAGGATAAATGGAATTTGGATTGAAACGAGAGATGTATTTTTGCCGATACATGTCTCTGCGTTGGCTTTGAGTATGTATCAAATATCATTTGCATAGAATTACAATGAACTAGGTAGCCACATTTGTTCTCCTGGTTACTTTTTTTTAAAAAAAGTTACTATTTTTAAAAAAATAAACTTTTTTAAAAAAAAGGTTACTCTTTTTTAAAAAAATGCTTTTTTAAAAGCATTACATCCTGTAAATTACATCCTGTAAATGTTCCTAGCAGCCCTATAAAATGAGATGTGGTTTTCTTTGAAATGAGGAAAAGAATAAACATATAGATTGCTCATAAGCTTTTAAAGAAGCCTGTGCTCTACTCCTGACATAATTTTTTGTGGTTCTTATTCTTCCTGGGGTCAGAAATAAAAACTTTCAATTCATCCTGTCAGATTTCTTGGGAACTGAGATTAGAGCAAATTAGCATCTCTTATCAGTGGGTCTTGTCATTTAGCTCTGTGGTTCACTTAAGTTATCTGATGGCACTCTGTTATTTGTGAGTGTGATTTGGCTTATATTTGTGCAGAGTTTTATGGATTAGCTTTTTTTTTTCTTGCCAGTTTTGAGATGACTTTAACATACTTAGATGAAAAAATGGGGAGAATTGTCCCTCACTGTGTAGTCTTTTATTTTCTTTAATTAAATGAATTTAGAAACCATATCCCCAATATCTGGTTGGGGAAATTTTAGATTACACTTACTAGGATAGCGAAATATCTCCAAATATAAGCCATGTCTCCTAGGATTTAAATACTTATCTCTAAAATATTAATTGGCACACTTAAAACCATTGTCAAAGTCAAATCAAATCCAAAGGAGAAAAGCAAGAGCTTACTTTGGTAATACTGAATCTAAGGGAATGGGCCCAGGACAATTGGCCAACAGGGTTGTCTCAGTAAGTTAAACATTTTTTTTTGATATAATAATATTTACACTCAAATATGCCCCATCAGTCTTCCTAATACTATTATAGTTAATTATGAGAGTGCTTGGGTTTCAACTGGATGTGGTCCTTCCAGGCGCCCCTTCTTGTTGCAGTCTTCAAATGTCTGAATGTCTTAGTTTTGTTGTTGTTGTTGTTGTTGTTGTTTTTTGAGAGAGAGAGAGAGAGAGAGAAAGAGTGAGTGGGGGAGGGTAGGGGCAGAAAGGGAGAGGGAGAGAATCTCAAGCAGTTTCCATACCTCATGACCCTGACATCATGACCTGAGCCAAAATAAGAGTCTCCAATGCTTAACCGACTGAGATACCCAGGTGCCCCTGAATGTCTTAGATTTTTATTATACCTTGGACATTGTATAGGATTTGGTCGATAGCTTGGTTGCTCTGCTCATGTGTCTAAGTTTGCCAACTTCATGAGTCCTTTCACTTTTCCATTCCTGCTTAGATAGTCAGTAAGCCATTTATAATTCCTGGACTCCTCTGTAATTAAACCCTTCTCACTGGATACATTGGGTTAATAATCCATTCTTCCTCCTTATTTAGGCCTGTTTCAGATCTTCTTAAAACTGGTCTTACATATAATAACATTCAAAACAACCCTTGTATTCTAAAACGGATTCCATTTTTAACTGACAGTATTTCTAAAACATAGTATTTCACACTTTCTCTTTTTCTTGCGAATGGATTCAGACTCTAACATTTATTTCTTTTTAAATATGTGCCAGGTACTGTAGTAGACACTGGAGATCTAACAAAATCATGGCATCTGATCTGAAAAAAATTTACAGTCAAGTATACCCTACTTGGCTTTCTGTAACTCCAAGATGCCTAGTAAAACATCCAGGCAATTTTTATGTGCACAGCAGCTCAACAGAAGAAAGTTTTGTAGGAGAGTCCAACATGTTCTAACTTTAGCTCACTTTGGTTTTATTCTCCAGAGACTTTATTTTGCAGGATATAGGTGGAGTTAATGGGCTTGGTTAATAATTCCTGAAGGTTCTCCTTTGAAGGGGCATGCTTTGCCCAAATAATCAGCTATATACTTAAAAGTTGTAACAGGGGTTAGTCATAATTGTCAGGTCTGCACCCCTAATTTGGTGGCATAGTCAGGGGCTCTTGAGACTGCTCAGAAATGCTGGATGGTATCCATCAGATCAATTTTAGCTAGGAGAGCTATTGCTAAGTGGGCTGTAGAGATCTCAAAAAAATTAAAGAGGATAGAATGGTTCTTGGTCATTTTAGAGGGGAGAAATGGTACTGATTCTAACACAAAGGGCCCCAGGTAGATTAGTGTCATATGTAAGTAGTAAGTGTTGGGAGATAGCTACAACTTCTTGAGGAACCCTGATGCCACTTACTTTTCTCCACAGCTCCATTTGTGGACTTTTCTAAGCAAGGTACGTCTGTGAGTCCTGAGGTGCGGAATGAGGACATCTCGAGAGCATGGCAGGGCTGCACGCCAAGTGTCAGCAGTCCACCCTCTACCAGGCAGCAACCCACTTGGAGTAACAACATGAAGGAGAAGCTTCACAATAGTCTTGTATGTATAACTTCTTCTTATGAAAAAAAAAAATTCTGATATTCAAGACACACCATAGAATTCCCATGTGTCTGACCTCCTCAGCTCAAAGGAACCTTTCCCTTCCCCACCTGGAGATAGCCATATTTGTGTGACTTAACTAAGATGAGAGAGAAGGAATTACCTTTGCTATTTATTACCGCCATAGTTTGAGAAAAGGGTGAATTGCACCCCACATCGGATGCAACTGGATAGTCATGAAGCCTCAAATTGCCTCCAGATGATGTAGGAATCCTTTATACTCAGCAATTCACGATTAAGATTTTGTCTTTCCTCTTCCTTTGTCTTCAGTATTTACCTTCATTGTTCTAAGTAACTGCTCCCAGCTTGGTCTGCTCCATGGGTGGGCTTTTCCAAGTTCCAGTCATGGTGCCTCTGTTTACAGGGAAACACAATCTTCAATGCCAGGCTGGCTCTGGGAGGGGTACCCCAGCCCTGGCAGGGAGCAGTAGTAGGAGATGAAGATTTCACAATGCACTTTCTTGTGTATTTTCGGAATTCTTTTGGTTTTCTAGGCCAGAGTAGGGCTGTCCCGTATCAGTCTTTACTCCTTCCTGTGCTAATTAGTGTGGAGTTCTCCCTATCAGAGAGAGCTGACTTTGCACTTTCTTCCATAGTATATCATCACCATTGCCAGTTTTCTCCAGCTGATTTTTCTTCGGCTCAGTAATTAGTTATTTGTGTTTGCAAAGAATGGTTTGGGGATGTTGAGATCAGAGAGATGGGCTTTGTCCATCTTCTGGGAAGACTGCCTTCCTGCTAGTTCAAAGATGAGGAGGAAAAAATTGAGAAATTTTGACCTTGGTTTCACAGAATTTAGATTTATCATGGCTGTGTCACTTGTTTTTTTCTAAATAATGAAACCACCTGGGCATCCCCTTCATACTTCTTTTACAAGCTTCTTGCTTTGCTTATAAAATAAGAAATCCTGTAAATGTACAAATGATGTTATACTTGGGAAATAAATGGATGTTCTAGTATTCCACTGGAGCAAACTTATCATGCTGCTAACTTCTGGAGTAGGTTAAAATATTCAAAACAGTTCTAGGTGGATTGTGTTATCAATTTTTCATTTATTGGAAATACTGCATTTGAATGTCATGCACTTTCCAAACTAATTATTTGCTACGTCCTATGTTACCAATGTGAGGAATTTAGCCTGGGCAAGACTTTTAACATCTCTTTTCTTCATTTGATCTTTCACAAAGTAGAGATGATTTTGTAGATGGTTAAATGAAGTAAGGCTAGCCCAGTATCTGGACATAAAATAAAAGAATAAAAATTAGGGATGGAACAAAAGACTAAAGACTACAGAAGCTGAGGAGTGGAGAGATGGCACGGGGAGAGGCTTTTCAGAAGAGAAGCCTGGACCCTGGAACTCAGTTGGGTCGTGTCCAGAGGGAGAATTGAATGTCAGGGGAATAGAACTCAGAGAGTCGGTTTAGTTTGGCTAAAGGATATTGAGGAGTAAGCACTGAAAAGGGAAGTGAAAGCCAGATTGTAGGGGGCTTACTGAGAAATATGAACTTTAATTCAGAGACAGTATTTGGTAAACTGCCATCAAGAGTGGGATTAGATTGTTTTCCCCTCAGGGGCCAAAGTGACCCCGGAAGCAGTTCATCTTAGGGCATGTAGGGGCTATCTGACACAAATCTCACCTACAGAGATTCTGGTTTTCTCTCATCTTTTGCTCTGGGGATGTGGGCCGGGAGCAGATACATTTCTTTCTGTCATTACCTAAGGATGAGTTTTCACTGTGGAATGACCCTGAGCTGGAGGACTAGTCTACACCTTTTTCATTAGGTCCCCTCAAACACTCAGTCATATGAGTTGCTACATGAAGCGCATCAGCAAGCCTGGTTTGCAGAAGTGTCAGGTCCCTGCTGTGACCCCCACGAAACCCTCCTCCGTGACCACACGCACAGTCACTGCCTCTTAGTGAGAGCATAGACACGATGAGCAGGCTTTGTGCTATGATTTATGCTGATGGAACATAACAGCAGATTAGCTTGGCAGCTTTATTGGAAGAAGATAAAAATGTAGATGCAGGCTCTTACTAAAAGGCCGTAAAGCCCAATGGTTTTAGCTTAGATTGATTTAAGGCTATAGACCCAATTTGTCTCCATTTCATAAGAGAATGAATTTCTTTTTGATCACATGCTCTCTCCTTACAATCAAGGTGACATAAGCCCCAATGGGAGTAGAGTTTATTGTTCCAGAGAAGTTTGGGAAATCACAACATAACTTTCCAATAACTAACCTATATTTCTGATTTATAGACAGGGCATATTAGATGGTATTGTCAGTCTCCCAGTTACGGGACAATTATTCAAGCTTTCACAGCCTGGTTGGCTATGCCTTTAAATGATTTTGCAGCCATCAGGCATTCTATTTTGAGAACTGTTTCCCTTTCTGTCACTGTTGGTGAACTTCTCTGTCAGTGTTAAGATTTGCTTGTGCCAGCCCCTAATGGACAGGATGATAATTTTATGATGGCTTCCAGGCCCTCTATGATACAGCAGACTTTTATGAGATGTAGTTGCTAGGCTGAAGAGCTCATAGAGTAATGAATATATTTGACATTCAACAAGTATTTGTGAGTGACTATTTGAGCCAATCACTCAAGTCCTGAGCCATATAATAATGGCCTGATGAAATTTGGCTTCCTTTTTAAAGTCAAATGCCTGTATTGAGTATCTTTTAAATAGAATAATAGATTGGGGGGGTGCCTGGGTGGCACAGTCTATTAAGGGGTTGACTTTTGATTTCCACCCAGGTCATGATCAGGGTCCTGGGATCCAGCCCTATGTCGGGCTCCGTGCTCAGCGCTCAGTGAGGAGTCTGCTTCAGGATACTTTCTCTCCCTCTACCCCTCCCCCTGCCCCCGCTATGTCTCTCTCTCTCTAAAATAAATAAATCTTAATAAAAATAGAATAACAGATTAGGAAGACATTTTAATCTTCCTGAGATGCCATTCGTCATTCTGTATAGTCCCACCCACCTCACCATCCAGTCTTGTACCACTAGCCTGAGACTTCTCTCTCTTTCTATTCCTTAGACATCTGGACTTTTTTCAATTCCTCGGAGATACCAAGCGGTCTCCTCCCTCAGATCTTGCACATACAGTTTTTTCTTTCCTGGAATGCTCTTTACCCCAGCTGTCCTTTCCCCCAGCTAGCCCCTACCCTGCATTCAGGTCTCTGCTTAACTGTGACTATTTCAGGGAAGCAGTCCCTGATCTCCCAAGACTCAAATCTCTTTGATTCACATTCCCAGACCTCTGTTTTATGTATTTTTTCCTCTCTCAGAAATTTATCCACCTAAATAATTTTTTAGGTCTATAGTGGTCTGCATTAGACCACTATTTCCATGTGAGCACGTGTTTTGCTCACTGTCACCGTTCTAGCACTTAGTACGTTTCCACAAGATGTTTGATAATTGACTGGGAGATCATCTTGTTTAAGCCTTCCTTCACACTGGCACTCTCAAGCACAGAGATGGTCAATGGCTTGCCCGAGGAACATAGTTAGGAGCTGAGTCAGTATTAAATATTCAGACTCCCAGTCTTCTGTCTAACTGTCCTAATATGCCAAAGTGGGAGTGAGGCTGGCGGGGCTGAGGAGCATCTTCTCCAAGTAGCATGGGTAACAGAGGTAGCATCCTGCATGTGTGTTCTTACCTGCCAGCCAAGGGCAATCAAAAAATAAATGCTATGACATAGTTTCCAATTTACAGAAAGTTGTAAGAATAGTACAAAGAATTCTTACATACTCTTCACCTAAGTTCTCCCAAATGTCAACATTTATTTTTCTTTATCTGTCATCTATGTATCTATCTTTCTATCTATCTATCTATCATCTACCTCTCATCTCTTCATTATCATCATCATCATCATCAGCCCACCTATATATGCTTTTCCCAAACTACTCATCAGTAAACTACAGATATGATATTTCCTTACCCCTAACGACTTTAGCCTTATTTTATTAAAAAAACAAGGGCATTCTTTTACACAACCACAGAACAATGATAAAAATCAGGACATTAAACATTAATACATTATTATATAATTGCAGTTCTTCTGCACATTTTGCCACTTGTCCCAAGAGTGTTTTCTTCTGGTGAAAGAAAATCCAGGATCATGTGTTGCATTCAGCTGTCACATCTCTTAGCATCTTTTAATCTGGAACAGTTTTTTAGTTTTCTAAAAAGTATAGGCCAAGTATATAGCAGACTGTCCTTTAATTTGAACTTGCTGATGTTTCTTGCTCATTAGTTTGAGCTTCTGCCCTTTTGGCAGGAACCCTATGGAAGTGATGTTTTGTACTCGGTGCACTTGTCAAGAGGTGTGTGTTGTTGATTTGTTCCATTACAGGTTAGCTCTGATAACTTAAAGCCCTGTCTGCCAGGTTTCTCTACTATGAAGCTATGACTGTCCCTTTTGTAATTAATAAATATCTGTGGGGAGGAACTTTGAAGCTCTGTAAATATCCTGTTACTCATCAAAAATTTCACTGTGAGTTTTAGCACTCACTGGAGATTCTGGACTGAATTAATCATTATTACGGTTGCTAAGTGGTGTGATTTTTCTAATTTTATAATTTCCTCCGTATTTATTAGCTGCTTTTCTATTCTAATGATTTATTTTTCCCATTAATTTGTTTATAGCAGATGGTCTCATGGATTATTGCTTTATTCAATGGGTTTTAGTACTATTATTTATTTTGATCCCAATTATCTCAGCTTTGGCAAGTAGGAGTCTTTCAGACTGGCTCCTGTATCCTTCTGGCGTGTCCGAGTGTTTCTTGTGGTTCTTCTTTATTTTCTGGAGCAACAAGATGTTTCTGGCTCATTTTGTCATCTCTCTGCCTCAGCTCTGAGATTGGCCATTTATCTATAGAGATGTGCTCATTTCTACTGGAGTATAATCATTTCTAGATCCCTTCACACGTTTATGTCTATTTTTATATCCTCTATCTCTTCTCTCCTCCCTCTTCTTTTTCTCTCTCCTCTCTCTCTCCTATTTATATATAAAACACATGAGTTTACACTAACACCTCCAACTGCAGTCCAATACCCTTTCTCCCTTTCTTCTTTTGTTTAGCTTCATCCCTTTTAGTATCAGTAAGTCCCCTTTCCAACAGTCAGAAACCTGCCTCCCATTATCCACAATATAATAACTTGCTTGCCAGTCCTAGGATATGAAGAAAATAATTTCACAATTGCTAAACCATGCCTCTGCAAAAAGGAAGCCAACTAACTGGAGTTCAATATTTGTTTAAACTCTTTTGTTCTTGAGATGCCTGGGTGGCTCAGCCGGTTAAACGTCTGCCTTCGGCTCAGGTCATGATCCCAGGGTCACTGGGCTCCCGGCTCAGTGGGGAGCCTGCTTCTCCCTCTCCTCCCCACTCGTGTTCTCTGTTGCTATCTCTGTCTCTCTCTCTCAAATAAATAAATAAAATCCTTAAAAAAATAAAAAATAAAACTCTTTTGCTCTTTGGTCTGAGGGCATTTCGTCTAAATCCTGTATGCAAATGTTACTTAGGTTAGTTCTCTCTTCAATTCATTTGGTGTGGTTAGGGTATTGTTTTGAAATATGGTTTATTTGTTTTTGTTTATACTCCATTTCAGAGGTTTTTTTCTTTATCTTTTCTCATTTTCTTTTGTGTTTATTCTCTTTCCTTTTTTGAGTATGTAAAACACTAATGTTGTTCCAAAAGTCAGAACTGTACAAAAAGGTATACACAGAGAAGGGTCATTACCCACCCTCGACTTCCTTCCCTGCTTTCCAGTCCTTGGCCATCTGGTTTAGGTAACCAACCACATTCGTGGCAGGCTTATCCTCCCTCTGTTGTTCCTTGCACATGTGATTAGATACCATATTTGCTTATATTTCTTAATGAAAAAGAGGATCTCTTGTGCACTCTGCCTCACTTTATAGGGCTCTGCTTCATTACTTTGCAGGGTGGATTCTACTGTGTAGATATAACACAGCTTATTCAACGGACCACGTTTGTTTGGGCATGTTCCTTCTAGTATTCTGCACTGACAAACAATGCAAGGAATATCCTTGTGCACCAGTATTTTCAAGTTGTTGGAGGTATGTCTGCACAGTGAATTCCTTAAAAGTGGGACATCTATATCCTAAGGGGATACATATGTAGTTTTGTTAGATATGGCCCAATGTCCCTATCTAAGGGTAGTACCAATTTTCTTCTAACCAGCAGTACAGGAGGGGGCTCATTTCTCTACAGTTTTGCCAATACAGTGTGTTATTATACTTTTTAAGTCTTTGCCAATCAAGTGAGAAATTCTATCTCCATGTAGCTTTAATTTCCATTTACCTTCTCATGAGTAAGTTTGGGCAAACTTTTCTATGTTTAAGAGTAGATTGTTTGCTTGTCCTCAATGAGTAGCTAAAGAGACACAGCATCAGACTTCTAGAAAAAGACCCAACAGCTAACTCTAGTGCCGTGGTTCTCAAAGTCCAACAGCAGTGGCAGAAGCTGGGAACGTGTTAGAAATGCAAACTCGGGGCACCTTGGTGGCTCAGTTGGTTAAGTATCTGACTCTTGATATCTTCTCAGGTCATGATCTCAGGGTCCTGGGATCAAGCCCCGCTGCTTGAGATTCTCACTCCCTTCCTCTCAGTCTGCCCCTCCCCACCACTTGTCCTTTCTCTCTTTCTTTAAAACAAATAAATAAATCTTAAAAAAAAATCTCAGATTATTCCACGACATATATTCTTTTCTCATAGAGAGATAGCATATCCTAACTTGAGTTTACAAATACTACAGATCAAAAGCTCCTAAGAGTTAAGGGGTCACAGAATCATAGTTCCAGGAAGGATTTTCTTGGTTGAAAAATTTCCCCTGTCAAAGACAGGGACTAAAAAAAAAAAAAAAAGGGAATCTGGTGATTTGAGTAAGAAGAAGGGAGTTGGCAGAACTAATAGATTGTCATGGTGTAGACAGAAGGGGTGAATTCTTGTCTCTGGTGAAATTAGAGAGCAGTAAGGAAATAGGGCAGGAACTGAGCCTGAAGGCTTAGGTTAAGGAGTTAAGATGAAGAATCAAGTAGGAAGCCACAAATCAGAGAGCCTGTGGGCAGCTGAGAGGCTCACTCAGGATATATGGGAACTTGACCTTGGGCAGAAGAATAATTCTAAACCCATAAATACTCAGAATTGTCAGATATTGTTTTTGTGGGCTTCATGGTGGGGCTGAATCTGAAGATTGCAGGTGTTACAGACCCAAACCCTCTGTGACAGAAAAATGTCACTTATTTTTACCTTTAGGCAGAGACATCAAAGAAAAAAAAAAAAGAAAGAAAAAGAAAAAGAAAAAGAAAAACCTGAGATGGAGCATGAACAGGATGAGGAATGGCATGGGGGGATTGTTGTGTTTATATATTTGGGCAAGGTCGGCTTCCTCTGAGCTGGTTAAGCAAGAATGCCTTCCTCATGCCCCAACTATAAAGTTTTCAAGAGTAGATAAATGCTTTAGACAAAAATCATGTTGTTTTAAATTTGTACTCCTTTTTCTTGCATTTTTGCCATTTTCTTCAGTTGGGGACAATGAGGTAACAGAGCTTTCTATTAAGTAAAGAGTTAGCTTGAAGTTTAGATATTGGTTTTTGTTCTTATATTCATATAAATGACTGTCACATTTCAAGACATAAAATTAAACATTGCTTTGGCTTTTTTTTTCTTCTTTTGTGACTTTTAATTTTGATATCATCTACATTTTGAGCCATTATCTCTCTATATATACAACACATACATACACACACGTATATATGTAACTTATAGTATTCATGTATATTTTTTGATAATAAGTGGAAAACATCATTTCCTTTTACTCTTAAATGTGTGTGTGTTTCCCAGAAACAAGGATATTCTTTTACATAACCACAACAGAGCTGGTGATAACAGGAAATTTAACACTGATATAATGCTATTATCCATATTCCACATTTAAATGTTATCAATTTGTCCCAGTAAACCCATCATAGCTATTCTTTTCTTGGTTCCAGATCCAATCCAGGATCGAGTGTTGCATTTAGTTCTCATTCTATTTAGTCTCCTTTTACCTAAAACACGTCTGTCTGATGTTTGCTCATGATAGATCCTGGCAATGCATTTTTGGCAGGAATATCAGCAAAAAGATGTTCCATCCCTTTCAGTATATCATTTCAAGAGTCACATAATGTCCGTGTGTCCCAATATTGGTGAGGTTAGCTTTGATTGTTTGATTGAAGTAAAATGTCTTCCAAATTTTTCTTTGTCAAGTTACAGTTTTTCCCTTTGCAATTAACAAGTAATTTGTGGAAATATTTTGAGACTGTAGAAATGTCCTTTCTTATTAAAGTTTCACCTACTAATTCTAATATTCATTAATGATTTTCTAGCTTCATCATATCTCTGTATTTATTACTTGGCATTATACAGTAAGGAAGAATGTTCTCTTCCCTCTATATATCTGTTTACTCACTTGTTTATTTCGGTGTAGATTCAAGAGCTTTGTTTCACTCAAATAGTTATAATATGTTACCAACAACATTATTCTTTGATGCTCAAATTTCATGCTTAAACTATTTCAGACTGGTTCTTGTGTGCTTCTGATGCATCCCCATCATTTTTTGAGAGCTCCTCACTTCCTAGTGTACCCAGGAGCTCAGGGCTCATACTTTTCCTGCCTCAGCCCTGGAATCTGTCCTTTGTCCCAGGAGCTTTGGCTTTTCTTTTGACTTAATTAGATCAAATTTATGCTGTTACATGGTTTTCCAATCCTCCGCTCACGAGCCCCCAATACAAGTCTGTATCCCACACTTGTCAGCCTCGTCCTTCCTCCTGCCCATACCCAGCACAAACTTCTACCCTGTTCACACTCGTTCTGATCCTTTTGTTGCCCACCATGGTCTGGTTCCTTTCTCCTGTCCGACAGGGATGCATAGAAAGAGGAGCTGCTGTGACATCTGTAGCTTATTTGTCCCCAGGCTTCATTCCACTGAATTGTCTGGCTAGACAAGTGCCTTGCTCCTTAAAGAATTCTTCTACATTTCTAGAAGCTGCTCAGTTGGGGGAAAAAAAAACATTGAACATCTTAAGGAGACTTAACAAAAAGAAGTAGCGAAACTTTATAGGAATATTTTCAATCCTTTGCAACAATATTTAACATATTCTTGAGCTCCCCCTGCAAAAAGTTTCCTGCAAAACCCCAGCCCACATTCATTTCTCCCCTCTTTGAACTCCTACTCCACTTGGAGTCTGAACCACACAATTTAGCTTTTGTTTATGTGCCTGCTTTTTCTCTGATTGATTCAAGTTTTCCATAATGGTTATTAACTCCTTCAGGGGAAAGACTGTTTTATATGTGTATATATATATATATATATATATATATATGATTCCCCCCCACACCATCTGGGCTCACTCCCCCCTGCCCACGCAAATACACACACAGTTCCTAACCCTATGCCACACACATATAGGTACATTAAGAAATGGTCATTGAGGAAATTAACTCCAATCATAGAATTCACGCAGCCACTTAGAAGAAATGAAACTAGAACTTAGGTCCCATGAGCTGCACACCTATGTTTTCTTGATGCTAACATATTGTAGCACAAACTTCCCCAAATTTTGCCATCTGTTTAGTGGTACTATATTGTACCCAAATATCACCATCTTATAATATTGCATGTTTTATCCCTTTCTGAAAAAAAATGAGAATAAAAATTCCATAGAAGCAGGAGATGGGGAATAACATGGATCTCTGACATCCAAAGATAATCTCTAAGCCCAGTGAAGGCAACCTATGCAAGAAGTTGATCTGATTATTCATTTCCTTTCTTCTGGCTGATTTCCACCTAGCAGCTGAAGTCAGTATGTTATCTTTATTATTATTATTATTATTATTATTATTATTATGTTATGTTAATCACCATACATTACATCATTAGTTTTTGGTGTAGTGTTCTATGATTCTTTGTTTGTGGAGAACAGCCAGTGCTCCACGCAGAACGTGCCCTCTTTAATACCCATCACCGGGCTAACCTCAGTATGTGATCTTGATGGTAGGAGAAAGGGATCTGTATGTCTGCATATCCATTGTTTAATTCATCACAGCTCTATTTTCTATTTACATTTTTCCCATTAAATCTATTCCACAGATATTCATTTTAATTTTTAGAAAATTTAGAAATATTTAGATTTTAAATGCTGGTACCCAAAAGAAAGCCATATTTAATTCTTATTCAAGAACATTTGTGTGGGGCGCCTGGGTGGCTTAATCATTAAGTGTCTGCCTTTGGCTCAGGTCATGATCCCGGGGTCCTGGGATCGAGCCCCGCATTGGGCTCCCTGCTCCGCGGGGAAGCCTACTTCTCCCTCTCCCACTCCCCCTGCTTGTGTTCCCTCTCTCACTGGGTCTCTCTCTGTCAGATAAATAAAATCTTAAAAAAAAAAAAAAGAACATTTGTGGAATCTTTTTTTTTAAGATTTTATTTATTCATAAGAGACAGAGAGAGAGAGGCAGAGGGAGAAACAGTCTCCCCACTGACGTTTGTGGAAACTACTCTTTTGATATTTTATTCATTAATTCATTAAACACCTTAATATGTGCCGTGGACTGCGCTAGGCTCTGAGGAAGTGACCTGTAAGGTGAGGCCTGTGGGATGAGCATGTGCCAGGTGACACATGGGAGGAAGAGAGTGAGAGCAGAGGAAACCAAGGACACAGCCGGTCTCTGGGCTGTGAGGGAGCTTGGAGAAAATGTCCAGAGTATAGTGGGCACGAGGACTGGTTGGGAGGAAGTTGCAGATGTAGTCAGGTGCTCCATTGTAAGGGGCGTGTAGGTGCCATAAAAGTTTGGCTTTTATGCCAAATCCAAGGCTTTGACGTAAAAGTAGAAGAAGCTCACTAGCTTGTGGTAAACAGCTTCATGTTTCCTAATAGGTCTTATTAGCCCTGTAACATGGTTTAATTGATGTTCACAAAAACAACCTTTTTCATAAAGAGGAGTTTGTATTTTGTGTCATGTAATCTTATTAGGAAGGCAGGGAAGTTGTATAATGTGTTTTTGAAAGTTTTTTTTTTTTAATCAGAAAGAGTTAAAAGTGTGTTGGAAGTTAAAGGGGTAGGCTGTAGTTATCCAGAAAATTTCTTTTTTTTAGTAAAGTTCTGTGTTCATCCTAGTTGCATGCTGACTTGTAGCCTTTTAACTTAATACACAATATTCATCATCACATATGCAAAAAGCTTTGATCTGTATAGGACAATTGTTTTTCTTCTGTTACTTATTAAACAAAGGAAATTTGATACTGTGTTGTTCCAGTCTAAGACCCACTCTTCACTCTGCCCTTAAATTTTACTTGTTTAATTTCCCTAAGAGATGTCAAAATTATATTTTCAATAACTTTTGTGTATTTCATAACATACTGTGTGTTTTCAGGAGTTGCATAAACGATGACTAACATCTGTCATGAACAAAACAAACTCAAAACTTTAGTGATGCATATAATGTCATAGTTACTGTACACTGTGATTCTTTTCCAGTCAAAATATAGCAATAAGATTATTATCTAGGGTATTAATTGGGGAAGTATTTATTATTTGGGGAGAGAGTGAGGAGGAAGAATGACAGTTAGAGCATGGGTGCTATTAAAAGCCACAAGAAACAGAGAAGAAATACTTATTCTGTGGGAAGTAAGGCATGGAACAAATTTACCAAGTCAGTGATTTCAAATAGAGTGTAGAGTCTTGCTGTGACTCAGGAGAATGACAAGATAGATCTTTTGGTCTCAACAGAAATTTAAGGAGGAGATAGATTTATGAAAAGGTGAGAGGGTACTTTACATTATCACAAAATAAACTGGATAACTGGGTTCAGAGGCATCCCACAACATACTCCAAACCACTTGACAAAGCTTCTATCATCTCCACTGAATGCTAAGTGCTGCAACTTACCCAGGCGGTGCTCAATCTCATTGTCATTGTCCTGGTTCTCTCTTCTGCATGTCTCTGGCTCTCAATTCAAGGTCCAGGTGGAGTTCTTGGAGCTTTCCAAAGCAGAAGGCAGGCCCTCCCCTATCAAAGACTTAAATTGGAGAACTTCCTAAACACAAGAATACGTAGTGGCCAAAAAATATGACAATTTTTTACACAGTTTATCCCTTTGGATATCCTTTGAACATATTTTCATTTACAAACATTGGTTCTAGGCTGTCATTCTAAAGATAACCCTTGACAACCAAGGCATGGTTCCCTCTTCAAGATGAGGACACTCAGAACCTCATCCATTGATGCATGCATTGCCTGATTCAGGAACTCTGTGAAATGTCCACCTTTATGACGGTTCTGTCACAATCATGTGTTCATATTCTATAAACTGTGGACTCAACGTGCTCTGTATAAAATTGTGAATAGGAAATTTAGTTGAATATATAAATGTAAGTCTGATATAGTAAGGAAAAGACTATAATTCATACATGTGACCCTAGATCATAGATAGGATTTCTTTTTTCTTCAACTCATTTAATATTTTTTTGACTTCACTCAGGAACTTTGGTGGTCATGCCTATTTGGAGTTGTGGTCATGCCTGGTGGTCGTGCCTATTTGGGGTTGCTGCGGCTGGCTATCACTTCTTTTTAAAGAAAAAATATAAGTATTAAGAAGCCCTCTTTCGTTTCCATCTCATTCTTTCGACATCCCCGTTGTGTTATAGTCACCCTATTTCCCTTAGACAGTCAAGATCAGCCAAAAATGCAACCTTTTTTCATTTTCACTAATCGTCTCAATACCAGGGGAAGCCCCAGATATACAAGTGGTTTTTCTCAACTTCTAATTTAATAGAATCACATTTGTGTCTCACAGCGATAATATTCTTCCCATGGGTACCAAAGCCTCTGTCAGCAGAGCCTGAAGTAGCAGGAATGGTGACCACATATTGTGTTTTCTGTTTGTTTCACAAGGGTGTGTCATGTCCCATCTTGAGGCTAGAGGCTGCATCTCATATTGCTGTGTTCTGAAGGGCTTAGGGTGAAGTGTCATATAATCTCAGAATTAGGCTATACTGCTTGAAGAGGTTTGGCATTTTTGAGAATGGGGGATTGGGCAGCCTGATCAAATATAAAGGTGATTACCACAGTAGGAAGTCAGTGGTTCAGTGTACTGTGCTCAACGGTTGTCTTTAACTTGGGGTTGATTATAGCAACTTTTCATTTCTATTATATAAGAATGTTCAGTCTCCTGGCTGGAATTTACATCAGATAGACTACTATGGCATGTTCTAATGCGATGAGTCCATTTATAGCCTGGATCTGTAAAGTGGCTAGAGGTACAGTGAACAAGGTCCAGCCCTCTAGAGAAAGGGACAGGCAAGAGCTAGGCTGTGTGTCAGAGTCCTGTCATGTAACCTGTAGTTTGTGGGCTAGGAGGAGGGTATTAGGGTGTCATGCACAAAAACTGATGGAGTGCAGTAATGCCAAAATGGGTTGGAATAGTTGGTCTACAGATAACCTAGAGCTTTTCTTAGCAACTCAAGTGTGAAATGCATGGCAGAGAAAGACCGATTCTTGACCATACTTGCTGGTAGACTAAGATTATTGGTGAACTCCGTACTGTGGTTTGGATGTTGATTGACTCAGGAAGTTGGTGGGGCTGAGTGACAGATTTGGAACAACAGAGGCCCCAGTGAAAGCAGAGGGAGCAGGAGCTGAAAACAGGAAGAGGGTTGTAAACCAAATGTGAATCCAGGTGGAACTTGGTAGGACGATCCCAAGTTTGCTCATGTTTCAGATGTGATAGACAAAGTCTTTGTACCATTTTTGGAGAAAGCCACAGAGTGGTCTCAGGGAGAAATGTCAAGACTCAGTACCTGACTGAAAAGAAACACTGTGTAAAATTTAACAAACAAACAAACATAAAGAATAAAAATAAACTAAAAAAAAATAGACCTGGAGATCTGACAACCTTTCAGTTGTGAAAGTGACAAGGACATCCAAAAAAAAAAAAGAAAGAAAGAAAAAGTCATGGCTACATTTGAAGCCAGAGTTGTGCAATTACTTGGGGATGATATAACCAGAAGAGTCCATTGTATTTGAGATCCACCACATGACATGTTATATTTGTTTCAGAGTTTTGCTACTAATGGAGGAATTTTGCAGTCAAAATTACAAGTACTGAGCAACTACTGAGTTGATTTATAGCACATTTTCCCGTGGGCCAACAGAGGGAAGAGCATCAGTATAGATATAAGTCTGGTACTGCAGACTCAGACCAGGAAGCCGCAAGTTGGCCAAGAACATTGACATCTCAAGCATTAATTCACAGCTTCAGAAATTACCCAGAGGCCTACTTCTTTCTATTCCTTAAAGTCTAGGTTTAGAAATGAATGCTTGTGATATTATGCACCAGCCCATGCTAACACTATCTTTGCTTTTGCGTTGAGAGTGACGTTGATCCACTTCTGTTTAAACAAATATAATTTTCAATTCATTGCATTTCACTTGGTGGAGAATTTAACTTAAAATGTAAGAGCAAAAAGAGCAGGAGTGAGAGGTAAGCTAGAATTTTGCAACTTAATATCATGTGAACAGTGTCAACTTATTTTTTCTGCTAGCTTAATTTTAACCAATATAAACCGACTGAAATAAAAATAAAATTGTTGTCCAGAATTGTGAATATTGTAATGAGAGAGAGGGCTCAGCACTGTTGATTTCTCTTTCTTTGAAGAACAGCTTTGCTGAAAAAATGAAGTTAGTACGTCAGGAACTCAGATTTGAGGGGGAGAAAAAGACCAACAGTTTCTTTCGGCACTTTTTTCCCTTTCTCAGCATGTAATCAAATATAACACATATCAATATGAAATGCCAACCATTAATCATAATCAGTTTTAGTTAGGAAAGCACACTATACTCTTCTCTTATATCGCCCATGTAACTCTTAGAGGTACTCAACAAATCCTTGTTGACTTTGACTTCTTTCCTATTGCAGGAGGACATAACTAAGTTTAGAGGATTTGCTACATTGGAACGCTTTCTAGTCTAGACAGAGATCAGCAGCTGTCTCAAAATTTAGTTCCAAATAAAACTGTATTCTTTTATTTTTTTATTGTTATGTTCATCACCGTACATTACATCATTAGTTTTTGATGTAGTGATCCATGATTCATTGTTTGCGTATAACACCCAGGGCTCCACGCAGAACGTGCCCTCTTTAATACCCATCACCAGGCTGACCCCTCCCCCATCCCCCTCCCCTCTAGAACCCTCAGTTTGTTTTTCAGAGTCCATCGTCTCTCATGGTTCATCTCCCCCTCCAATTTACTCCCCTTTGTTCTTCCCCTCCTGCTATCTTCTTCTTTTTTTTAAAATTGTATTCTTTTAAATGAGAAGGCAAACTTTCAGTGAGTTGATGAGGCAATTCCTCTAGATCCATACTTTTGGAAAAGCACATAATGGAAACCAAGAGCTATATAGCTAATAGGAAAACAAATTCTTAGAAAAATAATGCAACTAGATAAGGCGTTTCCTTATAGCACATGTACCATACAAAGCCCGTGGTGGGGCTACAGCAAAGTGAGAGCAGGGGGCAGTAAGGACAGAGGAGGGAGGTGGCTTGCACATTGAATAGACGATTTTCAGTATTGAAAACTGACTGGGCTTTTATTCTAGGTGAGAGGAAAAGCCAACAGAGGATTAGAACAGAGGAAACAGAATGTGCAAAGGCATTGAAGAGAGACAAGGAAATATGTGGGAATTGCACGTAATTCCTCACTTGTCTGTAGTCTCAAATTCTTTAGAGAATCAGGTAAGACAGACCAGAAAGTGCCAACTGACTAAGAAATTCTGGGTGTTCTTAACCATTTCCTTGGACTAGAGAGAGGGGGAGGAGGGGTCAGATGGTTTGCAGAGCCTGGGGTCTTTAGAAGCAGCTCAAGGACTGAGGTAAGCAGATGGTTTGCAGAGCCTGGGGTCTTTAGAAGTAGCTCAGGGACTGAGGTAAGCAGATGGTTTGCAGAGCCTGGGGTCTTTAGAGACTGTGTAGGGACTGCCTGGACAAGCAGAAGTGGAAGCCGGGGTTGGGGCTTCTGCGCTCACCATCCCGTCTTTCAACCAGGGAAGTTGCGCTTGTGTTTATTTTTTGTCTTAGGGTTTCCACGTTAGATTTCATTTGAAAAGTAGTGTTCTGTTACTTTAAAAAAAAAAAGTGTTAAAAAATAGGAATAAGTGGGAAGAAAGAAAATGAAGATCCCTGTACAAAATAGCTGAGAAAGGAGAGATGCAGCAGCCCTGGAGGAGGATTTGGAGACATGGTTGGAAATTGTTGCTGTTAAGGCAAAACCACGATAAGCTTGCTTCTTTTTAGGTTGAGAAGCAGGAACTGTTAGAATGTGAGAGTTTGTTACAAAGGGGGATGGGACATGATGGCACGAGGACTGAGGTCCTATTGCAGACAGGAAGGGGTTGAATCCGAAGCTCATGTGAGTAGATTTTCATTCTCTTCATTTTGTAAACTGCGAGGATAAAAGCTTAAGGATTGCCTTATTTTTTTTCCCCTTAGGCTTTAAATAAACATTTAAATAAACACATTTCTTAAGGAAGCTAATTCTCACACCTAGTTATCGTTTGGAACTTTTGTCGAGATAACATAATCCGATTATTTTCTCTATAGTATAAACCTTGACAGGAAGGATCTTGGTTAAGTATACCACCTATCTCCCAACAGAATGTGACCAAAGGTTGTAAAAGGAATGCACTGAAAAAATATTGAAAGTCACTTTTATGTGTGTGTGTGTGTGTGTGTGTGTGTGTGTGTGTGTGTGTGTGTGTTTTCCATAGACTCCCAGGGTGGACTGAGCCTTTGGAAAGGCAAATCACCATTCCAGTCTTCAGGACAGATGAAAAATCTACAAACTTTTTTCCTTTAGAATACAGGTAAGGATATTTTATGATCTGCTTTAAAATTTACTCTAGCCATTAGCAAGAGTTCCAGTCAAGGGGCTCCTCATCACGAAACTGCTTTTGTATTGCCACCAATGTAGTTGATTCCCTCGTGCTTCACAGGAGATGAAGAGCAGCCACTCGCCGTCCTCTGTGTGGGCAGAATGGCGGGCCACAGAGACCTCCGTTCTTACTGCAGGGCAGTCCAAGAAATTCTCGCCCCATTTCTCCCACCGTTTCTTGTTGCAGAAATAGCTGAAGTCAACTGTAACTTAGGGCCCGCCACTCAAAGTGTAGCCCAAAGTCAGTAACATCAACATCATAGGGATCTCGTCAGAATCTTCTGAATAAGATTCTGCCTTTTAACAGAATACTCAGGTGAGTCACAGGGACGTTAATGTTTGGGAGCCACTGACTGCCTTAGGAGACTCTCTGGAATCATTATACAAGGCTGGCTGCCTTTAGAATGCTCCCCCCCCCCACCCCGCCCTGTGGCTGGCTCTTCATGCTCGTGTCTTTCTCTTACACATCTTTGGATTTGTATAGCCCAGCACAGCGCCCAGCACACAGCGCTTTGATTTGCTTTAATGCCACAGCTCAGTCCATGTCTGCTGAATGAGTTATAGATTTGACACATGGCACAGTATAATCCTGCCTGCACCATGAGATATTCATGCGAATGATTTTTCTGGGGTTTGACTGTAATCACTATTTTAGGCCACATGTCATGAAACAGAGAATACTACTCTGAATTGATACCCTCTTTGTTTCACCTGGAATGATCTCTCCTTTTTTATTCAGAGCACCTCTGTGATTCCACATTCCCATTTTTCTGGGATTCAGATGATCTTGTGCTGTTTAATTAACCTGTTGTCTCTTACTTTACTTTCATCCCAAGTGACAGATGCCGGTGGCAGGAGACATCTTTTGAGTAATTCTTGTATCTCACCTTTATCCTTTAGCTTTCACCAAAGTGACACTTCAGAGGCTTTCGGGGGTAAAAGGAAGGCTACCGAGGGCTTTTTCCTTCCATCAGCATCTTTAAGAGGTTCTCCCCCACCCAGTTGCAACAATAGCATTGATTTTATTTTATTTTTTTGTCTGCTCTAAGCAGGATGATAAATAAAGCCTTAGCATCGTAGATAATGTTTGATTATTTTTAGACCATTTATATTTTTTCTTTCACAAGCACTCTACCACTGCATGCTTTTGAAGTAAAAGTGACAGTTTTTCCTAAGAACATTTCTACTTTCCCTTGTTGCTTGTTTCCCACATAATCATATCACAGGCTGTTCAAATATAGGGTGTTTTGTGGAAGGATGAAGATGAATTTTTCCTGTTCTACACAAAGAAAGAAAGTTATTTCACCTGTTGCCCAAATTAAAAAGAGACAAAGAATACTGCTTGATTTTAACCTGTCAGCAAGAGCTCAGGAGAAAGGAGTTTCCTAACGAGTTGGAGAACGCATTTCTAAAACATCTGTCGACCCTCAAGTCAGACTAAGAATCGGTACCAGTGTGAAACAGAGTTCAATTTTGATCTATAATTTCACCAAAATCAGTAGGGAAGGAAAATCACAGCTAGGCTGGTGGCTTTCCTAGTCTACTGGAGAATGCTCAAGTGAAGTGTTGAAAACACTCTAAATGATCCGATATAATCTTGTGTGTAATGCCTCTGTGTGTATATTTCCTAGGAGGGAGGGAAATAAAACACTTTTGTGGTTGCCAACATTTAGGTAAGAAGCCTGAGACTTTCTGAGAGTCGTTTGAGTAGGCTGTAGCCTTCAGTCAAATGCAAGATGTAAAGTGTCACAGCAGATACTCATCAGGAGAGAAAAGAATCCATGATTGCTAAAATTATGGCAGGTTGCTTTCTGCTATGAACACCCATGGCTGTCTCCCCTCAGTGACCACCCTGAAGGATGAAACAGTTCTTAACTGAATAAAAAGCACCTCAGAGGATGTCAACAAAACATGTGAGAGATGATTTTTAAAAGGTCTCCTCAAGCTTGAAACATCTAAGTAGATGTGGAACAAATATGTTCAGTGAGATCTGTGCTCCAACCCAGAAGCAACCTACAAAAAGGTAAACCAGCATCTCCCTACATTTTTAAATTTGGAGTTTTACTGTAGAACATGAAAAAACATTGCATTACTCCCCCACCGCCGTCAATGGAAATATGCAAATTGTTTTCTTTTTATGGTTTGTATGTCGGGAGAATGGTTGATTTTAGGGTCGGTGTTGGTCAGACTCTACATCTGATCCCTTGCAACCAGGGATTTCCCCCTCATTAGCCAAAGAGCGAACAACTCTTCTGCTGGCAGTAGGAATATTAAAATTATTCTCTTAGATTTGGTTGATTTTAGTCACCTGATGGTATTTTCAAAAAAGCGGGACTGAAGTGTTCTTGCCTCATATTGTCTTTGTCTTTGTCCTTGACTCAACTGCAACTGTAGATTCTTCCCAGGGATGCTTGTCTAGAGGCGTGGAAACCAATGTACATGCAGTTGAATTTTAGTATTGACTTTAGGTTAATTAGAGCTATTTGAGACTGAGTAGAAGAGACTGTCAACAGAGACTCTTGAAAGTTAAAATACAAGTTTTGATTGCTAACTCTGTGCCTGTTTCCCTGAGAGATATCTATTGTCAGCCTGGAAAATCACAAATCCTTTTTCCTCTTTCCTTTTTTTCTCTTTTTGATTTCACACATTCCCTTGAAAAATTAACGTTTCTCTTTAATGCCACAGTTCAGGTGATCTATGACACATCCTTATTTCAAGGTTCATCTCTCTGGCGTTCATTAGACAAAGGAGATTTCAATCTCAAAGGGACCTTTATTCATTTAGGGGAAGAAAAGGCCTCCTTTAAAATAGTAAATGAGAGGATTTGTGGAAAGACAAAGATATTTTTTCAAGACCTTTTCTGTCACTTAGATCAATATTAAGGCCATTAATGCTTTGATTTATGTTTGGGGGTAGAAGAACAAAGGAATCACACTCAATTAGAATTGGATTCCACATGCATTATCAAGTAGAGACATTAGAACATCTGATTTATAGACCGTTTTGTAATCATGCATTTGTGTAGCCTATTGATAAAGAAAGAGAAGTGTTGTGTTGTGATTTCCCTATCTTGTTCTGGGCCAAAGCCGTGGCCAGCTTCTTCTAGCTGTGACCTCTGAAACTGATTTCAGCACTTACTTCCAATACCAGAGTAAGTATCAAAATATTTTCAAGGATACCAGTGGCAGTGCAAAATGACTGGTGACAGGGATTTGTGACAGCCCTCTCTGGCCAGCATCCACTGCCCTCCCATAGAGCCGGTGCCTTCTAAGCGCACCCACTGTGCTTTCTGCTTTCTCCTAACGTAATCCTCATCTCGTTGCTTTGAAATGGTCTGGTCATCTTCTGTCTTCTCTAGTTCCACGATGAGAACAGCTGTAGCGCCTTTGCTCGGGGCCTGGCATGCCTGAGGACTTCACTTAATATGTGCTTGATTAATAAGGGGACAACAAAGAGATTGGACTGACAGAAGAAGCTTGTGAGGCACATGGACTTGGAAAGCTGTACCTAGATCACTTTCAGAAGTAGAAAAGGAGAGAACATGAAGTCTTCACACCAATAGGCATTTTCTCGTTCCGTGTAACAACTCCTACAAGTTTGATTCAGTTATCTGTTTGGGAGGTAATGTAGACATGGCTGTTTGAAGGCCAATAGAAGGTAGCCTATCAATGAGGGCAAAACTTCTACGCATGACATACACACTTCAGATTTTGAAGAGTCTTTCTTGGATTGAACAAGGAGAAATGAGACTTTTAAAAGTGTCTCTTGCACCTAGAACAGGCAATGTTTTAAAATATCCTTCTTGGCCTAAGGAGAACATAGGGTTTGTTCTTTAAATACCAAACAGAACGTACACCCACTGTTTTCTCAGACTGATCCAAAATGTGTAGTTAGAGCAGAGTAGAAGAAATGGTTTCGGGCACCAGAGTCGATAATGCAGTTGGGTTGGGAACCACCTATAAACAGAGACATGATAAATTGTTTGCTTATCGTTTGGAAATATTTATGCTAAATTATGTTCCTAAATAATTATATCCAAATTCACTGACAACAACTCAAAATGAAAAAGACTCATATAAATAAAATTTTGATATACTAAAAGAATTTATTATTGAAGTTCAGACCGAAGTCTGAGGTTTTGACCAATAGGGATTGGAAACTAGAAATTGAGACATTTTTTCCAAGTTCCTTGCTGACTACAGAAAATGCTAAACTGTTTGGAATTTTCAGATGATCAACTCCTCCAAAGAATAATGGTAAACAGCTGATCTTTATATCCAGGGTATACTGATCAGTCTTCCAGCTCAGTATTGACCCTGCTGATGAGGATCTATAAATCAGGATATATGCAGCCCATAGAAAATCTGTAATAAG
Source organism: Zalophus californianus (assembly GCF_009762305.2). Classification (NCBI taxonomy): domain Eukaryota; kingdom Metazoa; phylum Chordata; class Mammalia; order Carnivora; family Otariidae; genus Zalophus; species Zalophus californianus. The sequence goes on from NC_045599.1 coordinate 42,840,543, forward strand.
TACAAAGGCACTTCTCCCTTGTGCCTCAGACTTCTGCCCCTCCACTCCTTCCCCACATTCCATAAGATCCCAAACCACTAGAATTAGAGGTTTTATGCTAATCTCCTTTCTCCTTTGCCATATTCATTAACAAAGCAGCACACTCAATTTTCCAGTCTTGTTATTCTCTATTGTCCCAGGGTGCGACATTCTGGCCTGATTCTCAAAACCCTTGCCTCTGCTTTGCTTCCTCTAGGCAGCTGCACTTCTTGCTAATTTTTTTGACCTCCTCAACTGTACAAAGTTCATCTGTCTGTTGCCCTACCCAAGTTGATTTGTGCAATGAGCAAAGATGCAGACTGTTAGCTCTCTCAAATCTCTGTGTGCAAGAATGCTGAGACAGTATGCTGTCTTTAGAGTGAGACAGTGAAGCAAATAATTCCCTGGAATGTTTTCTGAGATTCCATTGTTAAACCCCAGTTTCTCATTAATGGCTCTAAATGGTCACAATTGGAATTTTTTAAAATTCTTTTCTGTGTGTGTGTGTGTGTGTGTGTGTGTGTGCGTGTACGTGCGCGTGTGCGTGCGTGTGCGTGTGCGTGTGTGTAGGTGTAGGATGGAAGCATTTGGGGTAGCCAAGGCGGGGGGCGGTGGACACTGTTATTTGAAGGTATTTAGGCTCTGAAGGCAAAATCTAAAAATAAAGCATCTTGCTAGGAAGAAAAAAATGGAAGGTAACCGTGATTTATAGATTTCTAGTGCAATGCGGTTTTCATTTGTGATTCGCTCAATAAAAATTTAACAAGAAATTTTCTGCACCAGCTACTATGCTGGGCACTGGACAGTAAGATACAAAGCCTATCTGGAGGAAGCAACTGCGCCAAGACAGGCTATTCTAAGTGATGCGGTGAGTTTTGTAGTGGAAATATTTGCAAAGCACTATTGTAATATAAGCATTATGTTGTAAGCTTGTTGAGGGCAGAGCCTGCACCAAATTTACCTTTGTGAGCTCAGCCCCTAGCTCAGTGGTTAACACATAGTAAGTACTCGATAAATATTTAGTGATTGGTTAAGAGAATGAATGAGTGAATTTTGTCCCCTCCATTTGTACCAATCATTTCTCTCCTGATTTGTCTTTGTCAGCTATCTCTTATTTTGATATGTAGCTTTGTGTCTGTGAGACTGTTTTATGAACGTTTCATATATCTTCTATAGATCACTATTTGGCAGCTAGTTTTAAATCAGTGATATTTATTGATAAATGAGTTTGTAGCCATTCACTCTTTAAGAGGCAATTAAGGGGCGCCTGGGTGGCTCAGTTGGCTAAGCATCTGACTCTTGGTTTCAGCTCAGGTCATGATCTCATGGGTAATGGGATCCAGTCCCATGTTGGCTCTGTGCTCAGTGGGGAGTCTGCTTGAAGATTCTCTCCCTCTGCCCTTCCTGCCACTCGTGCATGCTCCGTCTGTAAAATAAATAAATAAATCTTGAAAAAAAGAAAAGCAGCAATTAAAAAAAACCACACCCATTGACATTCATGCCAGTCTCACGTGAAGCTTTGATGAAATGGCCATATATTTTGAGTCAGATTAAAAAAAAAAAAAGCAACATCCTCCTCCCAACCCCTTTTTCAGTTTTTGAAATTATAAAATGTTTTATAAAGACAAAAGAAAATAAATAATATAAAACAATTACAAAATGAATCCCCCCTCAACACAGAAATGGCAAATGTTTACTACAGTCTCATTCCCCCTCACTCTGGGCCTCTTCCCTGTTGTATTTCCTGCTTCCTACTCAGGAACGACCACTGTTCTGAAGCTGGAGCCTAAATACGTAGGTTGTGGTGTGTTTATAAATAGAAATCATACAGTAGTGAAAAAGAGTGAACTACTGACTCACACATCAGCATGACCGGTTCTCAAAGACACACTGCTGAGTGAAAGGCAAGCCACAGGAAAAATGTATACAATATGACAGCATTTATATTAGCTTAGATTTCAAAATCATATAAAATGTAACAATATGTCATCTGGAGATGTATAAATATATAGTAAAACTCTAATGAAAAACAGAGACATTTTAAAACTACATGTATATTTTTAAACTATTTTTCTTACAACTTTCTTTGATCTCTTAGAATATACGGGTGGTTACATTAGATCATTTTTACACAAACAGGAAGAAAGCTTCATTCATTATGCTGGCTGGCTGGATGGAATAGAATTCTGACAGACAAATTAAACGAAAATTTAGTAGCTTCAGGGATTATTCTCCTATCATTTGAATTTTTCCTCAAATTTAGGCAACATCACAGGATGTTTTTAAAGGGTACATTTACATGTTACAGTCCTTTCTGTAGAGCTACACAACTGAAAACGTCAATCTAAAGGCCCCAGTGACCCATTTTCACTCTGGCTCATTGTATCTGTGGTGAATTTCCTGGGTAAGGTAACCCCTAACTGGTAATACTGTGAGCAAAATAGAGGAAATACCAGTGACTGACAGGTAGGCTGGAGCAGAAAACACAGGTTATCAATTCGGTGTAAATTATCTTGTAAAAGTTGGGGCAAAAAAAAAAGCTAAAGTTAAATGTTTACTGTGTCAGCCTCTGTGATATGTCCTTTTCTTGTTTAATCTTTACGATGGCCCCTTTAGTTAGGCATTATTATCCTTGCTTTATAAATGAGGACACTGATGTTTATAGGGAGTAAATTACTTGTCAAAAGTCATAAAGTTGGTACATGACAAGGCCAGGATTTTAATTCAGGCTCACTTGACTCTCAACTCCTAGCCATTGCCAAAACTAACATTGCTTATCAAGGAGGAATAAAATGAGCTTCATTTTAGGTGTGTGATGTGCTACTGATTAAAATACCAAAGGAAAAAATAATGCCAATTCAGAAATATTGGTTCTTCTTATTCAAATCATCATGTAGATGGGAAGCTATTATCAATTAAATAATTTTTATATATTGGCCAAAATATGTAGCCCTGAGACCTAGGGACTTAGGGAAATTGAAAATGAAGAAGACCTGCGTTTGAGTTCCTCTCTGGCCGTGATTAGTTGAAATCGTAATGACCCACTAAAACTTGGATTATTGGGGTCCCTTGGTGGTGCAGTAGGCTGAGCGTCTGACTCTCGGTTTGGGCATAGGTTGTAATCTCAGGGTGGTGAAATCGAGCCCTGCTTCGTCAGGGCTCATTACCTCAATATCACTTCCATTCCCATCCCCTTCAATCCTATAGGCAACTATTCTAATGTGTTTGATGTTCATCCTTTAGTTTGTAAGTATTTTAAAATTTGAATTGAAATTTTGTGTGTAGTTGATATTAGGACTCTTCACCTATATTTTGGTTTCCTTCCTTTCAGGTAGGATCACATTTCTTGGCTCCCTTGAGATTGGGCATGGCCATGTGACTTGTTTTGGCAATGAGACATCAGCGTAACTAGTGTGTGTCATTTCTGAGAGGAAGCCTTTGAGAGCCAGGGTGTGAGGCACCATACTTCCCTCTCCTTACTACAGTAACCATTGTTGATTCTGGATGGTGGAGGGTCCATCAGTCTGAGCACTTATCTAATCAAGGGCAATGCTTGATAGAGTGTGCATGTACTTTTAATTTACATAAATCGTAAATATGTAGGTTTTACTCATACTGTTTCAGTGTTTCTAGTCAGCACTATTTTGTGAAGGGGGCGAAATCGGAGGGGGGAGATGAACCATGACAGACAATGAACTCTGAAAAACAAACTGAAGTTTCTAGAGGGGAGGGGGTCGGGGGGATGGGTTAGCCTGGTGATGGGTATTGAGGAGGGCACGTTCTGCGTGGAGCACTGGGTGTTATGAACAAACAATGAATCATGGAACACTACATACAAAAACTAATGATGTAATGTATGGTGATTAACATAACAATAATAATAAAAAAGATATTTAATACCGTTTATATAAAGTGTGAAAACATTAAAAAATACTATGAACATTTTGTAGATGCATATGCAGCCATATTCCAGAAGCATACCTTAGCCTAGGGATATAGGCTGATGGGACACCTAGGAAATCGATCCAAGGAGACTGACCTTTGATTTACCCTTTCACTAAGCTTTAGTGAAAGTATAGAGGTTTGACAGTTTCTTGCACAGGGTGGGCAAACAGGCAGGCAGCCCCATAGAATGAAAAGAGGGCTTGAAAATTACCTTGGGGGAATTCTTACCTTGATCCTCAGCATAAAAGGAGCTTGGGAACTGTAAGGTCTGGGGAACTGTAAGGACCAGGGAACTGAGCTATATGGTGGGGACTTCCAGATAAATAGCGTGGGTTTTAAACAAATAGGGAAAATCATTTCTCCAGCAGGCCCGTTCAGCTGTGGTTTGTTTGAGCACACTGAATTTAAATGTATCACAGAGAATACGAAGAACTAGAATCGTTCTTTATGGTGTGGAAAACCATTCCAGCCCCGGCTTCTTTGATAACACTGATGGACGCTTTGCCCCAGCCCTGCAGGATAAAAGAGGATTGAGGGCCATTAACCTAGACCGAGGGACGTCTTTTGCTTGATGACTAAGGCAAGAGGTGGATTTCCTTTACTTTACTGTTAGTAATTGTCCGTTGGTACAGTGTACTGTATCACTGTATCTGTTCCAGGGGGCTGGGAAGGCTTGATTTATTTCTGTAAATTTAAATAAACAGCAAACAGACAATGTTCCAGAGGTGAGTTTCTTTGTTTCAGTCTACACTTTTTAAAGTTTCGGCTGTTGTCAGTGTAATGGTTAATTGTATTTTGCTTGCTTGTCCTGCCTCAGTTGGACCTTTTAGGTCTATATTACGCATCTGTTATTTATACAGTTGAGCTTCTAGAGTTGGGTCATGTTCTAGGCTGCTGCTTAGGATCTTCCTAGCTTCTCATAAGGAGAGGTTGTGCCCTCCACGAGAGCCCTGCTGCTTGTGCTTACATTCCCCCTCCTGTCTCTGGCCATCTGCATGTGGTGATCTACCTTTTTCTCCTCCTGCTATGGCTGGCCTTGAGTTTTCTCCTCCATTTTCATCTCAGGCAACCTGGCCTTTTATTCTTGTTGAGATAAAGGTACCACTTCTGGACTTGGCCCAGCCCTGTAACTCAAAATGTGGCCCTAGACCAGCAACATGAGCAACCCTTAGGTTTATTATACATGAGAATCTCAGGCCCACTGAATCAGATTCTACATTTTTAGAGACATCCACGGGTGATTTATCTGCACACTGAGTATGAGAAGCTGCCCTCCACTAAGCTGCCCTTAGTGTCCTATCAGCTAGAGGTCTTCTCATGAAGTAAGGAATCATGTATTGTCATTTGCCCTGTATTTGTGTGTTTTTTATTTCTATTTTTCCTTCCTGGCTGTGTTTCATTCATCTGTTACCTGTCTATGACCTTATGTTATTAAAACTCTGATGGAACAGCAATTGGGTGTTACTTGTTGATTAGTACATTGGTCTCTCTTTCTTTATGTCTCTATCTCTGTCTGTGTCTCACACACACTTATCTCAAGGAGGGCTTTGGCCAGAAGAGTCCCAACTCAGGTCCATACAGCACAAAGTAACCGACTACAACACTCCATTAAAGGTCTCATGATGTATTTTCTATCCATCCTCAAAATATAGATGCCTTTTGTTTCTAAGTGATTTTGCAAACCTCTCAGAGCTTCCTCTTGTGTGTGCCCAGGACTGCATATTTTATGATATCTAGGAGTTATGCTCTCCTAGTATTTATTGGATTTAGCTGTTGTAATTTGTTTTGTCTGACTCATGCTTGATCTAATTTTTTTCTATTGTTTCTAAGAGATTTCATTTTTTAAATTTTTTAAATTTAAAATAAATTAACATATAGTGTATTATTAGTTTCAGAGGTAGAGCTTAGAATTCATCAGTTGCATATAATAACTGGTGCTCATTACATTAAGTGCCCTCCTTAATGCCCATCACCCAGTTGCCCCATCCCCCCACACCCTCCCCTCCAGCAATCCTGTTTGTTTCCTATAGTTAAGAGTCTCTTATGGTTTGTCTCCCTCTCTGATTTCATCTTCCTTTATTTTTCCTTCCTTTCCCCTATGTTCATCTGTTTTGTTTCTTAAATTCCACGTATGAGTGAAATCATATGATATTTGTCTTTCTCTGACTGACTTATTTCGCTGAGCATAATACCCTCTAGTTCCATCCATGTCATTGCAAATGGCAAGATTTCATTCCAAAAGATTTTATTTTTAAGTAGTCTCTACACCCAGTGTGGGACTTGAACTTACAACCCCGAGATCAAGAGTTGCATGCTCAATCAATTGAGCCAGCTGGGTGCCCCTAATTTTTTCCTATTGTGAACACTGGAGAAACTTCTATAATCATTTTCTCTGCCATACTGTCACTACAGTTATTCTTTAAATCATATTTGCTACAAGACAGTAAATTTTAAGTTATTATATTCAAAGTGTTTGTGGAAATAAATTCAGAGAACACTATATACAGAGATCGGATAGATAACTTGGTACTATAATTCTTAGTTCCCCTTAGGAAAAAAGTAATTTTCTGCAATTACTCTGTCAACTCCCAATTTGCATATCAGCATCCTGATACTGAATTGGGTTCCAGTTTATATGTACCATTGTAGTCTGTGAACAAAGAAAATCACACAGACCTCAATCCCTCTGTTAGGAGATTGCAAGTAAAATGAACAAGCTACTTCTATAATCTCCCATATGTAAGTGCCACGTAGTGCACATTTTGTCGTACTGTTCTTTTGTTGGCTTTTATCTGTGAATAACTTGGGACACTCTTCCCCAGCTTCATTGGCCTCTTGCTGTCCTGGTTGTTTCCCTTCCTATCTCGTAGCTCCTGCTATGCCTCTTCTCTTCTTAGGCTCATCTTCTTCCACCTAGACATTGATTTGGGTAATTACTCAAAGCTTAAGCCTAGAGCTCCTTCTCATACATTGCACATTTTCTCCCTAGGCAGTACCATCCATTTCCAGGGCTCCAGATACACCCATGTGTAAATGATGTATAGGTGCCTATTTTTTCCCCCTTCATGTGAGCTCCATTCTTGTATACCCAGCTGTGTACATGGCATCTCTATTTGGATAACTCAAAGACAACTGAAACTAATATGTCTAAAACTGAATTAATGATTGTCCCTCCATATCTATCTGTAGCTGAAGGAAACTCGGGGAGAATTCCTTTGGGTATATGCTCTCCCCTGGCTTACATGGATTGTGGGGTGAGACTCCCTTCAGATGGTCACCAGATCACTGAAGGAAATGCTAAAGGAAATGCTTTCTGAGCCTGGAAAAGGAGGAAACAGAAGATCAGATGCCTTTGGTACCTGTCCTACATATTCTCATCAACCCCAAAAGTCACTAGCAGAAGGTTCCTATATATGCCAGACTTCCTTTGTCTCTCTGAGTGCTTACTTTACATCCAAAGGTATGCTCAGTAGGACTGCAGGAAGCTGGGAGGGCTGGCGATTTAACACCTCAGGAGCAACCCTCAATCAGTGAGAGATTGGAGTGGTTAGATGAATATCCCAGCTTCCTCACCTCTTGGGAGGAGATTTTTGAGGTATGTTTTTCACATTCTCCCAGAGACTCCCAGCAGGCGCGGACCCCATTGTCCACAGTAATAACCCACCTTTATTCTATTATTTCCTCTCCCACTTTCCCACTCCCTCCCTGTGTATCTTTATTCTATTATTTCCTCTCCCACTTTCCCACTCCCTCCCTGTGTATCACCTCCAGAATAAATGATTTTCACAAAATTCCTTTCTCAGAATGTGCTTTTGGGAAAACTCAGACTAAAGCATTCAGGATCATAGGGAACCAACAGCCCACTGTGATGATCTCCTACTTCCCTTCCCTTATGTTAACATGTGCCGAATAAATTTCCTATGGATGAGATCATTGAGCACATTTACACTGCCTTTTGGGCAAAGCCTTATGGACAAAGAACACCAAAGTGAGCTGGTGCATTTAGCTGAAGAGTATACGTGTGAGTGTCTTGGCACTGGGTGTCACCATAAGTAAAAGAATCTTGAGAAGATTAGTAGAGTGCCAGCTTCTGACCATCACTATTACATAGGTCTCTTCTAGCGCAGTGTTGCCTGCTAGAAATTTCTCCGGTAATGGAAATGTTCTATATCTGCAGTGGCCAGTTTGTTAGTCAGTGGCTGCAAGTGACTAATGAGAACTTGAAATGAGGCTAGTATGACTGAAGAACTGAATTTTAAATTTTGTGTAATTTTAATCATTTCAAATGTGGCTAGTGTATGTCTACCATAATGGACAGTGCAGTTCTAGAGCTTCCTATCTAAGTGACTGGTGGTGATACCTTCCATCGTGTGTTTTGTAAGTCAGATAAGTAAGAGTCCACTCTAGCATTTCCTCTCCCTCACACTCAACATACAATTCATCACAAGGTCTTATTAACATCCACTAATTATCTCTAATTCCTTGGCTTCTTTCTATGCCCCCTGATACCACTGGTAACTAGACTACCATTTTCTGTCACTTTGACTACTACTGAAATGCCTCCTAATTTTTCTCCCTATATTCACTCTCAGCTTCCTTTAATCTGCTCATTACCTGATAGTTTGGCAAAATACAAATTATCATCACCAGGTTAAAGCATTTTAATTGTTTTGAATCTATTTTAGATGAAATCCCTGCACCCTTAACATGGCTTACAGAAGCCTCATGTGGCCCTTTCTACCTTACTTCTAACTTCCCTTTTTCAGGATACATTCCTCATGAAGCAAAATATCAAGGGTGTCAAGATTTTTATTTACTTCAATAATTAATATACTAGGATGCCATGTTTTTCATAAGAAAAAATGATTTTACATATATGTAACTTTAGGTACCTATTTTAAGAGTATTAATATTTTCAGGACAATCATCTATGCCAGTGAAGATTTTTTTTTTTTTTTGTATATGCTAATAGAACAAAGCTCTGGCAACCTAATGTGTTGGTGATGCTGGAGGGGTTACTGGTGGTGATAGGCGAGAAGATATTTACGCAAATAGAGGTAAAATGAAAACTTTTGGAAAATAAGTGGATTCAGAAGGGAATGAGAAAGACAGGAACTGAAAATGAGATAGGCAAAATTTGAGAGACTGAAGGAATCAGTTTTTCTTTTTTTTTTTTTTATTAAAGATTTATTTATTTATTTGAGAGAGTGAGAATGAGAAAGAGAGAGAGAGTGTACATGAGAGGGGGGAGGAACAGGCTCCTCGCTGAGGAGGGAGCCCGATGCGGGACTCGATCCCGGGACTCCAGGATCATGACCTGAGCCGAAGGCAGTCGCTTAACCAACTGAGCCACCCAGGCGCCCAGGAATCAGTTTTTCTAATAATCTTTAAAAAGTAGGGGAATTCCCAAATGAGTTAGAGGAGGTTCTGGGATGTGCGAAGGTTGAAAGATGCCTGTTAGGGCCTTAGCTCAAGTGAGTGGAGTTGTGTTGTCAGCAGTATGGAGAGAGAAGGCTTGTCAAAGGATTTAATCTAGAGAATAGTGGTTATGAAAGAGTTTCTTCCTGAATTTAAGGGAGTTGACCTGAGACCATGTTAGAGATCGATCTATGTATATATCTATCTATATCTATAGATAGATATTTAAATTATATGTAATTTATACATAAATTTATATATAAATGTATTATTTATATATAATAAGCTTAGATTATATACATTTATTATATATTTATATATAATATATTTATATTATGTATAATTTATAACATGTTTATATTATATAGAATTTATATACAAATTTAATATATTATATATTTATATTACATATAATTTATAAATATTAAACATATATTTATAATATTTAATTAATATATAGATGTAATAAATCTATCTGTCGTCTACATTTCATTGGAAAGATAAAAGAGAAATGAAGAAAAAAATAGATCTGATGTGAAAGAAAAAGTACTGCATAGAAAAGGCAATAAGGGATTAAGCCTTTTGACCAGAAGGGGAATAAAATAGACAGTGGTGATGTAGAAAAGACAGAGTAAAAGTAAACTTGAGTTGACTTATACAAATGGGCTTGTGGCTTATATGTATATATTTATTTTTATTTGACCTCTGTATCGTTTGAACTCCAAAATTCCATCATAGTGAAAACCGCTGGCGCATGATGCTCAGAGAACACGTGTGATCCTGCAGGAGGCGCTGTGGGAAAACCCCAGGAAAGGCTTTTATGAGAGGAGAGGAGGTAACTCTCAGGGGAAGAGTCTCCCGACAACCTAACCAGGAGCCACGGAGCGTGTTCTAGAGAGAGGAGATGAGAAGGTAGTCTTTTCAGTATGTCTCCCCATACTCCTGCTCCAACCCACACCAGTCGCCCACAACATCCTTCAAAGCAGCAGTCCACCCTCCCGATGCCATGAGCTGAGTCTCCGCCTGGCTCGCAGCTCCCCTCAGAACATTTACTTCTGTGCCTCTTCCTCAGGGCCTTTCCGGGGGATGACTTCTGATTAATAATTGAATCATAGAGGAATTTATTTAATCGTCTAATAATCTATAATTATTAATTTTTCATACTTTTAACAGTGCATTTTTCTACTCCTTTCTAGAGAAATTCTATTTAAAGAGAGATATCCTGGAGACATCAATGCCTTAACCCAATGAAAAGAATCAACAAAGAACAGATCTCTGAGCCAGAGTTGTCAGTGTTGAGATTGGGAGGCCAGGAGGTCTTTACACACCTAATCACATGTGTATCCCTCTCGTGAGAACCAAAACCAGCTGGAATCACACAGCTCACTATCACTTTATTAACAGGACATTACTATTCCAAGAAATTCTTGCTTGGGAAGATAAAGTTAAAAATAACCTTATTATTATCTCAAGAATTTATGGAACATCCATTTTTTTTTTTTTTTTTTTTTAATAATAGACCGCTCAGCTAACATCCTTAGCGTTCTCCATACTAGGTCTTTCTGAGAGATTTTAGCTAATAACCGGCCACTCTTCAAGTCTCCCTTCCAAATCTCCAAATCTCACCTCGTTCCACCTATCCTAACAATTTTGTCATGAACTTTGCTCAGTCCCAGTCAAGGTCCTTCACTCTCACTTGCCCTCAGTGAAACATTCACCTTAAACCACACCCTAAACCTCCTAAGAATCTTGTCTTTTCCTGCTCCCCTCCAATATGCTACTAAGACCCTGTCAGCGTAGCGGTCTTCCTTACTGCAGGAAGCAATAAACTTGTCTTTGCTTCAGCCACAGGTTCTTTGGGGTGGTATTTTCAGGGAGTCTGTAGTTGACACACTGGCCCTCGATGGGTTTTATAAATAAATAGTGTTTACATAAGTGTTACACAGTAGATGCTGTTTGGATATGATGTGGATTTTCTTAATCGAAAGGTCCAATGTTTAAAGATGTTTGTGGACTTCCCAGTAGAGGACCCGCCGTCAAAACACAGACATCTCTGCTTGGGAACTGTCTTAGAAGCCAGCAAAAAGTGGCCCTCTGCCGCTTCCCCATGGCCCATGACCTCATCCTAATGAAAGCTTTGGGGCATTACAACTCTATTTTACTGTCATTTAATCCATTATGATCTATCTCCAGAAGAGAACCATGTAAGTTCATACAGAAATCATAAAGCATCCTGGGTATTTATGAAGGGTGAAAATTGTGTTAAAACACCAAATGTTTACGTATTTGTTTGTTTATAATTAGTACTTGGAGTAATGGCTTCACAGAAAGCATAGAATAATTAGAAAATTCACTTGAGCTCCTTAGAATGTTTAGAGAGATGGGATTAATGATTGCAAAGAGAGTCATATTCACATAAGTGTCATTTCTACTGCAAAGCATAAATGGTTTCCTGAGAGCAGAAGAAAGTTTATTTAACTTTCTGGGATGGCCAGTCCTCCATAATCAAAATGTGGCCTGCCAAGTTAGCAACTTTCACGCTTTATTCAATGAATACTTCTATCTCTACTGATGCAATTCGAAAAAATGCACTTACTGCTGATTTGAAAATGCCCCATGCTTGCTTATATCAGATCTGGTGATGTAGCTAGAAACCAGAGGGACCACTGACTGTAAGTGGTATTGAAAATAGATTTATAATTTTTGACTTAGGTTGCAAGATGGAACAGAGGCTTTTCTTAATTCACTCTGCTAGAGCCTGCTCAAGTGCTCCTCAAAGAACTCTTCCTTTGTTATTATCTGTAATAAAAATTTCTATTTATAGCATTAATAAATGGACATTACTAATGGCGGATAGAATTTATTGTCTTCACTAAGTGCTAGGAGGATCCTGTGCTGAGGCTTTAACTGCATATTCAGATTTCATCTTTGCAACACCCCTGTGAGGTATGTGCTGTTATCATCAACATCACACCTATTGACTGACTGAGGCTTTAAAAATTAGATAACCTGCCCAAAGTCACACGGCTAGTAAGTGGCCATGTAGGGCTCATCTCAGTATTGCTTGACCGTGAAGTCCTTCCTTTCCCATTATGCCACGCTGTGAGATGCCAGTCTCTGAAGAGCAAGGACCATATCTCATATTGTAGTTCCCTTAGAGTAAGTACATTTGTGCACATACTACACAAAATATAGTAATGTCTTGATTTATTCAAAAAGCTATTAAGTGATATGAACAGATGGCAGCTGAAAAAATGCTGGAAAGGATGACAGATAATTCAGTGAAAATGTTTTTTACTTCCTCTCAAAAGTGCAAGCTGACTTAGGTGGTTCATCACTTATAAAAACCAAAGCAGCCAAGTTTCTTTCATTCATTTAATAAACTTTTATTCATTGTGTGTTTACCGTGGGCTAGACATTATGCCAAATGCCCTGGAGGCAGGGTTGAGAAAAACACAGTCATCACTTTCAAGTCCAGTGGGAGAGAAAGAGAGAGAGGGAATTCAACAATTAAAACACGGTGTGATATGGAACAAAGTAAAAAGTCTAGAAATAGAACTACGCAGGTATGGCCAAGAGGTGCAAAAGCGATTCAATAAGGAAAGGGCGGTCTTTTCAACAGATGGCATTAGAACAATTGAATATCCACTGGCACAAAAAGGAACCTCAACCTGAAACTCACACCTTACACAGTAATTAACATGTAATTGTATGTAACATGTAAATGTATAAAGCTTTTAGAAGAAAACATAGAAAATCTTCTTGACTTAGGGTTTAGCAAAGAGTTCTTAGACATGACACCAAAAGCACAGTCCATAAAACAAAAATCAGTAAATTGGACTTTATGAAAATTACAAACTTTTGCTCAGAGAAAGATCCTTCAAAGAGAATGAAAGGACACATCACAGATGGGGAGAAATATTTGCAAATCACATTATCTGAAGAAGGACTTGTAGTCAAAATATGTAAGGAACTGTCTGAACTCAATAACAAGAAGACAGCCCAGTTAGAAAATGGGCAAAGTAGAACTTCACTAAAGAGGGTATACAGATGGCCAGTAAGCTCCTCAGCATAATTAGCCACTAGGCTAATTAAAGCCATAATTTGGTATCACCACACACCTATTATAAAGGCTAAAATAAGAAATAACTGACAACATCAACTTTTGGTGAGGATTCAGAGCACCTTGATCTCTCATATGTTGCTGGTGATAATACAAAATAAAACAGCTGCTCTGCAGCCAACAGTTTGGCGGTTTTTAATAAAGTTATATTTACCATATGATCCAGCAGTTACCTTCCTAGATGTGTATCTGAGAACAATGAAAACTTACGTTAACACAAAAACCTATTCATAAATGGTCAGAGAAGCTTTATTTATAATATCTCCAAACCTGAAAAACTCCCCCTATCCTTCATGGGTGAGCGGCTAGACCAACTATGATACGTCCATACAGTGGAATAGGACTCAGCAATTAGAGGGAATGAACTATTGATAGACACAAACAAGTTGGATATATCTCAAGGGTATTATGCTGAATGAAATAAGCAAGTCTTAAAAGGTTACATGCTCTGTGATTCCATATATTTGAATGTTTTGAAGTGACAAAATTATAATGATGCAAATCTATTCTTGAGATAAAATTTTATAGAAACACACCTACATAAGGTGCCTGTAAAAACTAAAGAAACCTGAGTAAGGTGTGTAGTTAAGAGTGTTTACCAATGTCAGTTTCCTGGTTTTGATAATGTACCATGGTTATGTAGGATGATATCATCAGGGGAAGCTGGTTGGAGAGTGTATTGGAATTTTGTACTATTTGTGCAACTTCTCATTAGTCTAAAATTATTTCAAGGTAATTTTTTTAAAATAAGAAAGAGAGTTATGGGGGTACAGAGATAGAGATAAAAGATCTCTATTTGCGGGATGAAGGAATAATAAAAATTTTGGGAAAAAAACACAAGAGGAGGTAACAGCTGAGTGTTCAAAATGAGAAGAGGTCCGCCCAGCAGGATAAATTTGTTCCACACACAGGTGTCTCCATGACCAGCGTGTGGTCCAGGGGCTCCTCCTCCCTCAGGGGAACACAGGGAAGCCTCCTAACTGAGGATCCTGCTTCCTCCCCTGTCCCACCCCAGTTTTCAACCCTGCTTTAGCCTGAATGTTTCTTTTAAAATGTAAACCAGGTAAAGAGCTCACCTGAAGTGATAGCCCCTTCCTTGCAATGGCTTCTGCCGTGGGCCCTCAGCACCCCAACTCTCTGACCTCTGGTCTGGCTACTCTGCCTTCACACCTCTGATCCAGCCTCATCGGCCTCTTTGTTGCTCCTTTACCACATCAGGTAGCATCCAGTTCCAAGTCCTCATTGCTGTTCCCTCCCCCTAGCATCCTCTTCTCCCTTGACTGCCTTTCGCCCTCCCTCCCCTCCTCCAAGGATCTGTCTAGCTCCCTGCTGCTTACTGAGGCCACCCCAAAAAGACTATTTAAAATTGCACTGACTTCCGGCTGGCCTCTCCCATCTCTCTTCCCCGGTTTATTTTTTTCCCCTAGTCCTTATTACCTTCTCCTTCAGCACATAGTATATTTTTCTTTTCTTTTTTTTTTTTGGTCTTTTTTCTTATAAGCTCTGTGAGGACAGAAAGGTATGTCTACCATTTTGTTTTCTTCACTGCTTTATCCCCAACAGTCAGATCCTTTTATCCTTTCGATAAACTTGTCTGAGACCCTGTCTTCATTTCCTACTGCTGCTGTAACAAACGACGGCACACAAATTACGCAGACTTATCCTCCTGGTTCTGGAGGGGAAGCAAATCCAACATTGGTCTTACGGAGCTAAAATCTAGATCTACATGCCAACAGGGCGGCATTCGTCCTGAAGTCTCTGGGCGTGGACTCCGTTTCCTTGCCTTTCTCGGCTCCTTGAATCTGCCTGTGTTCCATGTTCCATGTCCCCCCCCATCTTCAAAGTGCTTCACCCCATCTTCAGCCGTCATCGTCCTATCTCCTATTTCCCTGTGGCCCTCTCGTAGAATCCTGGCGATCCCATTGTGAGGATGCTTGTGATTACATTGGGCACATCTCCATGATGCAGGGGAATGTCTGCATCTCAAGATCTTTAAGTTAATCATATCTAGATTTTTTTCTGAATGACGTAACATATGCACAGATTCTGGGATGGAGATTGGATGAAGACATCTTTGTGGGGGGGGCATTATTCTACCAGAGGGCCTATTATTTGTTAGGGCCTATTGTATGTCTGATATAGGCCAGTCAACAATAAATAAATCAAAAATAAAAAGGGTAAATTTAGCTAGTAATAAAGGCAATACAGAAAGTGAAGTAGGGTGATCTAATAATCTAATGTGATAGAGAAGAACTGCAAGGATAGGAATGGAGACCTCTGAGGAAGAAACTCTGAGTTGAGAAATAAATGATGAGAAAGAACCAACCACCATGACTTGAGAGAAGAGCACTCCAAAAGCAAATGCAAAGCAGGGAGCTTGGCTTTTGTGGCATGGGCAGACACCAGCATGGTAGGACTGAGATTGGGAAAGTAGACAGGAGTCAAATGATCCAGGCTCTTCTAGGCCTCATGAGGGGCTCTGATTGTATTTGGAGGTTGATGGTAAGCCCTTAGAGGGCTTCTGAGAGGGGAGTGATCTATAATGATTTATGTTCTTAAAAGATGACCATGACTGTGGAAAATGGATTACAGGAGGCAAGAATGGTTGTAGCAGACCTGTTATAAAGCTACCACTGGTGGTAGTCCAGGTAGAATGTCATGGTTTCTTAGATTAGGGTAGAAGCATGGATGTACACACGTACACACGTATACACACACACACACACACACACACACACACACAAACACACACCCCTGGATATCTTTAGCATGTATTTCATAGGTATCACTGATAGAATTATTTGCCTAGGGGAACAAAAGATTATTCCAAGGATTTGGGCCTGAGAGGTGATGTATATAGCAGTGCTATTTACTATGGGAATTTAGAGAAGAGTGGATTTGTGGTGGGATGCTGAGAGTTGTGTTTTAGACACATGAAGTTCAAGATGCTTATAAACCGCCCAAGTGGCCATGTCAGGAGGACTTTAGCGATATGCATCTGAGGCCCAGAGGAGCAGCCAGGGATGGAGCATTTGGGAGTATAATGTAGCTTAGATGTCATTTAAAGGCATGGGAGTGGATAGGATCGTTTAGAGAGAAAACAGGGATAAAGTGATTATGGCAAGCTCCAGATAGCAGTAATAATAATAGTAAATTCTTATGTAATGCTTAGCTTGTGCCAAGCCCTGTACTTTGATCTTTACATATATTAGTATATTTAATCCTTGCAACAACTCAGTGAGGTCGTTTCTATTATTATCACACTCTATTTTATAGTTGAGAATACTGAGGTAAAGAATTAAGAAACTTTTCTCAAGGTCATACAGCTACCAACTGGACAAACTTGGATTCAGACCCAGGAAGTCTAATTTGACAGTCCGTGCTCTCAAACATTGAGTTTATACAGTATTTTTTCCCTCATAAGTAGAGTCTGGATGTGAAGCAGAAGAGTGAATTTCTTGTCTCGCAGAGTCGAAGAATGAATCTCAAGGACAAAGGAGAGTGAGCAAAGCGATAGAGTTTTATTAAGCAAGGATACAGAAAAAGCTCTCAGGAGTGAGAGCAGTCCCGACCCGGTTGCTAATGATGGCTCTTCATTTCTGGCCTTTCATTAGGACTTTACCAGGAAACTGGCCGATGGTTAGGTCTGGAACCAGACATGGCGCTTAGACATTGTATGAGAGTTTTCGTTTCTGTGATATCTATGATCTATAGATAGGTATGGCTAGGTCTGGTTAATCTTCATAGCGAAATTTTCCTCTGAGGCCTGATCAGTTTTTGTGGCTATTTTTATTTTCTGTGTTCACAATGTAATTATTAGAAAAAACATTTTAACCCTAGTGATTGGGATAGGGTGGTCTAAATTTTCCTGATCTCTGTCTTTGCTCTGTCTCAGCGTCTTCATACCTGAAATGCTCTTAGAGCTTAGTCAGGGGCCTCCTGTCTTTCCCTGCCTATACCTTAACCCTCTCCCTATTCAGATGAACGTAAGATTATAGACTAAATCATTATAGTCTGTACTTGCCCAGTGTTCTATTATCTGAAGCAACTACTCTGATGCAGATTGGAATTCGAGTTGGCAATCAGCAAAATTCGGTGGTGAGAGAGTCCAATTCCACAAAAATATGTTCTTTCCTTTCTTTCTTTTTTTAAAAAATATTTTATTTATTTTAGAGAGAGAGTGTGAGCAGGGGGAGGGGCAGAGGGAGAGGGTGAGAATCTCAAGCAGACTCCCCACTGAGCACGGAGCCCCACGACTTTGGGGGTGGGGGGTGGGGAGGGATTTATCTAATGACCCTGAGATCATGACCTGAGCTGAAACCAAGGCTTAACTGACTGAGCAACCCAGGTGCCCCTGTTCTTTCCTTTCAATGTGCTCTAACTTTTAAATTTTTAAAAAACTAGTTTCATCTCTAGAACCAAAGCTCTTTATGCCATGATGGGGTGGGATTTGATAAAATATATTATACGTGTTTTTTATAAATAGACTTCCCAACAACCCCTAGGAAATTCTGTGGTTCCCTGAACCATTGCTTGATAATCTGTTCACTTATCATGACAAACAGCCCCTCTTTGTAAGGATAAAGTATTTGGAATCGATTCCCAGGATGAATCACATTTTAATAATTGCATAAGATTACTCATAAATTCAAGGGAGTTAGATTTGAAAAACTAAATAAAAATCAAATAAACTCAACTTATGTTTTGCTTACAACATGTTCTCATATACACCCACAAAATGTTTCTTTTGTGAAGACTCAACCTGAAGATACACTGAAGGGAAATTTCCATTTCTGTGACTTTGTCAGTGACACAGTCAGGGTAGTGATATGTGATGTTCTTATTTCACTCTGTGGGACAAAGCACAGTTGGCTGATTAACTGACAAATGCATGTCTGTTCAAGACAATCTAGAGACCAGTGCCTAAAGAGTGAGTCAAAGGGCAGGTGTCCCAAGAGAACCAACAACAAGGCTGAGTCTTCAAGGTCTCAGGATGAGGGCAGTGATGATGACAAAGCTGGCTCTGATTCAATATGTACTTCATGGGTAGTAATTCAACAAAGTCATTTACCGATAGTTGATTGAACACCTACTATGTGCTGAGTGCTAGGGTCATAATAATGAGAGAGGCAAATTTGCATGAACTTTGTGGACTAGTAGGAAAAACAGACAAACAACTAATAAAAATTAAGTGTAGTGGGGGAAGACCATTCTATGGGGGTGGGGGTGGGTTAAGAAATTTTGCTAGTTGGCATTCACTGTTTTGAAGATCTGGCTTTGATACGTTTATAGGATCTTGGCAAAATACTTGAAAATTATTTTCAGTTAGTGTTGATCAGAGGATTAGATTGATTCGAATTCAATTCTCTGGAATCCTTAAGAATCACAAGCCCACAATCTTAAAATTCTTTCCTGTAGCCCATACACTAAGCTACATGTAACATTTTTAAGACCGGAGATAATAATGATTTTTTGTTTGTTTTCTTTAAGGTTTTCTACTCCTTTGATCTATGGATGTCTAAAGAGATGCTACTTCAAAAATTGCTTTCTATCTCTCCTCCTGAATTCCACCAAAAATAAACTCGGCAGGTGTGCTACTTAAGAGGAGGCTATTTTCTGGGTTTAGAGGAAAACACCCAGCTGTGGGTACTGAGAAGTGTGTTACTTAGTTCATTCTTTCATTTGTATTCACTGAGGGCTGGAATGCATTAAACATTGTGCTAGGAGCTTTAGGTTCCAGACCATTGTATGAAGAAAAATGGCCCCCAAAGATTTCCATATCCTGATTCCAGAAACTGGTAAATATGTTAGGTTTCATGGCAGGTGGAATTAAGGTTGCCAGTCAGGGGCATCTGGGTGGCTCAGTCCGTTAAGTGTCTGCCTTTGGCTCAGGTCATGATCCCAGGGTCCTGGAATGGAGCCCTGCATCAGGCTCCCTGCTCAGTGGGGAGTCTGCTTCTCCCTCTCTCTTTCTCCCTATACCCTTCCTCTCCCCACCCCACCCCCTGCTTGTGCTCTCTCTCTCTCTGTCTCTCTCTCTCTCTCACTCTCTCTCAAAGAAATAAATACAATCTTAAAATATTTTAAGATTGCCAGTCAGCTGATGTGAAATGGGGAGTGGATCCTGGATTATCTAGGTGAGTCGCATGTAATCACAGGGTGCTTATTAGTGGAAGAGAGTGGCAGAAGGAGAATGAGAGAGATCGCAGCACGAATAGATTTCATCCCAGCATTGCTGGCTTTGAAATTGGAAGAATGGGGCCATGAGTCAAAGAGTGTAAGTGGTGTTTAGAACTGAAAAAGATAAGGAAATAGATTCTCCACTGGAACCTCTGGAAGGCAACAACCATCCTGTTGAATGTTCAGCCCAGTGAAACCAATTTTGTGTTTTTGACCTCCAGAACTTTATAAGATAATAAAACTGTGTTAAGTCATTAAGTTTGTGTTAGTTACAATAGCAATAGAAATCTAATGCTCAGACCGTAGATAGTTCCTGTCCTCAAAAAACTAATAGACTGGTAGAGATGTTAAGAGTTCGATGAAGTAATCTTATAACTAGCAAAATTGAGTGTTGCCCATGGCTGACACTTAAGGCTTGTAGAAAGGATAAAATACCCTCTTTACTGGGCAGGAGTAAAGAATTGAGGCCATAGCTTTTTTTTTTTTTTTTTTTTGCTGGCTGTATCATCATCTTTGGCCAAGAACAGATAGGATAATGCTTTGTGGGTGTTTCCAGGGAGAGCTGAGAATTTGCCAGAGATATTAGCAGGTGGACCCACAGAGTGCTGAAGAGGTGGAGGTAAGGATGCTGACTATGTTTAAAAGAATCTAAGATGATTATATTTTAACTACTACCTATACAATGACTTCTAAAACTTACATCTTATATTTCTCTCAAATTTAACTGTATACCCTAGATCTCCCCTTGGGTATCTTGATCAACCAACTCCAAACTTTTGATCTTCTCCCTCAGTTTGTTCTATGAAATATTTGCCCTTTCAGTACATGGCACCACTACTTCTCTAGGACAAAAATCTTGGAATCTTCCTTGACTTCATTTTACCGCATACCCTGTATCATTTTCATCTGGGAATCTAGTTAGCTTTACTTTCACTGTATTTCCACTACAAACACTTCTCAGGACTACCTCTGCTGCATTTCTAGTCTTAGCCACTTTCACTATTAAAAAATAGTAGCCTCAGATAGATCTGTGTGCTTCCATCCTTTTTCAAATGCAGTCTGCTCTTAACCATAGAATTCAGAATAGTCTTTGAAAAATGTAAGTCATTACTTTCCAATGATATCCGGTCTCACTCAGAGCAAAAACGAAAATCAAAATCCTCCTAGGGATCTACCCAAGAGAGTTAAAACTGTGTTCACATAAAAACTGCAGATGTTTGCAGCGGCATTATTCATATTAGCCCAACAGTAGAAATAATGCAAATGTTCGTTAACTTAAAAGTGGTTAAATAAAATGTAGTATATTCATACAATGGAGTATTCTTTAGCAATACGAAGGAATGAAGTATTGGTAACTGTTAAAACGTGCATGAATCTGACAAACAGTATGCAGAGTGAAAAGATCACATATGTTTTTATTCTATTTATATGACATACCCCAAATAGGCCATTCTATGGAAACAAAAAATACATTAGCGGTTGCTAGGGAAGAGGAGAAAGGAGTAGGGGAACACCTGCTAAAGAATATGGGCTTTCTTGTGGGGTGATGAAACGTTCTGGTGGTAGTTAATGGTTGCCTTGCCTTGTGCGTACACTAAAAACTGACCTATACCTGGAGGAAGGTGTGTATCTGAACACCATTGGGATTTTACCAGGAAGGGAGATGTTGAAAAGATAAAAATGTCTGCTTCATCCCTCTAGGCCTTTGAGTTGCTAACTCTGTCTCAGGCTTCTCTACCTGGACAAGTTCTGACACAGGTTTCATCCAACATCTTGGCACGAACCAGTGGCTGCAGTCAGGTACATGCTATCCAGACAGCTTACCTCTGAGGACACTAACCTTGACCATCTGGGTGAAGCTGTGTCGGTCGGGTTTTTCCAATGCCTCCAGCAAGGCCAGATTGGAATCTTGGGAGGACCAAAAGCCCTGAAAACATTTTAAGATCCATCTCCTCTTTATATTAATTTAAAAGAATAAATTACCTTATTGAAAAAAAAATAAGTCCTGATATTTTCCATGATGACCACATTTTGTTGGAATTTTCTTTTCTGAAGCTATCAAATTAGTTCCTGAAACTTCTTCTGGTGCTTCTCCCTTGTTGGTGTCCTAGGTACAAGCTTTATTTGCCTCTCTGCAATCCAACAAAGGGCCTCTGTGACAGTTTCTCACTGTTAATCTCATTTGGGACACATTCTTACTTTCTCTTTCATTCCCTGTTCCTTCTGAAAGGGACCTGATAGGTTTTTGTTAGTTTTCTTTCTTTTTCCTCATTCAGATACATATAAATGTAAGGACACCTTGCATTTAAGTGAAATAAGTGTGTTTGTTTCTAAGCATTTATTCCTATTGTATTAAAACAGAATATCTATGCTAGAAATAAGAAGAGTAGCTACAAAGCTTAATAAACTTTTGCCCTTAGAGATCTTAGAGTCTGTGGGAAGTGCTCCCTCAACCTAACCCAAATGCATGAATCACTGTGTCCTAGTCACATGGTAGATGACACGTGTTTTTGGGTCAGGAGCTAGCTGGGAAACCCCAAGTCACATTCCCATCATCTAAGTTCGACCTTGTTGAAATAGAGGCTGGTTAATTTTTAATGCTAATTCGAATCAGTCATTTGTTGGATTATCTGCAGTGAGTAGGAACTATGGTAGGTAAAGGAAACTCAGAGAATAAGTGATTAAAGTCATGCAGGTGGTAAGGGTTCATCCTGTCTGCTGGGCTTGGAGACTCTGGAACTCACTAGTTGGCTTAGGTTTTTCTCACATCAGGTTCACATAAAATCCTCTTACTGTATGGACTGCTAGGTCAAAGGATAAAAGGAGTCTTTCTCTGCCCTAAAGGACTTTCATCTTGGCGAGGATTTACTCTTAAAGGGCTGTTGAGAAAATTTAGAAAGGGGTTCATTGCTTTTGTTTCAGTATTATTCTCAAGCAAGTCAACATCACACAGCAAGATTAGCTGTTTATTGGGGATTTCATATTACTTTAATTTTAGCACTCATTTAATAAGCCCCACGGAAGAATGTGTTAGAGGGGTTAATTCTGCTCCATTACTAATTACTTACTGCAGGAGGAGAAGAGTGTATAAAGCGCTAATCAAAAAGATCCACATATTGGGTAGATAACAACACATTCGGGGCCACTGAAATGTAGATCTTCTCCACTATTGTCCTCTTTTAACCCACACATACCATTATCCTTATCAGAAATTGAAATATCTATTAAATGGCACTTTTAAAGTTCTGTCATTTAATCATACCAGTGAAACAGCCCTCACTTATAAAACACCAAACAGAAAAACTACTTAATCTCTTTGATACTGATTATGTTGTAGGCAGAGAATTTATTGAAAATATCCAGCATTTGGTAGGGAAGGGAGATGAAGCACATAATAGCAGATTTGAAATTAAAAGTCTGAAATTTATAGCATGAAAATGTGGTAGTATATTAGTGAGTTATAGATCACTAAAAAAGTCACTGACTTTTATAAATGCCATAGTTTCTATCAGCCACCTGCTTATTTCTCTAGTTTAAAACCAGAGACTTTTCTCCAACTTCTAATTTAGAAGAGTAGCTAAATTTTTAAAAGAATGTCTTTTTTTTTTTTTTTTTTACAGGATGCAGCAGATAGAGCTAGTGGTCTCTGAAACACCCAAAGAGCTATTCCTTGACTGCTTTATTGTGAATAGAACCTCAAATTTGTTTGGAATAGTAATTATGTAGGTTCATTTCATGATCTGAGATACGGTTAAGCTAGTCAGAAATCACATTCTTCTACTAGGAGGCTTCTGAAAAAGATCAGCTTTCAGATAAAATGGCAGTGAGACCCCCGCTATCCTGTTCCTCCTCTTTTTATCTCCTTCGAAGTAGACATGATGCCTGGCGCTATAGTAGCCATCTTGTGACCATGAGAGCAGAAGCCACAGGGAACAGAAGGAGAAAACGAGCCCCTTTCATTCTCCTCATTGACTCTACCATGGATTTCCTATCTTCAGACTTCTTATTACAATATTCAGTTTAAAGGTACATAGTTATTTTTGTACTTTACCATCTCTGGAATTGGGAATGTGCCAGGGCTTCAAAGACTATAGCAGAGCACACTTTTCATTTCTAAGACTTAAGAGAGGAGAGGGGGGGGACAGGCTAGGTTTTAGCAACCAGAGGAAGTCTACTTTCAAGATTTTATTTATTTATTTGAGAGAGAGAAAGTGTGCGCATGAGCAGGGAGAGAGGCAGAGAAGCAGACTCCCTGCTGAGTAGGGAGCCCAATGCGATGTGGAGCTCAGTCCCAGGGTTCATGGGATCATGACCCGACCTGAGCTGAAGGCAGATGCTTAACCGGCTGAGCCACCCAGGTGCCCCTCTACTTATTTTAAAAGTTAGCTTCAGAGCTTGGCACCAGTGGCATTTAGTTCTTGCAAAGACCATTTTAAGAATAAATCACTTCCGCTCTTGATGGCACAGAGACCAATATAGAATGGAAAACTCATTGGCAAGTTTTAGTTGAAAATTATTGAGAAGGGCTAAACTCTGAATTTGAAAGAGTTTAGAGATTTCTTAACCAGTTTATTTGACGTTTTAAAGAACACACAGAGGTGGTATGATACAGACCCAAACTTAAGACATCTATATCTAGTACAAATTCTAAGTAATAAAAACATGTTTCATAATTACTTGGCAGTATTTTTCTTCAGGAAAAGAAAATAATTATTCTTAGGGCTCATAGTGCTGCAGTTTTGACCAAATACAGTATATGAGAGAGAGAATCCTTCCTTGGGTGAGCTACTTCTAGTTAGGTATTTTGTTGGAGCTGAAGTTATTCCCACTGTATATAAGGTAACTCCCAATTCTTGTTCCAGAAGCTATACATGAAAATATGTTGCATGTCCTAATATATTATTTTCAAGACTGTTTAGCATGGCCTTCCAGTGCTCTGGGTGTGAAAACCTTCCTTTAGGTACCCAGATTGGCTTAAATATTAAATAATATTTCCTGTAAAAATCTTAAAAATGCCCTTGCTTATGCATTTTGGAAAGAATCCCTTTTTAAACCATATAGATGAAGTATGTTCTACATTTTTTACCATGAAAAAACCCACAATATTTTAAGTCATAACACCTCTACCGAAATAATAGATCAATTCATATCTGGACCAAAGACATTAGGATTCAAGGGAGCTAGGCACCCACGCCCATACACTCCCACCCCCACAAGCATACCCATATTGTAATGTTTTTAGACAGCTACTTCTTCAGCTCATATTCTAGGAATTATTTACAAATTTCAGAGTACTGGGTTTCAGCTTCCAACTGGATTTTATAATTTAAAAGTGAATCAGCTCTACCAGAATGAATGCTAAGTATTCCTACTGGACAAGTACTTACCAATGTGCTAAATAATGTGCTTCTATGAGAATTTAGTAACTCTTCATATTGCAAAGCATTCCTGGCTCATGGAGCTTAGCAGGTTTCTTTAAAAAATATATATTTTATGATTAGTATTATTCTTCATTTTTTACTGTTAATTTTATGGTTAGTATTCTTTTTATGACTGACTTCTCTTTCTCTTAAAGGTTTCAATCTGATAGTATCCGTGTAATATTATATTCAGGCAAGAGAAAGAACATACATTGAATGCCAAAATGTGTCGGTTATTATGTAGCCTTCTGTCACAAACTGACTTGTTCCATCTTCAAAAAAAAAAAAAAAACCCATCGGGTAGGTAGGCCCTCGGGGTTATATTCTGTATTATATCTGAGGAACTCCAGCCCTAGAGGGACTTAGTTAGTTGTTCAAACTGCTAAGCCATTTTGATCCACATTAAGCAAACTCCAAAGCCTAGGCGATTTCCAGACCATCACTAAGAAGATTATCTAGGTACCTCAATAGTTATATGGTATTTTCTCCGAGGAGGTAGTGCTTTGCAGTTACCTTGGAGAACAGCTGTGGTCTCTGTTTATAAGGCTCATCATGATTTGAGTGTCTATACTGTGCCTCATGGACTGCTTGTTTCTGGTAAAGCATTTTAAAAAAATACAAAATTTACTCAATGAAACCACCTCTCCCAGCTGAACCTGCCTCAGCCTGGATATCACCATGTTCTCTGATGACATATTCTCAATTTTCTGTTCTCTGGGACCCTAGCAATTGGTAACTTGACTGAAAACCCCCAGTTCCATATTCTTAGACATAGAAAAGCAATATTTTATGTGTAAGCCAGATCTTTGTTTTATCTTGCTTACTTTTATTTTTACTTATGTCATCCTAGGAAGACCTGTTTGGCCTTTGCAGCCTGCTGAGAATGTTTGATAAGTATTAAATTTTGCTTCTATTATATTTATCCAGACAATTACCTCAAACTTTTAAGTGCTTCTTCTCAATGTTACTGCCTGTAGCACTTCTCAGCTGAAAACTCTTTCCTTCTGCTTCTAATTGTGATGAGGCATCTGCTCACCGAGAAGGCTGGATTTGCTTTATGGCATGTGTGGGAGATTTGAGGGTGACAAGGGTTCTTCCTCGCTGCAGACCTCTGTTTGGCCCTAGATGTACATCAGTAAGTGGCCGCTCCAGAAATAATAGCTGAATTTGAAAGACTCCTCCTAACGCTATACTAACCATCCTTCCTAGGAACTAGGAAAAGGTGAACAGCACATATTCCTCAGGAAAATGTCTGCAATTTCCTGCTAGTTAGGCCCCCTGCTGCAGTTCTGTTATGACCTGCTCTGTTATGGCAAAAGATGGAGGAGAATGTTGAAAGGGCTTTTCTAATTAGTTCTTGTTCTAGCGACAGTCGGACAACTGGCCTTGAAATTGGAACAGGGCAGGTCAGACGTGAAAACTCAGGGGAAAGCTTTCAAGCATCAGAACTCTTTAACTGTGTTCATACTACACTATCACAGTCCTACAGCTGGGCAGCCCCTCATGGTACTGGGCTATTGGTCTCCCTGTACTTCCCCAAACATTAAGGAAGCTCCAGCGCACTGGCCAACCAACCTGGGAATTTTCCTGACTCTCCGTAATTAGAGTGCTACAGGTCAGACTAACAAGATTCAGTTTGTCAAGACCCCAATTCCTAATGAGGGAGGCTTGTCACTTCCTTAAAAATAGCCTTGAAGATCTGGGTAGTTCCCAGAAGCCTCTTCTTTTTACTGCAAAGATGAGTCACTGAACACTGTCAACACCTATGGTATGGGGACATTGCTAACGGAGATCACTGAAATTCCCACATAATACCCGCACCACTGCTTTGTTACTAGCTTTAGCCGCTTGACTTAACAAATCTTCCCTAGAAATGCTATCAGCTTTCACTGACAAGAGTTTCAAAGGAGCTGGGACCTTTCTGAGAAGTGTTAACTTGAGGCATGGGACCAGAATTGGGCAGTAGAAAGAAGACCTAGAAGCAAAAGTTGATTGAACACCCATTGTTGTATAATAAATGGATTGTATAGCTTTGTTCCCGCCTGCTATCCATTATCCTTTATACCACACTATACCACGGTTTTATCATTTATTTATAAACCTCAATGGGATAAGAATATCTTTTTTACAGAACTGACACGATATCGGTGTGGAAACTGACCTGCTGAGAAATTAATGGGGTTTTCCAGAAGTCATATGATAAGTGGTTTCTTAGAGAAGAATAAAATTTCCAGTTGTAGAAATGCCTTCTGGTGTTCCAGTTTCCAACCTCATCCCTCTGATCTTGAGTTTTCAGGCCTGCTCTTCTTCCTTATTCTTTAATGGGCTTGTGCTTCTGCCCTGGAGAGTCCAACTTTCTTCCCTCTATAAATGTCAGTAAGGACACCTGCACTTGAAGAGCAAATGGTGAGGAAAGCCTTGGGTTAGAGGTGGGAGCCTTGCAGGCTTCCCTGAGGGTCTTGAGAGAGATCTCCCCACTGAGAGAGAAACCAGGTGAGGTAACTGCGAGAAGGCACGCTAAAGGAGAATAATTTCCTGATATTTCCGTTGACAGCATTAGTGACCCTCTCTAGCTCCTGCAGCGGCAAAAAGGGAATGGTTGTGGACTGTGTGGAAGGACCCAAGCCCTGGCCTGGCCATCTAAATACTAGCTCTTAGCTCCAGCTGTGCCACTGAAGTGTTTGGCCTCAGGCTGTCATTGTATTTCCTCTGTCTCTTGATTTGTAAAGTGAATAAATAGACTGAACTCTGAGTGCAGCGGGCTTTTTCGGTTCTAACTTTGGATGATGTTAGAAGCCTTGTGATAGAGTGGAAATTACACACACATAAGTAAACTTCCAGTGACGTAAGCGGTTTCATCAGGCAGAGCTGTGTGGGTTTCAGTTTCTTCGCAGAGAAATGCAGAGGGTAACATTTACCTTGCAGGGCTGCTTTGAAAATGAGAGAGCACATAGAAGGCCTTTGTAGAAGGTTTCAAATACTCCTTTTTTTTTTTTTTTCTTTTCAGTGATGCTATGACCTAGTCCTAAGTGGTCCTACATTGATTAGGCTGATTTCTGTCACTTCTTAAGAGAGAACGTGATTCAATTCTCCTGGCTCTTTGTGTGACGAGAAAGGCAGCTCTGTCCCAGGATCCTGTGTCAATCCTAATGGTGATGAGAGTCCCATTGCCCATTTTTTTTTTTTTTTTTTTGCCTCAACCCAACCTCTATGGGCCTGAGAACTTCCTGACCCCTCACCTGGCTGAGAAGCTCTGCTGGTGAGGGGAATGTGGGAAACCATGGCTGGTGAGTTCACTCAACTCTGAGAAGTGCCAAGTCTGGTGGGCTAGGAGGTATTCAAGAACAGCTTCTTTGAATGCTTTTTTGAACTGGGCAGGACATGGAGGTGTAGAGAGCGGACAAAGAAGACCTGAAGACACCCACTCAGGCTAATGTCTCTATTTCAGTCGAGTTGGGAGTCCTTAGGAAAATGAACTCCAACTGGGAGAGAAAACAAATCCATCCTTTCTTAGGTTTTCATGAACAACAAACCTCTCATTTACTGCAAAATGGCTCATTTGACACCTTGGAGACTTCATCTGGAAGAAGATAATTTCTTCATCTCTTGTGTAAGAACTAAAACCTATTTTGCAGTTATAAAATTAATAATGTATTCACCTTTCCTGGACAATGGATTTTCAATCTTAACACTGAACCTGGACCAAAATTATGTCCTCTAGAGGTCACCAATGCACCAGATTTGAAGGCCATGGAGGCTTCCAAAATGCCTAGGAAAAGCCAAGTGTCCCACTTATGTCTGAGTGAAAGAAAATAGGCAAATAAATTATCAGAACAGCTGTTCTCCATCTAGGCTCTTAAGAAATAGGAAATCTTGTCTTGAATAGCACATTTTATATTGATTTTTCTTGGTTTACTTTGGCTCTCTTAGGCACTGATCTAACTAGAGGAAACTCTTAGAATGGTTAAACGCTTCCTCACGAATAGCTTAATTTTAGAAGTCAGAGAAGAAACGTTTCTATATGGGAGAAAACCAGTTTTAGAAATGAGCGTTTAGAGCTTCCATTAATTGAATGCTGTATTCCATGGTGCTCTGGCCAAGGAGGAGTCTCCGTGCGTCCCCTCAGCTTGCTGTCCTCAAAGGGCATGGGCATGCAGAGGTGGGAAGCGGCCCTTTAATTAACTGTTATATAATTTCTGCGTTGTCTTATGTGGCAGGACACTATCCCAAGTACTTAGATCTCTGCAGAGGAAATCAGGAACTGCCCATGAAGGGAACCCTTTTGTAGTCAAAACATATCTTTCTTTTGGAAGAGCTATCATCCGAGAGGATGGCAAGCTGGAAGTCCCAATGGGACTTTCCTTAGGTAGTTTGCCTTTTTAGTTATTCCGAAACTTTTGGCTTGTGTGAAGCTAACTGTATCCCTTAGAGAGAACTTGCTTTGAGAACAATGCTCCATGTTGGCTGTGGAACTCAACCAGGGGGCTGAACAACAGATTGCCGAGAGCCTAGGACGTGTTGAGGCATAGCCCACGGCCGCTGGCCTGCATTGCTCAAGCCCTGTGACCTGGGAGTTAACCACCAGGGGATCACAGCATTGTTCCTGCTGCTCCGGTTCCTCTCTCAGGAGAGGAATTCCTACATCAAGACTTTCCCAGGGTCCAGACACTTGCCAGCAGCTGACCCATCAGGAAATAGCCTCTCCCCTCTGCCTTCCCACATTCCTTCCTGAGCATTCCCCAGCCCAAGGTGTGGCCGGTCCTCAGAAGATCTGCCGGTGATGATTGACAAGTAAACAAAAGCTTCCTCTAGATAAGAAACCTCACGGTGCTATAGGAAACCTATTTGTTCTGGGTGGAGCTTTCTTTCTTTCTTTCTCTCCTTTCCCCACCTGCAGCCCCCCACCCCCCAAAGTCTACATTGCTGACTATGTAGTTTCTTACCTTTTTTTTTTGGATATGTGGAACAGTCAATCTTCAAACAGTAAGTTTTGTTTGGGTAACTTGTTTTTATTGCTAAATCACAAGGAAGTAAAACAGTGTCCTAGCGGGTTTATGGTGTTCTTTCTCAGGATTATTAGATTTATTCCTTAGCACTAAAAAAGAACAAAGGCAAATTTTCATTTCTGAAATGTATTCTTTAGCTCCTTTAAAAGCTGACTCTTTAAAAGCTGCTAGTACTGCAGAGATATGGGAGCTCAGGAAAGAATGCTACTTGTCATTCATTCTGGAGAATACTTCAACTTAGATGATATCCCAGGGGAAATTTCAGAGTGTTATACAATGTTTTAGCTCAGTGAGGTTAAGAGTGGTTTCACCTCCTGTCAATGTGGGGCAGACAGGGAAGTTTCCTGGGAGACTCCTGTTTGATCTTGGTTATCAGTTGTGTGACTGTGAGCAAGTCTCTGACATCTCAGTTTTCTTATTAGTTAAAATACAGTGGTGGCCATAATCCTCTTTGAGGTCCATTTTGAAGCAAACATCTACTCTGAGAAATTAAATCTGTTCAATTATGGGCTACTTGCACCTCTGCGGGTGTATGAGTCCCCCAGGGCCCCTAGAACAGCATTACCAAAAACCAAAACGAAAACCAAAAACCAAAAACCAAAAACAAAAAACCCCACAAATTCTCACAATTCTGGAGCCTAGGAGCCCAAAATCATGCTGTAAGTAGGCCATGGTCTCTGATGGCTCTATGGGAGAATTCTTCCTTGTCTCATTTGCCTTCTGGAATTTTCTGGCATTCTTTGGCTTGTATTTGCCTCCCTCGAGTCACAGCATGGTTTTCTCCATGTGCATCTTTCCTCTGTGAGTATCTGTCTGTCCTGGTTTCCCCTTTTCATAAATAAAAACACCGATCATATTGGATTAGGGCCCAGCACAATGACCTCGCTTTAGCTTGATGACTTCAGAAGGGGAATGATTTTGCCACCCAAAGATATGCTTCTTTGGCATATTGAGTATTTTAAGCTGGTTATTTTTGAGAATGTGTAGACACCAGAGAAGTACTGAAAACCAAGTTTTGTAAACATTTACGTTTATAAGGGAAATCTCCATTTTTAAGGGTGTCTCCCTCTGTTCCAGGAAGAGTGGGATGACTCAGTCTTTTGAAACTGTTATCAGTTAAGAAGGCAATGGTGACGGGCGCCTGGGTGGCTCGGTTGGTTAAGCGACTGCCTTCGCGGCTCAGGTCATGATCCTGGAGTCCCGGGATCGAGTCCCGCATCGGACTCCCTGCTGAGCAGGGAGTCTGCTTCTCCCTCTAACCCTCTCTCCTCTCATGTGCGCTCTCTCTCTCTCTCATTCTCTCTCTCAAATAAATAAATAAAATCTTAAAAAAAAAAAAAGAAGGCAATGGTGAGAATAAGAAGGCAATCCTAAAATCTGCATAACAACCCTACCTTTGTTTACTGTGCTTTTCCTGGTAACTTCCCATAATGGACTCCCCACCCCCAGCATCTTTTGTCTTTAGTGGAAGGTGGTATGTAAGGTGATGCTGCAGGCATTTCATAGTTGTTCAGTTTTCCTGAGTCTTTCCCATGTATATAGGAGGTCTACATGTTATTCAATTGTTGTTTTTCTCCTCTTAATCTGTCTTACGTCAATTTAATGATTAGACGAGCCAAAGGCCCCAGAAGGGACAAAGGGAAGACTTCATGGTCCTTCTGTCAAGACCCTACTTCCTAATAAGGTCACATTCTGAGGTACTAGGGGATTCAGACTTCAACATATTTTTTGGGGGGGGGGGCACAATTCAACCCATTATAGGGAACAACTAGAAAAATCTCTGTGCTGCTTCTTTTCTCCGTGACCTCTGCATCTGTTCTCCATGTTGCTCTGTGACCTGAGAGTCAGGCCTACATGGATCACAGCAGGAGCCTCCCATCTCTCGTCTGGCTTCCAGTTGCCTTGGCCAATGGCAAGGGATGGGATGGAAGAGCATACAGGGTAGGGGGTGGGTATTTTTTCCTCCCGAGGATGGGAGGGTGTCACCATATCTGGCTGTGTCCTGTAAGGGCACCATATTTACGCAGGTTTCTTTGCTTCTGGGGACCCTCAAGAGCTTCTTCAGATGTTTGGGCTTAATAATTCTTCGGTAATTCTCCCCCCACCTTCCCCTAACCTGTCATTCACATTGGTTTCCCTACCCATACTTTAACAGTGTTCTCTTTATTAAATTCTTCTTATATTATTCACTTTGAGTGGGTCATCTGTTTTTGGCAGGGATCCTAACTCTGCTCTTAATGACTAAACTGTTTTCTAGAAATTTAAGGTGTTAGTTTGGTTTGGAAGACTCTAGTTAGGGAAGCTCTCTTGCAATATGCTAAAACCTGCTGGGTGATTCCTAGTCCAGGAAACTTCCAAAAGGCCAGGTCCATGTCTCTTATAAAGCCGAACTAGCAATACAGATAAGCAGGCTTGGTGGATATTTGGATGACATAGGTTTAGACATCTTTTGGTTCATGGCATCCTTGAGCCAGGTCTGATTTCACCTGGTGAGTGAGGAGGACCAAGGTTGCCTGGATATTTTCGGTCTTGTCTCTGCTTCCTTGGGGCATTTTACTTTATTCTCCCACCCAGTGATCATCTCTCTCTCTCAATAATGCAATGTCTTCCTTTTTAAAAATTGTTTTGCACTTTAAAATTTCAAATGCTTTTTAGATCGTCTCAGTCTTTGCTAGTGAAAGTGCTAAGGAGAGAATATCTGCAGGTCTCTGATTTCCAAATGGAAAAAGGAAGCATAAGTATGCAACGGACTGATGACAAACTCTAGAATGACCTATTCTTAGACTACTCTGTGAAGTAAATAGTATCATTTCTTTAACAACTGGAGAAAACTGAGTTTTGAGTGGTTCAGTGAATCTTTTTGTTTACTCAGCAACCCATGATTTCACATTCCATTATTTGCTTCTAAAATGTTATATTTATTTTTATAGTGATGTTCATCAGCCCTTAAAAATGAACATCTGTACCATGTAGTCAGGGACTTGGCGTGTTTCCTCTTCCCCTCTCTAAGCTAGTCCTTAGTACTCAGCATATTGACTGCATAGCTTATTCCTTACTTAATTGATTGCATGGCTCCTCATAAACCCATTTATTTCTCTGTGTCTGATATTTCTAGGGCTTTTTGGGAGCCCTCAATATTATCTTCTATGCTTGAAGTCTGTTTTTTTTTTTTCCTACTCTCCTGCCTTCAATGTGTTTCAGGCTCTTCTATCTACCCTGGGCACTCCCATGGCTGTTGCTTTCCCTTTTCTTGGACCTGGGGTAACAATCTACCCACACTTCAGTGTGCTAACAAGGTCTTTTGAAAGCCCGTTATGCACTGGCTTAGCTGAACTCCACTGTGGTCATGAAAATGGACACCCAGATTTAAGGGTGGGAATTTCACCAAGGATATGAAATGTCTCTTAAAACGTACAAGGGAGATGGGCACATGACTAGGAAACAAACACATTGAGCATTTGTGGCTTAAGATTCTAGTTTATAATCAGAGAATTCTGAGATTTTTTGCATTAGAATTCTTATTATCCCTTTTAAGGGGGAAAAAAAATAATCCCTCATTGCAAAGTAGAAAGGTTTTCTTGGATATTAAGTAGCTTTTTCCAAATCACATTTGGCTTGCTTAAGTGTGAAGGGATAAGAAACGCTTGAATTCTGATTTCCTTAGAGCCCACTTGGGTTTAAGTAAGAAACGGAAAACATCCTACTAAATGCATGTTGAATTGTTTGGGAACTCAAACATTTGGAAAGGCACTTAAGATATTTGAGAATGCCCAAGCTGGTTTCAGTTTTACTCTGGACATTTTCTAAGAACATCATTGCCAGCAAAGTTTTATTATTGTAGGTACAATAGCAGCAAGGGCTTTTTTTTTAGATGTAAAGTGATATAAAAGAGAAGAGGAAACTGGTGAGAATAAGAATCACCAACTCTCAAGAACACTTATTTCTAGTTCACTTCACTTTCAGGGTTAAAAGCGTGGAGCAGATGGAGATTGCATCCATGATAAGGCAAAGGTGGTGTGAACTGTGCTCCGCGGGCCGCCGAGGAGGCAGATCTCTCTATTCATTTGTGTGTCTTGTGTTGCATTCCTGCTTAAGCGCTTAGCCTGACTCCCCATCATCTACTGAATCACGTCTGAGCCTCTCTCTGCAGTTCCCAGCTGTCCGCGGTAGTATCCAGTCTGGTTTCCTCCTGCTGCACCAAGAATGGTGTCAGAACAGAGCTCAGCTCAGCAAGGCTCTCCTGGGAAGGGTCAGACCTGAATGTGATGAGTTCTCTCGGGTGGAAGAGAAGAGCTTGCAGATACAGTTCCGAGGGGCGCAGAGTCCCCCAGACAGGTTACTGAGGCAGGGACTGAGGCTCAGCTTCCTGATCTCAGCAGAAATGTGGGGACTAGGTTGCCAGAGTACAGCACAAAGGGTGAGAGCACCTACTGGCGAGGCTTGAAATGCCATCCTTGGAGCTGCTGCACAAGTGCCCCTAAATAAGAAACGGGAGCGGTTCGAAGAGCTTAAATATCCTGACCCTGAAGGCAAGGATCTACAAGGCTCCAGTGCTGGAAATCGGGAGGCGGGAGTCGAGACCCTTCTCCCCTGTGTCTTGGCTTGTTTTAAACCTCATCTGTGTTCTTTGGGCTGTAGACATGCCTGGGCATATCTGACAGATTGGAAGGAAGAGCCAGAAGGAGTGTGTTTGCCGAAAAGACCGAGATGATATCTGGTGCATGTGGCTTTCTCCCGCAATAGGGTGGGGAGGGAGGGTCAATATGAATACAAAATGGGCTGTCACTCTGTCATTAGCTCTCCTGGTATGGATTTATGTCTGAGTCCTAGGTTCAGAAGAGGCTGCAAATAAAAACAGGAGGGCTTGTTCTCTTACAGAATTTAAGAACAAAAATTTGTACTGTTTTGGGACCAATGCACAGAATAATATGAAACTGAGAGAGATAGTTCGGACTCCATTATGAGACATATCAAAGCTTTGCTGCACTGGGGGCTTTTAGAGGAGATACTGCCATTTTTTTAATTGATGACAATTGCACATCAGAGATTTAATCTGGAAAAGAAATAAGTAAAGCCCACTTAATGTAAAATTGTAATAACTAACGAGATGCATCACTGCATATTCCTCCAAGATACTTATTTTTTCTTCTTTAAAAATCATAGGAAATTTTCATTGGGTGACATAACATATTACGTAGATATATTTGTTTAATCCTTATTTCCTTAAAGTGTTAAGTTTCTAAGAAAAGACTATTGCCTTAAAAAAAAGTGCAACAGATTGTTTTTTACATAATTTAGTGCTGACAGTGTTGATCTTATATTATTAAACACAAAAGCCATAGATCTTGTCTTCTTGGCACTTCTTTTGAGGTAGTAGAGTTGATGTTCATTCTTTCCTTTATATGTTTGCTATGATATTATTATGGATGATTATTATATTTATCATAATTATATAATTTATTATATTGAAAAATTATTATTATTGTTTTTGAAGATTTTATTTATTTATTTGACAGAGAGAGACACAGTGAGAGAGGGAACACAAGCAGTGGGGAGTGAGAGAGGGAGAAGCAGGCTTCCCGCTGAGCAGGGAGCCCGATGTGGGGCTCG
Source organism: Zalophus californianus (assembly GCF_009762305.2). Lineage (NCBI taxonomy): Eukaryota > Metazoa > Chordata > Mammalia > Carnivora > Otariidae > Zalophus > Zalophus californianus. The sequence continues at coordinate 42,876,263 of NC_045599.1, forward strand.
ATCCTAGGACCCTGGGATTATGACCTGAGCCGAAGGCAGATGCCCAGCAACTGAGCCACCCAGGCGCCCCCAAAATTATTTTTTTGTATGCCTCTGAGGAAGGCAAAAAGATGGTATACCATTTTCGAATTTGACATTTTTTCCTTCTCCTGACTAAAATAGCAAGGGAAGAATCTAAAAGAGTCCAAAAATGGAATCAAAAGGTCTGGAATTAAAAAAAAAAAAAGAAGAAGAAAGAGGAAAGAAAGAAAGAAAGAAAGAAAGAAAGAAAGAAAGAAAGAAAGAAAGAAAGAAAGAAAAGAAAAAATACAATTGATGGATGGATTTAACTGTCCATTGTACTGATTCCAGTAGTCATTGGTTTGGGCTACCTTGCCATATATCTGAGGAGCCCTAGTATAGAACCCCAAGAGCCACAATAGAATAGTCTGTTTCATAGAAATAGTTTGTATTCAATACAGGATCTTAAGAATTAAAGAAATGTGAAATGTTCTTTGTCTTCTCAATGTTTTATTAATGTTTAATAATATTAATCAGTCCCCAGCCTGATATCCAGGCTAATTCCCAGTCTTTTAAAGGCCTGAAATTCTTTTGAAACTAGGTAAACATTTTTGTGGATCAAAGGACTTCTGCCTTGAGACTTCTATGAGAATGGAAGCAAGAGAATGAGAGGAAAAGGAAAATAATGTAAAATATCAGTGAAAGGCTTTGGGTAATGGAGGCTGAGAGCCGGGAGGACATTTGAAGTAGGGTGACCAAATCTCTAGTTTGCCCAGGACTGAGGAGTTTCCTGTGATGCAGGGCTTTCAGTGCTAAAACCTTTCATGATAAGGGGAGCCCATGGTCACCTGTTGTTGAGAACGTCCTGCCCAACTTCTTCACTTCACACATGAAAAAGTAAAGCCCAGTTGGATGAAATTACTGACCAGTGGCTGAATCAAGATGCCATTCCAAATCTGGTGTTTGTCCCCCCATCCTGTGTTGTGTCGTTAAAAACCAAGGGAAAGAATAGATAGGCTATGTGAGATATGAGTGACCACAGGAAACAGATGCCTTTACTCATGGAGGTACAGCTGCAAGGCATTCTGGGAATTCAGATTTGGGCCGTCACTGCCAAGACAGGGTTGGGGCCAGCTGTAGGTGGACTCACCGAGATGTTCCTTACACTGTTCAGTGAATAGCATTGCATTGGTTTGCTAAGACTGCCGTAATAAATGACCACAAGCGTGGTGGCTTAAAAAGCAGAAACTAGGGGCGCCTGGGTGGCTCAGTCGTTAAGCGTCTGCCTTCGGCTCGGGTCATGATCCCAGGGTCCTGCGATCGAGCCCCACATCGGGCTCCCTGCTCGGTGGGAAGCCTGCTTCTCCCTCTCCCACTCCCTCTGCTTGTGTTCCCTCTTTCGCTGTGTCTCTCTCTCTGTCAAATAAATAAAATCTTAAAAAAAAAAAAAAAAGCAGAAACTAATTTCCCCTAGAGGCCAGAAGCATAAAATCACTGTATCAGCAGGGCCACGTTCCCTCCAAAGGCTCTATGGGGGAACATTTCCTTGTCTCTTCCAACTTCTAAGGGCTCCAGACGTTTCCTGCCTTGGGGTTGCATCGCTCCAGTCTCTGCCTCCCTTTCCACATCCTCTCTTCTCCCCTTCTCTGACAAGGGCTCTTGTCATAGGATTTAGGGCCCACCCTAATCTTTGATGTTTCTATGGTGTATTTGTTTTTCATCTTTTCACTTTTAAACTATTTGTGGCTTTGCTTCTAAAAGTGGTTTCTCCTAGACAACATCTAGTTTGGAACTTGATTTTTTTTTCTCCAATTTGGCAGTCTTTGTTATTTAATTGGAACATTTGGCCTTTAATAATTAATGAAGTTATTGATATGATTTGGTTTGGATGGTTGACTCTTGAACAACCCTGGTTTGAACTGCACGTGTCCACTTATATGCGGATTTCTCACAGTTCAATACTGCAAATGTATTTTCATTTCCCTATGATTTTTTAAATTTTATTTTAATTTTTTAAAGATTTTATTTATTTTTTTGAGAGAGAGAGATACAGAGCACGTGAGTGAGGGAGAGTGCAGGAGCAGGAGGAAGGGGCAGAGGCAGAGGGAGAAGCAGACTCCCCATTGAACAGGGAGCCTGATGTGGGACTCGATCTCAGGACCCTGGGATCGTGACCTGAGCTGAAGGCAAACGCTTAAGCGACTGAGCCACCCAAGCACCCTCCTTATGATTTTTTAAATAAAGTTTTCTTTAGCTTACCTAATTGTAAGGATACAGTATATAATAAATATAATGTATAAAATATATGTTAATCAACTATGTGATTGGTAAGACTCTGCTCAGTAGTAGACTACTAATAGTTAAGTTTATGGGGAGTTAAAAGTTATAGGAGGATTTTTGGGGTACCTGGGTGGCTCAGTTGGTTAAGCATCCAACTCTTGATCTCAGCTCAGGTCTTGATCTTGGAGTTGTGGGTTTGAGCCCCACATTGGGCTCCATGCTGGGCATGGAGGCTACTTAAAAAAAAAAAAAAAAAAGTTATAGGAGGATTTTTGACTGCCTGGAGAGCTGGATCACTGCCCCAACCCCTATGTTGTTCATGGATCAAGTGTATATGCCATCTTACTGTGTTTTCTATGTGTTCCATCTGCTGTTTATTTTTTTTCCTTTTTGCTTAAAGAATTTAAGATTCCGTATAGTAAAATTTGTTTACAAATTCAGTTAGTCTGAAAAAATTTTTATTTTTTATTTTTTTGAAGATTTTTATATATTTGGGAGAGAGAGAGAGATCATGAACAGGGGGGAGGGGCCAAGGGAGAAGCAGACTCCCATCTAAGCAGGGAGCCACACATGGGGGTGGATCCCAGGACCCGGGGACCATGACCTGAGCCTAAAGCAGACTTGTAACCGACAGAGCACCCAGGCACCCCCTGAAAAAGTTTTTAGTTGGCTTTTAGTTTGAAAGGTATTTTCACTATAAAAAATTTCAGGTTGACAATTATTTCCTGCCACCTGTGTAAAGATGCTATTCCATTGTCATTTTTTGTCCTTTGTCCAAAATGTAGTTTTGGATAATAAATCTATACTAAATTTTATCTTTGTTTTTCTGATGAGTATATATTTTTTCTTTGAATAATTGAAAAATTTTCTCTTTCTTCCTATATTTTAACAATATTATGAAGTGCTTAGCAGTGTGTGTGTACGTTTGCATATGTGTGTTATCCAGCTTGGGTTTTATTGAGCTTTTTGGATATGGGTTTATAGTTGTCATCAAGTATGGAACATTAAGCCATCATTCCTTCAAATACTTTTGCTCATTTTTTCCTGTTCTGACCATACTCCCCTGCCACCATTTTTCTCCTTCTGGAACTCCAGTTACATATATGTTAGACCACTTGGTGCTATCATACTGGTTGTAAAGTCTCTCTTCATTTTTTCCTTTGCTTTTAGTATTTTTCTCCTTGTATGCTTCATTTTGGATAGATTTTTTTTTTTTACTGTCTTCAAGTTTATTGATATTTTCTTTCACGGAATCTAGTCTACTATTCAATACTAATTGAAATACTAATTCAATACTAATACTGAAAAAATTCAGCATGTTTTTATCTCAAGAAGTTACATTTTGTTCCTCTATATCATCTATTTCTTTCCTCATTATGTTCATGTTATCTTTGACATCTTTAGTTTATGTAACATTTATAATCACTGCTTTAATGTTCTTGCCTGTTCATTATATCATCTCTGTCATTTTGGGGCCTCTTTCTTTGGTCTGATTTTTCTCCCGATTATGGACATTTTCCTGCTTCTTTGTATTCTAGCATTTCTTTCTTTCTCCCTTCCTTCCTTCCTTCCTTCCTTCCTTCCTTCCTTCCTTCCTTTCTCCTTCCTTCCCTCCCTCCCTCCTTTCCTTTCCTTCACTCTCCTTTTTTTTTGGATGCTGGATATTATGAATTTTTCATTGCTGATTGCTCATTATTGTTTTTTACCTTTAAAGAATATTAAACATTTTTCTTGTGAAAACTCAAGTTTGTTACAGATTCGTTTGATTTTTTTTGGAACTTATTTTTAAGTTATCTGAGAGTCAGGCTACAGTGGCCTTTATTCTAGAGCAGATTCATCCCACTTTTAGGGTGTGGACTTTCATGTGTCTACTAATTGCCATGTTTATTCAGTGAGGTCTCTCTCCTTTGGATGGAGCAAAACTAAACAATTTCTAGTACTCTGCGACCACTAAGAATTCTGCTCTAGTTCTCCTGGTATTTGTTCTTTTCTCAGAAATTGTTTTTGCACATAACATGTAATGATTGATATTCAGTCAGAGTCAAGAGAACTGTTCAGACATTTGAGCCTCTTTCTCTGTGTTGCTTTCTACTCTCAGAAATTATCTCCCACCAACTCTAGAAACTTCATCTTCCCTGAACTCAGATATTCATCTCAATTTGGTAAGACCACTGTCTCTGTTTAGATTCTCCCTCCCTGGGCTGTAGTCTGAAAATTGCCTCCAGGCAGGTGATGATAGGGTTCATCTCATTTTTTCCTTCTTCTCTCAGGTATCGAAGTCCTGGGCTATCTATTTCTAGTGTCTAAAAATAGTTTTTGCATAGTTCATAGTTAATCATGAAAGGGTGATTCCATCCACTATTACTTATAGCGAGAAGTGGAAGTCAATCCTTGCATTTTTTTTTACATGAGCAAAATTAGTTCTTAAGGTAAGAGATTTGGAATTTATCTTTTAATTGTAGTTGTACATATACAACTGGTTAGTTCACATTTCCACCTGGATCTCAGCCCAAAATTCACATTCTTCCAAACAGAACTCTTAATTTCCATAGCGTAGCCTCACCCAAAGTATCCTTCCCTTTGTCTTTACTATTCACTTAGTGGCACCAACTTCTACCAAATTATTCAAGCCAAGCACATAGATGTCATATCAATTCCACTTTTTGTTTCACATCCTATATTCTACTCATTAACTGTCTTACTGGTTTTGTTTCTAAGATATGCCTCTTTCATATCCCTCTAATTCATATCATCTTCAGGATAACAACTTGGATTATTGCCTTTCACCTAATTATTGTAATAACCTCTATAGTGATTTTCTATCTTCCAATTTTGCTCTTCTCTTATTCATTCTCCATACAATAGCCAGAGTGATCTTCTCTAGAATGTAAATTGAATCCTACCCTTCTCCTATTTAGAACTTCCAAGGGCTTCCTTTGCACTCAGAAAAAGTTCAAATTTCTTAATGCAGTCTGCAAAGGCCCACAAGACCTCGCTGTTGTCTATCTCACTAGTCCAGTGCCTCACCTTTATCCCCATTGTTCACTGTGTTCTGACCATACAGTTCTCCTTGCAGTTATTCATAGGTTATTTGTCATCTCAAGACCTTTGCATATGAATTGCTTTCTTAAAGTGCACTTTTCCAATTCTTGGTATGGTACCTCCTTATCCTTAAAGTTGCAGTTTATAGACTACCTTCTCTTAGATATAGTCCCTGATCATTCCATCTAAGGAAGTCACCCAAATCCATTCTTATATATCATTGTTAGGTATATGTGTCATTGTTTCCTGCGTGAAATTTATCATTTTCTTTGGGTGATTTGTAAATTTACTTTATTTTTTATCTTTTCCCCACTGAGATATAAGCCCCATGTGGCAGAGACCTGCCTGTCCCTATTGCCCCTTATCAGTCTTCCAGTGTCTAGGGCAGTGCTTGGCTCTGTGATTATCCAGGCTTTCTGTCTCAGGGTATTGTCCAAACTACAGAGTTGAGAAGGGGAACCCATAGAGAGACAGGTAGCTTTGCAGAGTTGAGAAGATACATATCTGAGTTTGTGGGTTCTAAGATTCCTAGAATTGGTTGGTTGAAAGAATTAATGTATCTTTCTTTAAAAAAAAAAAAAAGAGCTGAGAGTAGAGTTAATTGATATATCTGGTAGAACTATATAGAGTAGATCAATTGATATATCTGGTAGACCTGGACATAAAATGGTACAATATGAAAGTTTAGCACAGTATCTGACTTAGCACTCAATATATTATTGTTGAATCTGTGCATATTGACAGGAGCCTTCAATTACACAGTGTTCCCTCTTCGTATTGGAGAAAATTAGCCTAGAGCCTCCATTTCATTTCATCCACGGGACATGGAATTCGTTTCGATTTGTTTTCACTCTGATTGATGATAGAGAGAACAAGATTGTCTAAAATATGAAAGCAAGGCATTGTTCTGTGTTGCTCATCCTAGTTCCCTTTTCTCCCTGAAAATAAAGGGCTGTATACGGTGACAAAACCATCCCTTTACCACCATTCTGCAGATTATAACAATGTATTCAACACCTAGAAATCATTGGGAATGCTTAATGGCTTTCTGATATCATCCTGTATTTACAATCTGTGCATCTACAAACTGCCTCACACTTAAACACCTTCCTCCATACCCCAATCCGCAAACATGTTCATGCCTGTCAAGCCTTGGGCCATGGTAAGTAGAAGGTTATATTTATAAAGAAAATTCCTAGTCAGGATCATCCTTCTTTCTTCTTCCCTGTTGTATTTCTAAAACACACGATATTAGTGTTGCCTATTATTCTGAGATGAGTTACTTCTGGTTCCACCAGTTTCTTCTATGGTTTCCTGAAAAGAAGACAATTTATTTGGCACCCAAGAAATTTCAGGCACTCTTTTAGAGTCTTTACAATGATAAATTTGTAATTTCATGTACTTGTCATATTAGCCATAAGAAATAGTTGCTGTTGACCATATTTTATAGATGATGAAGTGAGGTTCAGATAAGTTAAGTAACATATGTTCACACACCTGGTACGTGGGGAAGCGGGGATTTGAACCCAGCTCTCTTTCACATTACTGAACAGTAAGTTTATTCATCTTAACAATTTTTTTAGGCAATTCCATATGGAATAATCTTGATGGAATGAATGTGGTCTTTTGTAGTTGGAAGTTGTGTGACAGGCCTTGGGATAGTGACCAATGTTCTGTTCTCTATCTTGTTTGAAGGGGAAGTTCAAACTCTCCCAGCTATGGATATGCCCTTTGGGGTTTGTTAGACAAATATTTCAATAGTTTGTCTCAAGTTTGTCTTGTTTATATGTCACCTTTATTTTTATTTTTGTTTGCTGGGGGTGAGAACAATTTTATGACCACTAATATTTTAAAGACAACAAGTGCCATAAAGAAAAAAAAAACAAACAAACAAGTCTATGCAATAGTAAGTTCCTGTAGAGGGGCTGTTTTATATTGGACAGTCAGGGAAGATCTGTTATCTGCATGAGCACCTAGACTATTTCATGTGGGTTACATAGGGAAACTGAGGTCTGAGATAATTAAATAAATTATACAAAGACACATGAATGCTTTTATGGCTAAATTAGGACTGGAGACTGAGTACTACAGTTATTATTATTATTATTATTATTTTATTCCTAGACATTTCAGTTTAGAGGGTGACTGGAAAATATATTTTTTAAAAGTACATTTCAAATCACTTGCAATGGTTATATAAGGATGAAGGCAATAGATTTTTTTATATTGATTTTTTTATCCATCTGGCAACCTTGCTGAAACTTGTAAGTTTTGATAGTGTATCTGAAATTTGTCTTGTTCATATGTCACGATTTCTTTATCCATTCTCTTTCTCATGAAGAGTCTTGACTGATATTTGTCTATTGTGTTTACAAATATCTAGCTTTTGATCTCATTGGCCTTTTAAAAAAGCAATATATTCTGAGAATTTGTCGTTATTTTGTGTTTAATGCAGTTCATTTATTGCAATTACGATTATATTTGGGTTCGTTTCTGGAAGCAACGAAACATCTTAGTTACTAGTACAGACTTGGTGTATACTTTGTGTGTTTTTACTCCGACTCTGGTACTTCATAGCTCTAGCTGTTGAACAAATTGCTTAACCTCCCTCTGCTTCACTTTTCTCCTCTGTGACATGAGGTTTTACTATTGAGTGACTTACTTGATGGGATTGTTGGGAGGAATAAAGGATCGATACTTGTAAAACATTGAGAGCAGTGCATAGTGCATAGAAGCTTTATGGAACTGTTAGTTGTCATTATGCATAATATCTTATTTGTTCTTTAGATTTTATTGGCTTTTTATTTGACTCTCCCCTTTCCAACATTTTATGGATTCACTGTTTTCCTTTAGTCCTTCCCTTCCTTCTATATACACAACAATGGTTTGGAAGTTTTTTGTTTCTGTTTCTCGGAAGTAATCATTAGCTCCTCTGAATTTCTCAGACTTAACTTTCTTAACTCTTCTCACCGCCTTTGTCTTTTATGTTGTTGTCAAGTATCTTAGTATCACCAAATATTTAATTCCCCAAATTAGTTGTCATATTTATTTTTATGTAGTCATTGCATGCTTAGATTTGTTAAAAATGTTTGCTAATTTCTGTGTTCGCCTTTGTTCTGGTATCTCATTCCTTCTTTCTCTGTTAAATTTATTTTAAATTTCTTTAAAAACATTTTGTACTTTTGGGGCACCTGGCTGGCTCAATCAGAAGAGCTTGCGACTCTTGAACTTGGGGTCATGGGTTCGAGCCCCACAGTGGGCGTAGAGATTACTTAAATAAATAAAACTTAAAAAATATATTTTGTACTTTTAATATTTCTTTCACAGAGGGTCACTTAGGGATTAGTGTTCTCTCTCTCTCTCTTTTTAAAGATTTTATTTATTTGACAGAGAGAGACACAGCGTTAAGTATCTTGATTTCCCTCTCACTTTTAAATGACAATTTAGCTGAGCAGTCAATTTTAAGTTGACAGTTATTTTCTCTCAGTACTTTGAACTATCCCTTTGCCTTTTGACTTCTGTGATTGTTCTTGGGAAGCCTGCTGTCAGTCTATTTCTTGTTCCTTTTAACGTTTTCTGCCTTTCATCTCGGGTTATTTAAAAAAAAATCTCTTCATCTTTGGTGTTCTGCAGTTTTGCTGAAGATGTGTCTGAGTGGGGATTTATATTTCTTTCTTTTTACTGGTACTCAGTTTGCTTCTTAATCAGAGAAATACGCCTTTAATCAATTCTACAAAATTAACCACCATTTTGTGCTTGAATGGTGCCTTTTCCAGGGCTTTCTGTTTTACGCAACTCCTAGTAGGTGTATGTTAGGTTTTCTTATTTCTATCCTTAATCTCTCTTTTACACTTTCTACCTCTTTATCTCTTACTGTTGTTTTCTGGTTAGTTCCTTCCAATCTATTTTTTCTTGGTGTGTGAAAAAGAACGCTTGGTATTTATTTTATTCATTTGTCATTTGTTAAAGATATGCCTTATCTTTTTATGTGACTAACCTTTATCTCCAACTAAGTGCTACGCTTTCTGAGGGCAGTTGGCTACATCTTCTGTCTTTGGGGGTATTGAGTCTTAGATCATGGGTTCTAGAAACAGACTAGCCTGAGTTGAATTCTGGCTCTGTCACCTACTGTCTTTGAAATCTCAGGCACCATTACTTTGCTTCTCCACAGCGCAATGAAAGTATTGGTAGGATAGCTAGCCCTCAGAAGGTGCTGAGGTACTTAGAAGCGCTAAGTGAATGTTAGCTATTCTACCATAACATATTCTAACATAACGTAACAGAGCAACACTGTTAAATGACCTTGACTTCACAAAATGATTTGGCGCTTAGACTGAATTTTGAAAAATAAATCAGTCAGTGCTTAATGATGGAGGACGAAAAGACAGAATAAGTGAACACTGTAGGCAGAAGAAACAGCATGTACATCGGTACGAGAATTGTAATGTGTGATGTGTACTTGAGAAATGCACTACATTGCCTTGCCCACCCATATCCTCTCAGCACCCAAGGGTCAGTAAGTAAGCTCATTTCCTACTGCTCTGTACTTGAAGACTCCCCTTGACCTGGCCACCCAGCAAGTGGAATTCATACCTTCAGGAGTAGCCCTCAGCGAGTGATGGATGGGGCTGGAGAATAAATACTCCATCTCCCTGCCTTTCAAATGTGATAACCCTGAGTTGTGTTTTACATTCTTTTTTTTTTTTTTTTTTTTTTAAGATTTTATTTATTTCTTTGAGAGAGAGAGTGCAGAATGAGAGAGAGAAAGAGCAGGTGGGGGGGGGGGGGGCAGAGGAAGAGGAAGAAACAGACTCCCTGCTGAGCAGGAATCCCAATGCAGGTCTCCACCCCAGGACCCTGGGATCATGACCTGAGCCTAACCACTCAACTGACTGAGCCACCCAGGTGCTCGGCGATTGATCTCAGAACTATTTTAGGTTGTATCTAGAAAGGGTTGTGATTGGGTTTTTCCAGTCCCAGGTACAAAATGTGTTTCATAAATCTTATCTATTATCATATGCATCCTCAGTATGTTTTTCAAGTAAATGAAAATCTTTTCTGTCCTCTCTAATTCCCTCCTGCACGTCATTTATTTGATTTTTGGGAAAGGGCAAAAGGAAGATAAAAAGTGCCCCCTTCTTCTATTTCTCAGTATTTTAAAATGCACCTGTGTTACTCGTACATGAAAACGAAAATTTAAAATAGAATTTTCAGATGCTGAATGATTGGGTTTCTTAATTTTATGTCCAAATGTTTCTAGGTAATTATCTCTTTTGTTCTTCTACGCTTTGTGTCAACCTTCTGATAAGACTGCGAAAACAAGATATGTTTGAAAGTCTTTTCAGTCTATTTCCTGCTTCTGAAGTGTAAATGCTTTAATTATTTGAAACGCTCTGAGGTATCCCAACAAAAGCCTGTCAGAACATTGTGATTCCACTCATGAAAATCTCTCTCAGGCCCAACTCAGGGTTTGTGATTTACTGAGATACGCATTTCAAACAGTACGACAGCAGCTTGGTAGGTATTTCAGAGCAAAACTTTTGATCAAGGTTCTGTGTTCCTCAAGGGGATCTTTAATTTTTTGGATGAAGTCAATTCCTAGGAGAGTCTTTACTATGAGATTGACATGCATTGCGCCAGATTTATAAATGAGTTTTTTCATCTTGCAGGAAAACAAAAGTTTCGTGTCTCATTTTGCTTTCCCATTTTGAAGGAATATAAAACTTTGCGGAGTAAGAGGTAGGCCACATGCCTTCCTGGAGTCCTTGAGGTGTCCTACGAGATAATGGATTTGTATATAATAATGTGTAATCAACACCTGTAATCATGTAACTAATGGTTGGAAGGGTTGAAAGTTTATCTAGTCCATCCAGATTCTGTAGATAAGAAATCTAAGATCCAAAGGTTTAAATGGGTTCCCTAGGACCACTAGACAGGTTAGTACGGGCCCAGGGCTCCTCTTGATTCCTGATTCCGCGCTCTTTCCATGTTACAGAAGAGTTTCTGTTTCTTAAACATTACTTTGGACAGTTCCTTCATTTTGACTGGCTTCAAAGGAAAAATAAAATTATTCATTTAAGCTCCTGCATTGTATAAAAGAACATTTAAGACATAACATGACGTAGATATTTCTCGTTATGTAAACTCTCTCCAAACATTGGAACTGAATAGATTCAGGTAAAATTGTTGAGATAGGGTTAGTATCCATTGTTATCCATACTCCTCCCCTTTTGCTATTGAAAGTGTAGGAATAAATTCTGTAGATTCACTCAATATCTGAACTTATTTTCCTATTCTTCCTCCTACATCAACTAGATTCAATAATGAGGTTGCTTTGATTTGCAACAAGACAGATCTGGGGAGATTATGCATCTTAACAATCACAGAATCTCTGAATTTTAAGCAATACCAACAGTTATCTACTTCAGACACCTCTCTTTCTGCAAAAGGCATTTAACAACTATTGCATTTGACCCAGTACACGTTCCTAGTTTTAGGGAACCAGGGACCAGCATCTGGAAGCTTTAAGGTAGTTGGCCATTGCTGTACACGGAGGCTGGTTTGAGCGGCCTATTTTTGTCGATGTCTGCTCGGGTGCTAATTCACTAGTAGCATCTAAAAGTCTCACAGTGTCAAGTAAAAGATCATTTTTAGTCTTTACCTTACTAGAATTACCAATCTTGATCTCCGCTCTTTTGACCTTTGTAATATCCACACCTTGTCTCTCCTTGAATTTGACAGATGGTTTCTCCCCTGTTTCATTTGTAGAATTCTCTGCCTTCGCCTTCTTTCAGCTTCTTGAATGTTAGTCATTGGGCTGTCAGTGCTCTGTTCCTGTCCCAGTTCTTCTCATTCTGTGTAATGATACTGTGTGCATACAAAGTACTTAACATATATTTGGTCCAATTGAAAAAAGAGCAAATAAATGCTTCCATTTGTTCCCAAGATTTTTAATGCCACCTATATGCTGATAACTGCAAATTTTCTATGACATTGATGATCTGGGCTCATATATATAATCAACATGCTGTGTCTCCATCTATATGTTACCGAGATTATTCTGACTCAGTATGCAAAATAACACATCTCTAGTATTGCCTATCTCAGTTGTAGAACTTTTCCATTCCCCATAGTTAGAAACTAATTGCCCTTCACCGTCTCCTGCACCCTTACCAACTCCAATCCAATGCATTACAAAATTCTTCTGGTGTTTTATTCTAGGAAGTTCTCTCATTCATTTTGCTCTCCAGCCTTATTATTCGCTACCTTGATTGGACTTGCATCATTTCTCTCTCTGGCTACTTGTAGAGCCTCCTACCATCCATCCTTGCCTTTAAATATGCTCCATCCAATCCCATTCTCTGTAGAGATCCACAATATGACTATCTGAAACATAAGTCCGATTCTATTCTTTTTTGTTCTTGTGGTCATTTTTAATGACTCTCTGTTTTTCAGTGAGTAAAATCTCAACTTCTTGCCATGGCCCGGTAGGCCCTCCCTAGGACCCTCTTTAGCTTTATCTGACCGCACTCCGCCTTTCACTTCATGCTTCATTTGCACAGTATTGCTGATATCCCTTGTGCCGATGCCATGCTCTCCTTCGCCTTTCATGCCTTATGTATTTGATGCCATTTTCCCCTTCTCCTTTCTTCCGTCTATTCCTACTTATTTGTTATGAATCAGCCTTGGAAGCATTCAGTGAAGCCACCCACAAAGACTTTAATGATTTCCTTAGTTGGATTATGTGTTTCTGTATACTTGGTCAGAGCAACTATCACTTCACTTACGACATTGTTTTATAATTATCTGTTTACAGATCTGTCTCATCTATAACACAGGAATCTTAAAGCGTGGATGCTGTGTCCTTTTCACTTCTATTGCCAAGACCTAGACTAATGCTTGAAATATAGCAGGCCTTCAATAAATAACTGTAGGATGAATGCTAGTGAGAGAGGAAGGATTCTTTAGACTTCATCTCATAAATCCAGAAGACTCCAACTGGGCAGCACTGGAGGTTGAGTGCTTTACTCTGGGAGCTTTGTTGATTGATCTGTGCTCTCCAGAATTTATGGCCTATGGGGCAAGAGAGGACTAAGCCCTTGGGTACGCTCCTCTTTGCCCTGGTAAAAACATAGTTCTGTCTATTCAACTGCATAAATACTTGTCAATGCATTCCCAATTTTAATTCAGACCGCCACATGCTTGCCTGGATGTCTGAGCTGCCCCTCCATAACTGACATCCTTGCCTTAAATCTTGTCTCTTCCAATTCTTTCTCCACACATAATGTACTCTCAATAATCTTTCTCAGATGCTAAAATTCTTTGTGTTATGAAGCTCTTAGACAAAAGTCCAAATTCCTTAATGCAACTCTTAATAACTACATTTTAAGATCTGATTCTTGCTTGCTTCTCTAACCTCATAGCTCACCATGGTATACTGACCCATTTAGGTCTCCTGCTAGACTGAATGGCCTTTGGTTTTGTCATTTCACTTCTAGGTCTTTGAATTTCCTTGGGACCCTCTTCCTTTTTGCCCCCATCCTCATTACTAGGTTATCTCTTAACTCATCATTCAGGTCATAGTTTAGATATTGCTTTCTCCAGAAAGCCTTCCTTCATGTCCAAATCAAGGTTAGGGATTTTACTTCCTCCTCTCTAATGATTTCCCTGCCCCTATTTTTCTGTAACACACCTGTACTTCTTTCATACTTAAATATTACACTACAGTAATTACCTTTCTTACTGTCTGTGTAACCCACTAAACTAAGTCCCGAGAAGGCAGAAACCATGTCATTTGTGTTCCTTGTTGAGCTTGCACATACCATCTGAATATTTATCAAATGAATGAATGCATGCAATATAAAGCCATTTTATATTATCTACTGGATTTCATATTGCCATGCTGTTGAGCTATTACAAGATAAAGACACCTGGAACTCTGGACTTGAAAAAGAAACTTTACTCGTTACACATGAGACTTGCTGACAGTCCTGTGTTTGTTGTTTTCAGGTATACAATTAGGAACCTGGATTTTCTGACTTCTTGGTCCTTTCCAGACTTAGTGAGCCTGAATTTCTGAGTAACCATTAAGAATAAATCACTAAAAAGGGGACTGTGGTGACTGATGGACCCAAGGTAACCTCATTTCTGTTTCTATAAAGAGGAAAGTCCCCTCTCTGTACCAAAGTGAGCAGAAACCACTAAGTCACTGACGGTGGTCTAATATGCCAGGAATAGTTTTCTGGAACCATCATGGAATTTGGGTCTAGTTTCATGACAAGAGTGTGGACTCAGGAAGACTGAGTGTTGTTGTAGAGCGTTTTGTCTTCTTGTGAGGTACAGAGCTGAAATTTATTAGTGACTCAGAAAGACTGCCCTATTTTTAGGCCTAAAGGTTAGCTTGCAACACTTCAGAGAGTGGGAGACAGAGAGGAAGTGTTACCAGCTCAACTGAGTCTTGTTTTATTTATAAATTCTGCATTTATTAATTTTAAATTGGTTATATTTAATTTAGGACCTGAAATAGATCAGACGCCCTTCTTAGTTCCTTCATTTGAGTCAAAAGAGACCAAAATAATAATTTACATATGTATTAACAAATAGTGGGTGTGCTGGGTTTGTGGCTTCACTTGGTGCAGTGGGAGTTAATGGAATATATAAAAAGATACATCTTTCTTTCCTTACATTTGAGTGAAGGGTCCAAGAATCTATCCTTTAAGAAACTTGTTTTGTCTCCCATTTCTCCTATAGAGAAATCATCCTTAGCTGTAGCTTGCTTGCTTATTTCTCATGTGTGACATTGGTCATTGGAAGATCCAAGGAGGGAAATGATGACTCAGTCTGGATGAATCACTAGCACTCATGTGTAAAGTGAGCAGCGTGGGTTTTATGACCTCTTCTACTCTGAGTTCAGGAGGTCTGTAACGGTGAAGTTTTGTCCCAAAATAAATTCTAATAAGAAGAGTATGGTGACTGACTGAGTTAAACGCAAACTTTCTTTCTAATTCTAACTCTGGGTCCGTGGTATTAATTGTGACAGGCCGGCATATTGCTTTTAGACAACTGGAGTTTGGTCAAGCAAAAATTCAACTTAGAGTAACAAGAACTGGCCTCTGCCTCAAACTTTGTGATTCTGGGTAATCACTTAAAACTATTTCAGCCTCAGTTTCCTCCCCTTTAAAAGGGGGATTAATTTGAACATGGCACAGACGTCAGGAAAATACTCCGTGTGGGTTGATGGAAATTTTTTGGTGTTGCTGACTAAACTAGGCAAGTCAGAAGGTACAGCTGTAACAAGTGTCATGGTCAATGCCAGTCAGCAGACTACCCCCCACCCGACTCAATTCATATACATGCACACACCAGCTTCCCAGTCATGCCCAGGCCCTGCTTCCCGTGACTTCATCAGGGATTTGTACACACTTCACTGAACATCCAGGTGGCAGTTGACAAATTCATGAGTTTAGTTTCTTTTAACAGAATAACTGCCACATCCATGTGGAAGAAAGAACTAAGATTTAAAGTGCATCCGTTCTAGGCCAGACAGAAGCTGTGCATAAATTACCTTGTGGAACCTTCAAACTGATACCTTGTGAGGCAGGTATTACTGTGGTTCTCACTGAAAGAATAATTATGGAGGAAATAAAGTTCGGATCATGGAGTCTTGTTTCTGTTTCACTTTTAAGGGGTTAACACAAGTAAGGGCAATGAGAAGGATTTGATCTGGGATGTCCACTGTGCCTGAATGGTCATCCCTGTCTCAGGTTTGAGAAAGGTCATGGGCAGAGTCCCTGTGTACAAACAGGCAGGTGTTTCACAGCATGAGGGGAACAGGACCCCCAAGGGCATGAGTTAGTGGTGAACCCACCCCGTGCTCTGCTCACCATGCTGCATGCCATGGCAGGGAGCCATGACTGCCCAGAGAATGGGTCTTGGGGTCTCACATGTCTTACCAGTGATCATTGGCCAAGCCATCTGCCTGTGGAGCTGTCCCTTTTTTCTAATTTCCACAAAGATAACATGTGGTTCAGCTGAGGCTTTATGAGTTAGAAGAGTTTGAGGGGCGCCTGGCTGGCTTGGTTGGAGGAGCATGTGACTCTTGATCTCGGGGTTGCAAGTTCGAGCCCCTTGTTGGGTGTGGAGACTACTTAAATAATTTAAGCTTAAAAAAAAGAAGGGTGCCTGGGTGGCTCAGTCGGTTGAGTGTCTGCCTTCGGCTCAGGTCTTGAACCCCGGGTCTGGGATCGAGCCCTGCGTTGGGCTCCCTGCTTGGCGGGGAGCCTGCTTCTCCTTCTCCTTCTGCCTGCCTCTCTGCCTACTAGTGCACTCTCTCTCTCTCTCTCTCTCTGTGTCAAATAAATAATCTTAAAAAAAAAAAAAGAAGAGTTTGAGAAACAGAATCAAAGCTACCCAGCTGAAGACTGAGCTATTGTACACGGAGTGGGAACAATCCAAATTGTTTATGTTAAATCTAAATTGTTTATGTTAATGATATCTTTTGGCTTCAGAGCTTGGTATTTTAATACTTAGAGCTTAGTGTTTTCATTTTAGTCTCAAGCTCTGCAGTGCAATATGGCAGCCACTAGCCATATATAGCCATTTAAATTTAAATTAACGAAAATTAAATAAAAAATTCCCTGGTTACACTAGCCACATTTCAGGTGCTTAATAGTTATAGCTACATGTGGTTTGTGGTTGCGATAGTGGTCAGTGCAGAATTATAGAGCATATCTGTCACTGCAGAAAGTTCTACTGGGCAATGCTGGTGTAATCAACTTTTTCTAAGCTATACATTGTTGCTTGATCCACATTAAATTATTCAGGTCACTGTAATTTTATTTCCTCTAGTAAATGACTACTTACCAAAACTGAGTAGCATGTAAATGCATATAAAAGTTTTAATGCAGTTTCCCAATTTTCTAACTCACATCTATTTATTCTTTAATTCTATCCCTGGTCCTCTCTCCAGAGGCAAGTCATGTTATCGGTTGTATGTATTCTTCCCGAGATTCACAAGGATAGAAGTAGCACACACATGTATGCAAACACATATCATCTTTCGTTATTTTTCAGTCAAAGGTTAGCAGACTTTACAAGCTGTTCCACACCTTAATTTTTTTCACAATATATCTTGAAGATCATTTTTTTGTTAGTATATAAAGTGCTTCTTCATTCATTTTGGCAACTGTATGGTATTTAATTATATGATGTATGTGTATATGATGAGTGTGTGTATGTGTTGTTTCTTTATTGTTTTCTGTTATAAATACTGCAAAGAATGACTTGTATATACGTCATTTCTAATTTATAGGATTATAGTTATAGGATAAATTTCTGGAAGAGGAATTGCTGTATCTAGGGGATATGCACTTGAAGTTTGAAGAGGTATAAACAAATTTCCCATAGTAGAGTCAGATTGATTTACACTTTGGTTAGCTGTCTGAAGTGCGCATGTTTCTCCACACCAACAGGGTGCATTATCGGTTTCTTCTCCAGTGTTGTAAGTGGAAGATTATATTTCTGTGCAATTCTGATTTGGATTTCCCTTTTTTTAAGGGGAGACAACTGTCATGTGTTTAATAATCATTTGGTTATTTTCTTGTTTTTTGACTTTGCGAATAAGTGTTTCTTTATATCAAAGTCCTTTTACCTGGGATACAACTCATCTTGACTTAGCTGGCTCACTGTTCCCTGGGATATGATGTGCCCTATCAGTACTGAACTAGAGTTTTAGAAATGTTTTCTTAAAATGTTAGATAAATGTGCTGTTTAATTGTTTTTAGATTTATTCTTTGGGTATTCCAGTTATGTGTATGTTGAATCCCCTTTAGCTTGCTTGTCTTTTTCTCTCAAATTTTAAGCTATCATGATTTACTTTTTGTTTTTATTTTTCACATCGGTTATCTCCTTCCATTATTGTGTTTTCAATAATATCTATTCTCTCTCATGTTTCTTCCACTTTTGTCTTCATGTATATATTTTGTGCATGTAATGTTTTTCAGGGCTTTTTAGTTCACAAACATTGTCCCCTTTAGTGTAAATAGCTCATCCTTAAACACATGTAATCTTTTTTTATAGGGATAATTAATTCATTAATTTGGG